>NW_027187419.1:65064483-65249809 GCF_028583685.1 Petaurus breviceps papuanus
AACCCAGATGTTGTTTGGTATGGATGTAATGTTTGGACAGTTTGAAATCTGTTTCTGTCTTGATAATTCTGTCTGTATATTCTGAAGTTGGGGGTGCTGACCTCTTTCCCCTGAACTAGGTAAATGATACATGTTTGACTGATTAAAATAAGCTTGTTAACCCATTTTGAGTTGCTTTCCTTTATCAAAGCAGATCTACCGTGTTTCCCCAATAATAAGACACTGTCTTATTAATTTTTTGGACAGAAAAACACCAGAGGGCTTATTTTCAGGGGAGGGCTTATTTTAATGAACATTGACAGCAATTTTAATAAACAGGTAAACGTGAACAAAAAAATGTACCTTTATTCAATAAAGAACAGGATGACGCGCTCACTGATGCAGCTCTGATGCAGCTCGGAGCATGGCGTGCGTTTCACCGGGGGGGGGGGGGGGGGGGCGGCAAGGAGGGGGTGGGGAGGGTAGGGTGGGGGGTGGGGGAGGGGATCACCTTCACTACAGTAGCAATCTCAATAGGGCTTATTTTCGGGGGAGGGCTTATTTTCGAGGAATCTTACACAGTAAGGGGAGGGCTTATTTTTGGGATAGGTCTTATTATCGGGGGAAACACGGTAAGAACCTGTGTTGGCAGCAAACCCTGAGGACGCTTGGGGTGCTTGCTGCTACACATGGATATTCAAGAAAATATTGTAGTGTAGTGTTTCAATGTGGGCCAAGGGACAAATAACCCAAACTGAAAGGTCCCATATGTATGTAACCTGGGCTTCTGAGCATGCCCAGTTAGCCTATCATGAAACCTGCTGCATCCACTACTACCTCCTAGTTGGGGGTAACCTCCTTTGATGGGCCGCCTTTGTAGTGAACTTTTAAAGATGGACTTAGCTCACCAAAGGAGCTTACCCCTACTGACATACTAAGGGATGCATCAGAGATCCGTGCAAGGCAAACAGGGCACACTTAAAAGCCTGGGTTACACATTTCCCATTTGAAATCTGCTTTCCCTGGCAAATAGGAAGGGGCAGTTTGAAAAATAAAATACATACAGCAACACTTTTTATTGAGCAAAGAATTGGAGACAAAGTAGATGCTTATCACTTGGGGACTGTGTGAAATGTGAATGTGTAATGGGGGGCTGGTATAACCCACCATTTAGAACAAGCTAGGAGTCTGCTTCTGGAAAGCCATGATGACATGTTATGGAAGGTTTCTGTTCCCTGATTTGGAGAATGTACAGGTATTCTGTTGCTGGTTCCTGACTGCTAACCATATGATAAGAATATTGACTAGTTTTGGCTGTATAATCCGAACTGGGATACATTCAAAAGGCACTAGACAGTTAGGACATGGTCTTTGCTTGGCTGTCCCCCACACAAATCTACAGTTCAGGTGAGAAAGAAAATGATGTAAGGGGGAAATGCTTTGCTCTTCCCATTCAAGGCTCTGTGGCCCATGAATACAGTCTTCTAGTCTTTGCCTCTTCACATTTGTTTAATCTTGTGTTAGTTGAAGGAGATTGTGAACTTTGAAAAGTCAGGAGATTGAGCCTTCAGTGTCCAGAGATAGATGTCTTTCCTGAGATTTGCCAGAATCCAGGTGTTGATGAGCAGAGTCTTGAGACACTCACTCAACCCAGTCCAACAGTAGCAGAGATGCAGATTTATTCACCTATCAGCCATGCCTTATTTGGAAGTGAAAGTAATGAAGTAAATGTTATGTGGAAACTGAATTAAATCTGAGCCCACACCCCCCAGGGATCAAGGTAATATAAGGGAAAGTATGTCCCCAGGTGTTGTGAGGCTTTATCTCCTTACTAAATGTCCCTTTGTAAAAGTTAATTGATGTTTTTGGTTAAATGAATGATATATTAGTTAAAGGGCTACTAGGTGGCAGAGGATAGAGTGTTGACCCATTCAGCCAGGAAGACTCATCTTCCTAAGTTCAAATCTGGCCTCAGACACTTGCTAGCTGTGTGACCCTGGGCAAGTCCCTTAACCCTGTTTGCCTCAGTTTCCTCATCTGCAAAATGAGCTGGAGAAGAAAATGACAAACCACTCCAAGTATCTTTGCCAAGAAAACCCCAAATGGGGTCATGAAGAGTCGGACATGTCTGGACAACAACAACAAAAATTAGTTAAATTGGTTAAAAAGAGTCCTAATCACTGGTTGCTCCTAATTGGGGGAATGTACCAGAATGGGGTCTCTAGCCATTAGCATTAGAGAAGAGACCCCAATGCACCTCCCCCAACAGACCTCTCAGGGGTAACTCTAGAATTGTGAAAGGGTAATGTAGCCTTGGTGTTGCTTTAGGGGAGTGAGCCTACTACTTTATCACTGTTAGTAAAATGGACTTATATTTTGATATAGGAAATGACAAATATGGAAGATTCAAAGAAACTCAGAACTAGTTGTATGAACTGATGCAGAGCACTCTGGAGAACAGTGTACACCATGACCAAAAGAATGTAAGGGAAAATGGCACTGAAAGACTCTGAAGTTCTGATCAGTGCAGTGTCCAGTCTTGACTTGACTGATGGCGAAGCATGATTCCCACCACTCAGCTCCAAGGTAGAAAATCAGAGGTACAGAATGAAGTGTATGTTTTTAGACATGGACAATATGCTGATCTATTTTGCTTGATTATACTTGTCATAAGGATGGTTTTATTAGGGGAGAAATCAGAAGTGACAGTGATGTAGAAAAAAGAAAGAGAACATCAATAAAACACTTTTAAGAAAAGAAAATAAAGCAAGCTCTCCTTATAGCAGGACGGCTTAATTTTTATTGGACTGTGAACTCCTTTAGCCTTCTGGTGAAGCCTATGGACCTCTTCTCATAATATTATATGAATAAATACATACATAAAATACGAATTACAAAGAAAACAAATTACATAGAATATACTTGTCAAAATTTTTAAAGCAAAAATTTGTAGACTGATTTATAGGATCACAGACCTAGAAGGTACCTCAGAGAGCCATCAAATCTGCCTCCTTTAATTTAGAGATGAGGTAATGGAGGCCTAAGAATTCTGAGTAACTTGTTGAAAGTCACATAGTAGGCATCAGAAGTGGAATTTGAACCCAGGTTTTCTGACCCAATGGTCTTTCCACTGTGCTATACCACCTCATATTTATGTGATAATGGACTCTGAGCCATCAGTTATAATTCAAAGAGACAATCTAGGGAGTCCTAGGCTGAACTGAACTGGACTCTAGGCATAGAGGAGAATAGCTTGTTTGTCTTCCTCCAGTGGCTTCAAAGGAAGATTTCTAAAGTAATGTGAAAGAGAGAGACAGAGACAGAGAGGGAGAGAGTGAGAAAGAGAGAGGGAAAGAGAGGGAGGGAGGGGAAGAGAAGGAAGGAGAAAAGAAAAGAGGAAGCAGAAAGAACGTGTGTGTGTCTGTGTGTATGTATGAGAGAAAGAGGGAGAGAGAAAAATGTGTGTGTGCATGTGTATGTGTATGTTTAACAGTGGGTATGTCATAGTGAAAGGAATATCCCTACTTCTTAAAACAACTGGCAGAGAGAGGATCAGTCCATTTAAGACAGAAAGTGGATGCAGACCCACAGAGAGACTTTTGCTGCTGTCCCTGGAATGAATGAGTCTTATAGTTAAAGTGTGTGGTACCTACAGAGACTGGGGGAGCAGGGAACATCTGAAGTCCTATATTCCTCTGTGCTTGGCTCTTATGGGAGAAAGGAGAGGGAAAGCCTGGGAACCTCCTGAGCAGGATCTTCAGGACAGTTTTGCTGCTTGAGGCCTCCTACTCCTGGAAGATGTTTGGTAGGTTTTTCTCCTGAGCACAGAAGAAGCACAGAGGAGAGAGATAAGGTACAAAACTCTAAAAGAAACTTATGTAGTGACCAAGAGAGGAAGTGCTAATAACTATTGCATTTGGGAGAGAGTTCTGGATTTGCCATACCTTGTATACAGATGTCATATTAAGCCATCAAGGAAAATCTTTGAGTTGGAAAGGCACCACTTGGGGAGGGGGTGGGTGGCATATTTAAGGGCACAAATTTTAAGTGCCTTCCAAACATCTTTCCCATGACGTTGCAGCCAATGAACTGGGTAGAACTCCAAAGGATTCCATTTTTACTTTTTCTCTGCTTTTTTTTTTCTTCTCCCTCTCTAAATAATTTTATTTTAAGGGTGGGAAGATTGTAAAAGATACTTGTGAGAAGAAGAGGCAGGGAAAGGAATGCTTCAATAAGAGAGTTGAACTAGGGTGCTAAATGTCTATGAAGGAAAATAAATGGGAGTTAGAAAGGGGCTGGCTAGGACCTTGCCGGTGTTTATGGACAATAAATACATAATTTCCCTTATTCTCAATTCTTGCAAACCCTTGCCTGTTGCCCATTGTAAGATGAGAAGTTGGAAATGCTCAAATAAATGAGATAGATAAATGTAAGAAAGCTACACACTCAGAGAAGGGGTGCATCTTAGTGGGCAGTGCCTGGGTCTGTGAATTCTGTTCCGTCATTGACTTAAAGCATGACATAGGACAGCTTACTTATCTCTGTCTTACTTTTCTGTAAGGAGTATAATTGAATATCTAGTGACTATTAGACCATAGAAGCCAAATGAAGAATCAACTCATTTGATATTTCTCTTTAGGTCACCTGGTTAGATGTTTTTTCTCATGTTTCATGAGAAGGTAAATGGATTCAACTGTGTTTGTGCAGAAGTTTGGAGAAAAAGTAATTACTTATCTAAATTATATTATGATGTGTATAATCTATATCAAAGTGCCTGCTTTCTCAGGGAGTGGGGAGGGAAGGGAGGAAGGGAGAGAATTTGGAACTCAACATTTTTTTTAAAAAGAATGTTAAAAATTGTTTCTACATGTAATTGTAAAAAAATAAAATATTCAAAATTTAAAAAATTACATTATGATGAGTTGGTAATTTTTACTGAAGTTTTTGTAAACAGTATATAGTGAATTGTATAAGAAATATCCATCTTCTTATTTCAAAAAAAAGGAAAGCAAACTAGTCAATCACTTTTGCAACAATTTTCTTGGATAACCTCTATCTATTTGATTTTATATTCCCCAAAGATAGCAGCACACATATTTTTCCAGATAAGAAAAATGTTGAAACTACTACAGTGAAAAAGAAAAAAATAAAACTAATTCAAGAAGTAAGGGAATATGTACACATTCAGAATACTAGGAAGGTATCCTCTAGTCTGAATGGGGGATTTTAGTTTGCCAAATTTAGAACCCATTTGATAATCATGGCTTCTAAGTTTAGAAATGAACTCAAAATTTTTGAGTTCCACATTCTACTGGCTTTGGCAAAACTAACTCTAAGCTGCTAATTAAAAAAATTCCCTTGGCTCTTCTAGAATCTGGGAAAGATTGGAAAGATTTACTTTTAAACAAAATTCATTGAAAAAATCATAAACTTTACTTAGTCATAAAAATGGTTTTTTAAAAATTTTCTCATAAAACAATAGCTCAAAAAAGGAAAAAAAATTGCCAAATAGAAAATAGTTTTGCCAAAATTATTTGGCAAAATAGCTTTATCAAAAAAAAAAACATCAGGGGGTATAGCAAACTATACAAACTTTAGATGCTTGTATTATTTAGTTTGTATGGCACATATCAGGATGAAAATATAGATATTATCCTAGTAACTTTTTAATGATAGAATATGCAGTAAAGAAAACAGACTATCATATGAAATTATAAAGTAAAAATAATCTCTTATCAACATCTGACTCTTTTGATTTGGATGTTAGGTTGGTTTACTGCAACATCAATAAGAAAAATTTCAGAATATCCAGCTAAGTAACTAAGCACAAAAATCCCAGATACAGAATCCAAAGTAGTGAGCCAGGCACCAATGATAAATGGTAAGGAAGCTACAAATATTAGCCTGATCTGCTGTCATAGGTAGTTAAGAGTTAGGCCTTTTTACATCAATCATAATAGTTGACACCTGTAGTTACAGACATACCTAACTGCAGGCAGTTTCCTAATGCCTGGGATTCTCTCCTTTCTTATCTCTGCCTCCTGGCTTCCTTCAATCCAATGTTAAAATCCTTTTACAGAAAGCCTTCCTGATTCTTGATGCCAACTTTTTCTTGATTATTTCCAATATATTTCATATTTAGCCTGTTTTGTTTGCGTCTTGTCGTCAGCATTAGACTGTGCACTCCTTGAAGGCCAGGACTGTCTTTTTTTTTTTTTTACTTTATTTGTATCCCCTGCACTTAGCATAGAGGTCAGCATATAGTAAGTGCTTAATAAATGCTTATTGACTCACTGACAACAGCACCTGTTTTTTATAGATTTTCCTCCTTCTTTAAAAAAATTTTATTTTTTAACATTAAAAAATTTTTTTTGATTTCCAAATTCTCTCCTACCCTCAGAGAAAGTAAGCAATGATATCATTTATACATGTGAAAGCATGTAAAATATAATTTTTATTAGCCATTACATAGTATCTTAAGGTTTGCAAAGTGCTTTACATATATTATATTTATATTATTAAGTTTATTTTATTTATATTATCTATTCTTTATTATATTATATTTAGCATGTTATATAATTACTCTATTGTTTATATTTTATTTACATTTGTATTATTAAGCTTATATATTAAGTAATTTGAGTTTCACAACTCTGTATGGAAGGTACTACTGATTTTATCACAGATGAGGAAACCAAACCTCAGAGAATTTAAGTGATTTGCTCAAGGTCATACAGCAACTAAATGTTTCAGATGGGATTTGAAAATCCAGGCCTTCCTGACTTCAACTCCAGAATGCTATACACTATGCTTGCCACTTCTTATATGGCAGTTTGTAATATGCTTAATGAATATATCTTTTATTCTAAGTATATTCATTTATTAATTCAACAAGTATTTATTATACACCTGCTATATACCAGACACTGTCTTAGGTCTTGGGACCTAATAGTTAGGTCCACAGTAATAATTAGGACCACAGTAAGACAGGTCCTACTCTCAAGGAGCTAACATTCTATGTGTTCTATGTACTTTAAATTAAAATGAGTATGGATAAGGTTGAACCTGAGCATTCAAACACTCAACATAACAAACAGAAAAATATGCAAATATCTCTCAAAGATTAATACTTCCTTTCATCCTGCGGTGTACAGTTTAAATAGACTTCTTGGTGATTTTAAGGAACGGCATTAGCAGCTGGAAGATTTGGTTCTTTTTCTTCAAGATGATCACTGATTTAACCATAAAAGCCCTATAATCTTCAATACTGAATGGATTTTTACAGAAGCTGATCAGAAGAAATCAGATTAATTCCTTGGCTAACATACTGCCAGGATGAATTTATTCTGCTTTGAAGAAAGATGTAGGAGTGGAGAAAGGGACATAACATTAGGAAACCCAATATTCAACACAACAAATATTTGCTGACTGCTCATATGATAGGATCATTATCTATTCCTAATCTGATTGGGACCTATGGAAGTAAGACTGACACAGGCTAGTTTTTCCCTAAAAAAAGGCAATCCTCAAGATTTAATTCGTTGAGAGGAATAAGGTTTGAACCATTGAAATAGCTTCCTAGTCACTAAAGTATAAACATCTAGCACATAAGTATAGTTGTCTTTCCTCAGGATAGATAGATTTTCTACTGCTATGCAAGTCAAGAGATATATCTGACCAGGCATGCTAGGGCAGAGCTGAGGAGAGTTGTGCCCAGTTTAACCAATACGGCATTTTTTGCTGAATAGCCTTTCCAAGATATTGTTGAAAAAAATTTCTTAAATGTTTTATGGTCACTGAGTATCTAATTTCATTGCAATCCTAAACCTAAACTTCCAGTATGGTCTCAGTCAAACCTAGCCTAGAGTAGCTCACTTCATGCAAGGCATAGTATGAAATGCTAATATAGAAGCATCAGTGGTCTTAACAATGTAGGTATTTCTACCCCAGTAGGGACTGAAATCCTTCTACACATTCTCATCTTGTGTGAATTTTGTCCATGAGTATTTACATAGAAGAACTACCCAATATACTGATAGCCTTAAATTGATTCTTTAGTATTTCAAAGGTCCTGATACACACAAGTAATTCATCAGGGAAGGCTTCATAGAGGAGGCTGAATCTGAACTGGGTCAAAAGTAGAGATGAAGATGGAGCACGTTCCAGGTTGGTTACATCTGAAGGAAAATGCTGAGGTATGAGATCACATAGGATGAAATTGGGGGACAACTTTTAGTTTAGCTATGGGAGAAGTTTTAAAAATAGAGTGAAATAAGATTGGAAGGGGGGAGGGGGAAGTCTAATTGTGCAATACTTCAAATGCCAAATGAAATAATTTCTACTTTCTCCTATAGGCAATGGGAAGTCACTGAACTATGTGAGTGATGAAGTGGAGAAAAGAGAAACTGGAGATGCAGGAAAGTTAGGAGGCTATTACAACAGACCAGTTGAGAAGTAATGAGGGCCTGCAGGACAGTAGCAATTATGTGAATGGAAAGGATGGAACAGATGTGAGAGAGGCAAGATATGAAAGACTTGCACCAAGGTGGGAAAAGAATGATAAATGAGGCAAGAAGACCAGAAAGGGATGAGTGATATAGTTAGGAGAAGAACCAGAAAGAGCAGTAATCGTAGAAGTCAGTGAGTAGAGACAGTCCAGAAGCATGGGTTGGTTAACAGTATCAGATGCTACAGAAAAGTCAAGGACAAGGATTGTAAAAAAAAAATCATTAGATTTAATAATTTATATGTGATTGGTGACCTTGGAGGGAGAATTTTTAGTAGAGTGAAGAAGTCAGAAATTAGAATGCAAGGGGTTGAGGAATGAGTGATTAATGAAATTGGTATATATGAACTACTCTTTCTAGAAGTATAGCAGAGAAGGGGAGGAAAAATATAGGGTGGTAGTTAGAGGAGATGGCATGGTGAAGGGAAGGGTTTTTTAATTTTTTAAAATTCAAGTGACTTCAAGCATTTTTTTTTTATAGTACAGAGACTTTTTTAGTCCTTTTTTTTAAGTTCCAAATTCTCTCTTACCCCTCTCCCACTGAACAAGAAGGCAAGAAAAACAAAACCTATTACAAATATATATATATATATAGTCATGCAAAAGGAATTTTCATATTAGCCATGTTTTTTTTTTAAAAGCAAGAAAAAGAAAGGAAGAGAAAAAATATGCTTCAGTCTACACTCTGAATTCATCAGCTCTCCATCTTGAGGTGGCTAACATGTCTCCTCACAAGTGGTGGGTCACTGTGTTGATCAGAGTTACTAAATCTTTCATAGCTGATTATCTTTACAATATTGCTGTTACTGTATAAATTATTCTTCTGGTTCTTCTGACTTCCCTTTGCATCAGTTCACATAAATCTTCCCAGGTCTTTCTGAAGCCATCCCCTTCATCATTTCTTACAGCACAACAGGATTTTATCACATGCTTATACCACAATTTGTTCAGTCATTCTCTAACTGATGGGCATCCCCTTAATTTAAAATTCTTTGCCACCTCAAAAAGAATTGCTAGAAATATTTGTGTAAATATGGGCTCTTTTTCTCTTTCTTCAATCTCTTTGGAGTATAGACCTAGTAGTTATATTACTGGGCCAAAGGGTATACACAATTTAATACCCTTTTGGGTGTAGTTCCAAATTGCTTTACATAATGATTGGACTAATTCCCAGCTCTTCCAACAGTGTATTAATTAGTGTGCCTTTTCTTCAACATCCAACATTTCTTATTGTCTTTTTTGTCATCTTAGCCAACCTGATGGGTGTGATGTGGTATCTCAGAGTTGTTTTAGTTTGTATTTCTCCAATTATTAATAATTTAATATGGTTATTGACCACTTTGATTTCTTTCTCTGAAAAATTCTTATTTATACTCTTTGATCATTTATCAATTGGGGGATGGCTCTTTTTCCTGTAATTTTGACTTGGTTCCCTATATATTTAAAAATGAGACTTGGGCAGCTAGGTGGCACAGTCAATACTGCACTGGCCCTGGAGTCAGGAGGACCTGAGTTCAAATTCGACCTCAGACACTTAACACAAAAACTAGCCGTGTGACCCTGAGCAAGCCACTTAACCCCAATTGCCTTCTAAAAAGCAAAAAAAAAAAAAAAGAGACCTTTATTAGAGAAACTTGCACCAAATTTTTTTTTCCCAATTTCCTTTTTTCTTCTAATTTTAGCGTTGGTTTTGCTAGTGCAACAACTTTTTTATTTTACCTAATCAAAATCATCCATTTTACCTTCTGTGAACCTCTCTATCTCCATGAACTCTTTCCCCATCCATAGATCTGACAGGTAATTTCTTAAAGGAAGAGTTTTTAGAGAGATATTCAGAAATAGGGAAGTACCCAATAGAGAGAGAAAGAAGAGGAGAAATCAAGGGACAAAGATGAGATGAAGGATACAAATACAACAGTTAGCCTTGGTAAGAAGGAAGGCCGCTTCATGTCTGAGAAGACAAAGGAGGAAAGGATGTGTGGGGCTGTGGACATGGTGGAATTAACAAAGGCTAGCCTCAATCTTCAATCTTCTCATTCTTCAATAATCTCTCATAGGAGGTGATGCCATTCACTAAGCGAGAGGGAGTGAATAAAGTTGAAGGCTTGAGAAGGCCAGGTTTGGAATAGTCATTGTAGGGAGTGTGATAGGGAGTCAGAGATGTATAAAAGGACTGCCACAAAGCACTGAACATTCAGTTGATATAGTGAGCCCAGATTTGAGATTTCCTGCCATCAATATATTCAGCAGCTCAGATTTACTTACGGCTTCTGAAGGAGAAGATTATATGGCAGGCGGTGCTAGAGAAGATGAGCTGAATAACAAGGACAAGAAAACTGTAAAGGGGGTTTGAGTTTTGAATTGTGAAAAAAGCCAGAAATTGAATTGGGGGGATGGAGGAGGAGAATTTGGGAAAACTCTAGTAGAAGTGGCTAAAATGGTCTTAATTTGAGGGCCTGCAATTCAGGAGAAGGATCTGAAGACTTGAGGAGAAATAAGTAGAAAAAGATAAGAGAGAAAAGGTAAGTAAAATGTTTTTGTGAAATATGATAAGAGATTAGTGAGAAAAGGAGAAAGAAATTGGGTATGGTTGTCAAGTAGTTGAAGTTTCTAAAATGACTATCAAGGTGTTAATGAGGTGAGTTATATTTCTTGTTCAGTCTATCTGACACTTCATGACCCCATTTTGGGTTTTCTTGGCAAAGATACTGGAGTGGTTTGCCATTTCTTTGTCCTGAAATGGAAACTTTCTCCAGGAAACTGAGGCAAATAGGGTTAAAGTGACTTGCCCAGGGTCACACAGCTAGTAAGTGTCTGAGGTCAAATTTGAACTCATGATCATGAGTCTTCCTGATTCCAAGCTCATGGTTCTATCTGTTGTGCCACCTAGTAGTTATATTCACCTTGGAATTAAGGTTGAAAGAAAAATCTATGAACTATCTCATTCAGTAAGGAGTACAGGAAAAGTTTTGCTCTAAATGTGCAATACATATATTTCTGCAGTAGATGAGTTCATAGATTTTTAGCATGTTGGCTCAATTTGCTTGCCAAAATATCACTTTCCCAGTCTCCTCCAGGCTTCTCTTACACTACAAGAATCTTCTACAATCTTCTCATCATCAAAATAAAGTGTTTTAGAGAGGCAAAAAAGAGGAGTGTAAGACAAGGGAAAATGACATCATTTGGAGTTCCTCTCAATTAAATGGCTGAAGCCCAATGGGAAAAATGCCTGGAAATCACTTGGAACTTTTACCATCAGCTATGTCCTTCTGAAATCATTCCTTTCCAACTCCAGAAGTTGTTTTCTTTGATTGTTTCATATAGCAACTGGGCACAAAGTACATTAAACTAGAATGAAAACTCTTATGATTCTCAAATGCAACCAGTATCAGTACTTCTTTCTTGGCATCTATAGTTGCTTCTGTATAATTTTGTATTCTTGTCTATTTTCTTTTTTTTGCCCTTTTTTTGGGAGGCCAATTGGGGTTAAGTGACTTGCCCAAGGTCACACGGCTAGTTTGTGTGTTGAGTATCTGAGGCTGGATTTGAACTCAGGTCCTCCTGACTCCAGGGCCAGTGCTCTATTCACTGAGCCACGTAGCCACCCCTCTTGTCTATTTTCTTGATCCTTCTTCCATGCTAAAGAGGAAACCCTCAGTTTTCTCATCTGTAAAATGAGGAGATTGGACCCAGTGGCTTCTAAGTTCCCTTATAACACTAAATCTGTGATTCTACAACATATTAAACATATTCCAGCAGCTGGATTTGAGGATGGAAGAAATTGCTGTGTTGAACTGGTGATGATGATGGTGATAGTGACAATAACTGACATTTACAGAGTGCTTTAAGTTTTACAAAATGCTTTACATACATTACCTCATTTGATCCTCACAACACCTTTGTAAGGTAGGCACAATTATTATTATTTTCATAATATATCCTATTAATTCCTTTTGTATTTACATTATAGTAGTTTCAAACTGCATAATCCTCTCCCTATCTGGACAACTCTCCCAGACAACCCATTTCTGAGGGAAAGAAAAATAATTAAGCAAGAATAAGGATATAATACCATAACCACATTTGACAATATATACAATATTTAAATCTGGCAGCCCCCTTGCCTCTATAGGGACTACTATAATCCCCATTTTACAGATAAGGAAGCTGAGACTCCTAGAGATTAAGTGATTGAGCCCAGGTTTTATAGACGTTTATCTATCACTCTTCCCACAATCCGAGTAATTGTGTAATCTTATCAACTCCAGAGACAATAGGAAAGGGGAAGAAATGGAAGCTAGATTAGAGTGATGGGCTGGCAGTACAAGGAGGCATGGAGAAAAGAGCTGTATAGGAGATTGCCTTCTAAAGGGGGAGATGGCATGCAAACAGTTATGTCCAATAAGATACATACATACATGCATGCATGCACACAAATCTGTATCTATGTGGATATCTATATATCACAGTATAATTGAGACGTACTCTAAAGGGAAGGCATTAGCAGGAGGGAGAGTAGGAAAAGGTAGAATTTGAATTGAGTATTGAAAGAATATAGGGAAAGTAGGAGTCAGAGGGAAGGGAAGGAAAATATTCCAGGCATGGAAGATAGCTAACACAAATGTATTGAGTTGGGCAATGGACTTTCATGAGTGAAGAAAAGCAAGGGAGGCAGTGTATTTCAATTGTAGGGTATGTGGAGGAGAGTAAAGTGTCAGAGGACTAGGAAGGTAGGAAGGCGCCATACTGTGAAGGGCCTACAAGTTCTCTTCTCATGTGTTATTAGTATATAAAACGTTTGGGGGATTTTCTGATTATTTTGATAACTTTACAGTGAGCCTTTGTCTGGAAATTTGCCTTGCATCTTCTTATAGAGGGTAGACTAGAGGGGGACTTTGTTGAGGAGGCTAGGACATCTGATTAAGACTCAATGACTGGGAATATCCCCAAGTTGAATAAGTCGATTTGGACCTGTCCCTGAATGCCTCTTGGAGGACGATTTTCCCTAGTGAAGATTGACCCCAAGATGAAGTGGTTGGCTGGGAGTCTTGGGAGGAGCCACTCTTTTCAATTGGCCTATTAAATGAGCCAAAAGATGATTGTTGGCCTTCTTTTTTGCCTGTTCCCCTCTGCCCTTTATGCCATAAAGAGTTTAGCAAGTATATGTGTAGGGACCATTAATGGTAGCTTTGGTAGCAAAGGCACATGGCTGAAACTGGAGTTGCTGGTCAATGATGTTCCTGAACCTTTGCCTGATAGTTAGGAAAGAGAGATTCCCTAGGCAGTGTAAACCCAGAATCTATCCTTCTAGACAGAGGAAGGAGAGATGTCTTTGGTAGGGTCACTCTTGGGGATTGACTCAAGAGTAGGGCCAAGTCTGAGAGTTTGGGAATCTAGGCTACTATTGCATGAAAATGGAATTTCCTATAAAGGAGTTTCTTAGACACCTTAGAGAAAGAAGCCTACTGGGGCAGCTAGGTGGTGCAATGAACAGAGCACCAGCCTTGGAGTCAGGAGGACCTGAGTTCAAATTTGGCCTCAGACACTTAACACTTACAAGCCGTGTGACCCTGGGCAAGTCACTTAACTCCAATTGCCCCTCCAAAAACCAAAAAAAAAAAAAAACAAGAAGCCTATTGCTCCTAGTGCTAGGAAGAGAAGTAGAACCTTACTAACTATTTAGAGTGATCTAGACATGACCTCTATTATGAGATTTCCCAGAGTGAACTCTGTTGAGGCAAAACAAGTCAAAGAGTTATAATTATTTTGTGTAACTCTGGAAATTGGGAGTCCAAAGACTGAGGCCCTGGTTCTGGGTTACATATCATTTGGATATCTTGTTCTTCACAGCATCTCTCTAATTCTTCATAATTTGCAACAGGCAGTGCAGAAGCCACAATTTTCTTTCTTGTGATTTGTTTTTATGCTCGTCAAGAATACTAGAAGACAAAATGGCCAGGGACAAATCACTATACTAGTGTAGCAGCAGGCACCCCAAGCCTCCTCAGGGTTTGCTGCCAATACAGGTTCTTGGATCTGCTTTGATAAAGGAAAGCAACTCAAAATGGGTTAACAAGCTTACTTTAATCAGTCAAACATGTATTGTTCACCTAGTTCAGGGGAAAAAGGTCAGCACCCCAAGCTTCAGAACATATAGACAGAATTATCAAGACAGAAACAGATCAAGTAGACAGATTTCAAACTTGTCCAACCATTACATCCATACCAAATCAACATCTGGGTTTTTCAAAGCTGGGGGCCTCTGGACAATGGCTTCCCAGAATCCAGCTCAAATCACAGAACACTTCTCAAAGTGAGCCCCAAAAACAAAGCTACACATCAGGGCTTATATAGCCTTCTCCTGGCTCAGAGAATGTAACAACCTTTTGGACCCACTGGCCAATCAAAAAGTATCAACTGAAAAACAAGCCTCTCACCCTAGGCTCCAGGTGCACTTTAGCCTAGGGGCAGGGAAGATCTTTAAATTTGCATTTCCATTACAACTAGCAATCTCCAAACTTTTTAATTATGCACATCTATCAGTAAAAAATATATATTCATGCAGCTCTAAGCACAAGAGAGTGAACTAGTGAACAACTTCCTACCAAGTAGTTAAGAGACTTGGTAGCTTATCACCCTAAAAAAATAATTCCAAAGAATGACCAGGGCTCTATAAAGATGATCCATTGGAAACACTTGTTGCTCACAGCAGAGCAAATTTCATCAATTCTTATGAAAAGGGTGCTAGGACCAATGCACAATCAACGCATCAGGCCCATGAAGTACCTGTCCACACATTTTACCTGAATAGTTGCTACTAGAACAGGCTTGACTGGGGAGAATTTAGATCAAAGTTCACATGAAGGGGAAACCAAAATTCAGGACTTCCTTGGGGGTAGGAAAGAAAGATGACCAAACTGCCCTCAGCCTAAGGGAAACCATTCCCTTGACAGGGGAGAACATTTAAATCTGGAGATCATTCCTTTCCTACCTGCAAATCCAACTCTGGACATCCCAAGGGAATACGGACTATTTTAAAGACCCAAGGACTAGATATAGCCCCATTCAGCCTAAGCTGCCTATAAGTCTAGAATTGGGGATAAAGGCAAGTAGGCCAGAGGATGGGAAGACCAAGTATTTCCAAATGACAGTGTGTGATAGCGTAAGTGTCTGTATCTTCTGGCCAGTGTCTAGGCTGACAGAAAAGCAGCCTGGTGTAGTGGGTCAAGGGCACATCTTGGAGTCAGGAAGACCTGGGTCCAAATCCTGCTTCTGACACTTAATAGTTGTGAGATGCTGGACAAGTCACTTAAGCTCCATGAACTTCAAGTAAATTCTCTAAGAGTTAACTATTGAGTTATAGATGGGTAGTTGTTTGTTGACTCCAATCTCATATCTCCAACTAGATGTCCATTAGACATTTTAAACTTAATATATCCAAAACCAAACCCATTATCTTTACCCCTAAACCCTACCCCTGCCCCTACTCCCACCTGCTCTATTACTTATTGGTGTTGTACTTATTTCATACTACTGGTTTGGCTGGTGCAGTCCTAATCTCTCAGGATACATAGCCTTACAGATGGAAGCACCATCCCCCAAGTCCCTCAGGCTGACATCCTATGAGTTGTCCTGGACTCCTCACTACCTCTCTCCTTCATATCCAAGCTGTTGCCAAAGTCTGTTGATTTCACCTTTGCAGCATTTCTCAAATATGCCTCCTTCTCTCCTCTGACACCGCTACTACTCTGGTGCAGGCCCTCATCATCCCACACCTGGGTTACTGAAATAGCCTGTTGGTGAGTCAGCCTGCCTCAAGTGTCTCTCCATTCCAATCCATCCTCCATTCAGGCACCAGAGTGATTTTCCTAAATCATAGGTCTGATCTTGTCACCTCCAATTACTTCCCCCTCCTTCAATACTTTCAATAGACTCCAGTCTATTGATCCAGGATCAAATGCAAACTCCTCCATTTGATACTCAAAGCCCATCACAATTTAGCCTCCTTCTACCTTTCCAGTTTTCTCATACCTTATGCCCCACCACATACTGTTTGATGCAGTGACACTGGCCTCTTGGCCATTGCACAAACAAGACACTCCAGCTCCCAGCTCTGGGTACTTTCTCTGGCTATTCCCCATTCCTGGAGAGTTCTCCCTCCTCATCTCCACCTGCTGCCTTTCCCAGCTTCCTTTTAAGTCCTAACTAAAATCCCATCTTGTAAAAGAAGCCTTCCCTACCCCTGCCTAATTCCAGTACCTTCCCTCTTTTAATCATTTCCTATTTATCCTGCTTATAGTGTGCATTGTATGCATTTGTTTGCATCTTATCTCTCCCATTAGATTGTGAACTTCCTGAGGGCAGGGCCTGTCTTTTGCCTCTTTTTATATCTCCAGTGCTTAGCACAGTGACTGGCACATAGTAGGTGATTAATGAATACTGATTGACTGATGGACTGATTAGGGGAAGAGCTGCCACACTGAAACCACAGATCCTTGATGTACTGACATTGATCACGCTTACATATGATGTCCTGTGGTGATGACTGAAGGTGGTTTCATGTAGCCTCTGGGACTTGCTGAGACAAGGCTGTGCCCTGCCTTTGGGGATTGTTAGCACACATCTAGTAGAGATGACTGTATGTAATTCCACTATGTGGTGTCGTGCAGCATGTACCTGCAAATATGTATGTGGTATACTTTGTCAGGGATTATATTATCTGTGACTGAACTACAGGAGAATTTGGATAAAGCTCAGTAGAGCTGTACAGGGAGAGCAGTTAACAAAATTTGCTACTCATAAGGGGAGGAGGAAAACAGATGCCAACAAGGAACAGTCTCTGTTAGTAGCCTTTATTGCCCTTAGGTGAAGGCATCACACAGTAGGGCAACTTCTGGACATGGAACCTTGCAACAGATTTCACACTCTAGTCAAAGATCTAGAGGCCTTCAAGGCTCAAAGTTTAGCATTTTAGGCAAAGATCTGGCTAGCACCAGTAGGAGACTGCTCTGTTATCCACTGGTGGATATAATTGGGATCAGTGAATTGAAAGTATTTTCTACACTGTCTATTAAGAAGTGAGGAATGAGAGGTACGGACTTTGGGAATTTAACCCTGTTATCCAGGAAGAAGTGGGATGGGGAAAACACCCAATTTCCAGATTTACTTATGTTAGCCTACATGTGTCCTGAGGGGTTGGTGCTATACTAGTCAAACCAGTTTTCACCAATTTTCACAGTGACCCATGAATATAGTGTAATACATGACTGTATGTATAATCTACATCTTCAGTTTATTCATATAGCCTTGGAATAATTTGTAGTCTACAAAATTTTTACTCAGCAGAGATTATATTAGGCATGTACTTATAGAAATTGAGGTAACTATTTTGTTTCTATATGGGTTGGATTAAAAGTCTGAGAGCACATGTACAGAAAACAACAAACACCAAGGAGCTTTGGGGACTACATGGGAGGGGAACACATAGGAGAGGAATGGGCATGGGGATGTGGAGCCATGTTCGTATTAGAGTGAAGGAGCCACATCTTTTAGTAAATGGTAGGAAACATGAAGTGAATGGGAGAAGATGTGCCTCACTAGTAGGCTATGCTGAAAGATATGGTCTAGACTAGAGTAAGGGAGCTTTTGCAAAAACAACGGCACCATTTTGAAACACTAGGGGCTAATAATAATGATAGCTAGCATTTCCATAGCACTTTTTGCAAAGCACTTTTTACAAATGTTATTTTATTTTATCCTCACAATAATCTTGGGAGGCTGGGGATATTATTATCCCCATTTTATAGATATGGAAATTGAGGTTGAGAGAGATTAAGTAACTTCCCAGGGTCACTCAGTTAGGAAGTGTCTGAGGCTGGATTTGAACTCTAGTCTTCCTGACTCTGGGCAGTTAGGTGGCACAGTGGAAAAAGTGCCAGTCCTGGAATCAGGAAGACTCATTTTTCTGAGTTCAAATGTGGCCTCAGGCACTAAGTAGCTGTGTCACCTTGGACAAGTCAACTTAACCCTATTTGCCTCAGTTTCCTCATCTGTAAATTGAGCTGTGGAAGGGAATGACAAACCATCCAGTATCTATGCCAGGAAAACCCCAAATAGGGTCACAAAGAATTGGAGATGACTAAAATAACTGAATGTAGCAGCAAGTACCCCAGCATCCCCAGGGTGGCTGCCAACACAGGTTTTTAGATCTGCTTTTCTAAAGGAAAGCAACTCAAAATAATGGGTTAACAAGCTTACTTTAATCAATCAAACATATATTGTTTACCTAGTTCAGAGGAAAAAGGTCAGCACCCTGAACTTCAGAGTATACAGACAGAAGTTACAAGACAGAGAAAACAGATCAAGCAGACAGGCTTCCAAACTGTCCAACCATTACATCCATACCAAATCACAGTTACCAGAAAGGGAAGCATCAATATCTGGGTTTTCAAAGCTGGGGGGCTCTCAACGGCTGCCTAGAGTCTCATCTGGTCAAGTCACACAACACTTCTCAAAGTGAGCCCCAAAGCAAAGCCTCACATCAGGGATTATATAGCCTTCTTCTGGGTCAGAGAATGTAACCACCCTCTTGACCCACTGCCCAATCACACAGCATCAAGGGGTGGGCATTCCTGAAAACCAAGCCTCCTGCCACAGGCTCCATGTGACCACATTCAGCCTATTAGGGGACAGAGTATATTTTCAAATCAAGGAAGGTTCTCAGAGTCTCTTAAGCCTATCAAAGGGCCTAGGGGCAGAGAAGATCTTTAAATTTGCATTTCCATTATACTGAACAACAAAATTCTCAGCTCCTGGTCCACAACTCTATACCCTGTATTCACCAAGATGCCAAAAACAGAGGCATCAATTGGGATGCTGTCCTGGCTTTGGGATCCAAAATTCCACTCATGATACAGAGACTTCACTCTCTGGTAATGTGAATTTGTAGAACTTATGGGTAGAATCCCTGAGGAGGCAAATGGAGCTCAGTGAGGAGGACTTTCCTAATTCCTATGGGCTGAAATACAAGACCTTTAAGCTAAAAATTAACTGTTCTCCAAGTTTAATGTTTTTGTCAGTCTGACCAAAGTTCAAATTCAGACTCAGACACTTCTTAGTCTTTTGAGAGACATGGACCAGATTCTAATATTCTCAAAGGAGATACTTGGTTAGGGCATGAGCAATTAAGATTATTATTAGATACTTTCCAAACTGGACATGGTCTGTTGTATCATAGGTCATAGTGTGATTCAGTTTACAGCAGTGAAATTTGTTGTCCCAAAATAGGAAGAATGCCTAAATTTTTCATCCCCAGTGTGGGAGAATAAAGGCAAAATAAGTTAAGGGGGTATGAAGAGATAGCAATGACAGATGGTCAAGAAAGGGAATTTTAGATAAATTGGAAACACCTTCTGGAGACCTGTTTCCATCCTTTTCATCAACTGAGAAAAATAATGGTTATACTATAACATAGTATTGAGATCCATGTTAAGGAAGAGTTTCTAAAATGTTGTATTTTCTGAGTTTCACAAGACAAGTACTGTATTAGTACTTACTGGGAGAAGATCTAGTTAAATGAAAAGGAAAAATGAAGAAACATCAACATTCTAGAACCCCAACTCCTTATGTATAGGTCAAGTCCTATACATGCACAATATGGTTATCTAATTGGTATAATCTGAAGAGCTCCATAAATGCTTCTCTGCACCTCATGCCTGAAATTCCACAATTAAAGGTTTTTTCTTTTGGGACAAACATTGTTTCCAGGAATCTTGTGAGAGCTATTCAGCTGTTATTATTCATTAACATCTTGGTGAGGTTTATTTTATCATCTTTATTTCCAAAGGGATAGCTGGAAGAGAGGGAATGTGGAACAAGACATTTTGTAAATTGTTGCAGTCCTGAGGAGGAAGATATTTGGAAGATGGGGGAGGACAGGTCTGGATGGGACAAGCCAGAGGAGGGACTGTGGAAATAACTCAGGAAATAACATAAGATCGTAACATTGTAGTTCCTTGTAAGTTAGAGAGAGATTTCAGCCCAGAGAAATGTTGGACTAGAATAGAAATTTATTTGTAAAATCTCACAGAAAATGACAGTGGAAGATTATAAAAAATATTGCCTTGTCGTTCAGTTGTGTCTGACTCTTTGTGACACCATTTCGGGTTTTCTTGGCAGAGGTACTGGAGTGGTTTATCATTTCTTTCTCCAGCTCATTTTACATATGAGAAAAACAGGGTTAAGTGACTTGCCCAGGGTCACAGCTAGTAAGTGTCTGAGGTCAGATTTGAATGCATGAAGATGAGTTTTCCTGATTCCAAGCCCAGTGCTCTATCCACTGTACCACCTAGCTGCCCTAATATTGCTTTATAAAGGAGGAATCTTATTGTAGAGTTGGCAGGGAACTTAGACAATGTAGTCCAATCTTCCCTCCTCCCCAAATAAAATAAAATAAACAGGACTCCTTTCTATAGTATCCTGACAGGTGGTCATCTGTCTTTTACTTGGATAATTCTAGTTATAGTTCACTATCTCACAAAGCTGTCCATTTTATTTTGGAACAGCAATAATTGTTAGAAAGTTTGTCTTTATATCAAGACAAAATCTGCCTTCCATAATCACTGTCTAGTTCCTTCATGTGTTCCTCCAATGACTAGTTCTCCAAACCTTTCATCATTCAGGTTTACTCCTAAGCCCCAGTTCATCAGTATTCCTCTTAAGAACTTATATTGTGCCAAGAATTGACTTCTGTTGTCCAGATGTAGTCTGGAGTAATGCAAGGTTCTTACTTCCCTTGTTCTGTATACCATTCTGAGCCTGAGTACTAACTTTTTTTTTTCTTGCAGCTACATCACAATGTGGGTTTATGTTGAGTTCACATTCAATGAAAACCCTCAGGTTATCTTAATAGAATATGGTGAAAACTGTGGGGGGCCTGGGAAAGGAAATGCCAAGTAGTAAGAGGCTGACAAAAATGACCTTTCCTTCTTTACTATTTTACCTAGGGTTGGCCTCACTTACTTGCCTCTGATATCAGATTATCTTTTCCATTCTCAATCCTCCCTTCTGGCCCTGTACCAATTACTTACCAAACTCCAGGCCCAGATAGAAAGTTGCTTCCTAAAGTACTCATATTCTTCACTCCCATTTTAAAAATTGGTTCTCCACCCTCCAACATCAGTTTTGTCCCTGAAATAGTGGTGCACATCTGGCAACAGATTAGAAGGAAAAGTAATTGATAATTGGCAATTTTCAGGAAATACATTCTGCAGCAAAACAAGCTTACATAGCTATGTGACCTTGGGCAAGTCACTTAACCCCAACTGCCCTCCAAAAAGCAAAAAAAAAAAAAAAATTATGGATGATTATACTGATCATAGTAACTAAATCACAAAGCCATGTATTTCATAAATTAAGTCACCAAAGAGGGAATACTTTTTATATGAGAAAAGAAGTGCCTACTTAGCATTGTGCTTTACAAATATTACCTCATTTCATCCTCACAACAACCCTAGGAGGTAGGTGTTGTTATTATTCTCATTTTATAGTTAAGGAAACTGAGGCAGGCAGAGATTAAGTGGCTTGCCCCAGGGTCACACAGCTGAGGTTGGATTTGAACCCAGATTTTCCCTGACATCTGACCCAGCATTCTATCCAATTCTCCACCTAGCTGCCCTAGGAGAGCAGCATTCTCCTAAAAACAAATGTATTCACTTTTTTGGTGTAAGAAAGATTTCTATACACAACTGAGTGTATATATATATAGTCTTCTCTCTTTGAACAAATTCCATAAGTTGGACTCACCACCTACCTGCCCCTCAGATATTATTTTCTAAAGTTCTTTTTGAGCTCTTCCATGGTCTGAGTCTGACTTATTATTTTTCTTGGAGGCTTTGGCTGTAGGAACTTCAACTTTGTTGTCTTCTTCTGAGTGTATGTTTTGATCTTCCTTGTCACTACAGTAACTTTCAATAGTCAGCGTATTTTTTCCATTGTTTGACCATTTTGCCAGTCTATTAATTGACTTTTAAGTCAATTAAAAGTAGGGCTCTGGGGCAGCTAGGTGGCTCAGTGAATAGAGCACCATCCCAGGACTCAGGAGGACCTGAGTTCAAATGCGGCCCCAGACACTTAACACTTAGTAGCCATGTGACCTTAAGCAAGTAACTTAACCCCAATTGCCCTGCCTTCCCCCCTCCAAAAAGCAAAAAAAAAAAAAAAATATGGCTCTGCTTCCAGGGCTCATTGTCCTAAGCTTCAGGAGTTTTGTGCAGCTGTTTTCAAAGATATTTCTAGGGACCTATAAGTTTTCAGTTCCTCCAAGGTGGTATAATCTAATGAAAGGTGTTTATGCCTTTCCTGGTCTGTGATCTGTTCTATGTGTGACTGACCACAAGGACTGTTTTCTGCCCTGGAACTGTGAGGAGCATCTGTAGCGGCAAGCACCCCAAGCGTCCTCAGGGTGGCTGCCCATACAGGTTCTTGGATCTGCTTTGATAAAGGAAAGCAACTCAAAATGGGTTAACAAGCTTACTTTAATCAGTCAGACATATATCGTTTACCTTGCTCAGGGGAAAAGGTCAGCACCCTGAACTTCAAAGTATACAGGCAGAATTAACAAGACAGAAACAGATCAAGTAGACAGATTTCCAAACTGTCCAACCATTACATCCATACCCAGTCAACATCTGGGTTTTTCAAAGGGGGGGGGCCCTGGACAACGGCTTCCCAGAATACAGATCAAATCACAGAACACTTCTCAAAGTGAGCCCCCAAAACAAAGCTACACATCAGGGCTTATATAGCCTTCTCCTGGCTCAGAGAATGTAACAACCTTTTGGACCCACTGGCCAATCAAAAAGTATCTACTGAAAAACAAGCCTCCCACCCCAGGCTTCAGGTGCACTTTAGCCTAGGGGCAGGGAAGATCTTCCAAATTTGCATTCCCATTACAGCATCTCCCCTCAGCTGTGGTTGCAAGCTCTACTATGCTAGTGCCCCTCCTTGCCCTGGGACTACCACCTAGGACCTAGATCCAAGTATGGGCAAAGCAACAGAGTCCTGCCTCAGTGCCAGCAATAAGACCCCTGTAATCTCCTTCTGATTAGTTAGTTGTTCAACCCCCTGACTGTCTGAGAGCTCTGGAAACAGTCATTGCCACTGCTGTTGCTAATCCAGTCACTGCCAAGGCCTGTTTGAGATTTGCTGGGACCTGGTTTGTACTGGCACAGCCTGCACTTGACTGGGCTCCCCTCTCACCCTTGTGTAACAGACCTTTCCTGCCAACCTTCCAAGTTGTTTTGGGCTAGAAATTTGTTTCACTCTGTCTTTTTTGTGGATTCTGTTGCTCTAGAATTTGTTTATAGTAATTTTTTAAAGGTATTTGGAGGAATTTGAGGGAGATCTCAGGTAAGTTCCTGCCTTTATTCCACCATCTTTCCTAAGGTGTAATTTTATTTAGTGGGTTTTTTTTTTGGGGGGGGATGTTTATATTTGTGCCTCTTTTACCAAGCTGTTAATTATCTTTTTATAATTTTCTTGCATAACTCATCTCTTTTCCCAATTTTTTCTCTACTATTCTTATCTTTCTTTAGCTCTTCCAGGAATTTCTGTTGGGCTTGTGTGTAATTTGAATTTTTCTTTGATGCTTGTACTTGTTTTCACATTGTCTTCTGAGTTTGTCATGTGCTTCTCTGTCATCATAGTAGCTTTTTATGGTCAGGTTCTTTTTTTGTTCTTTCCCCATTTTTCCAGGCTATTTCCTGACTTTGGACTTTATGTTAAATTTGAACTTTGCTCACCTGGAGGTGAGGAGGTGCTGTCCCAAAGCTTCAGGATTTGAGGGGCTGCCATTTTCAGAGTTAGTTCTGGGAGTCTGTAAGTTTTTAGTGCTTCCAGAGTGGTGTGATCTAAGGAGAGTTGTGGTCACTGCATTTCTGGTCTGTGCTCTAGTCTTTATTCAGGACAGGCCCGTCTCCCTACAGTTACAAGTGCTAGTGCTCCTCTATGTCTTAGAATGTCTCTGGGCTTAGAGTTCCTGAAACAGATGCTGCTGCTGTTGCAGCTGCTTCTGCTGGTGTTGGCCCACTGCTGGTGTTGCTGCTGTGTGGTCTCTTGGTCAGGGTCCCACCCAATGTCACAGATATTTCCTTCTAACCTAAGTTGTCTTGGGCCCCAAAAATGTTTCACCTCAACCTTTTGTTGGCTGTGTCACTCCAGAATCTATTTGATACATGATTCCAAATTTGTTTGGAGGGAAATGTTGGGAGAGTTCATCTAAGTTACCTCAATTCCACCATACTGACTCCACCATTATATTCGTTCTTTAAAATTCACTCTCTTTTGAACTAGAGCTTTGATTTCATTGGCAGAGGGAATTTTTCATGAAGAAATCCCCCTTACCAACAAGACAAGCACCTGGTCTTCAATTTATAGTCTGAGTGATTTGCCTTGAGCAATTGACTTGTCTAGGGTCCCATGGTCAATACATGTCAGAGGCAGGATTTGAACCTAGGTCTTTCTGAGCCCAAAGCTGACTGGCTAGCCACTATAGCACACCATTTCTTTATTACCGACTGCCCCCCCTCATCCCACAAAACATTGGATAATATTAATGCCCCCAAAATGTGATTGAGAGGATAGTGAAAGGTTTATATACACCATACAGAAGGCTCCTACCTATATATCATGCATACTTCTTTCAAGAATAGAGCTAGGAAACAACATCAATCTATCTTATGAAGGAGACATACTTTCCCCGAAACCCACTGCTTTAAATATTTGTTGTTTAAAATTTGGGTAAGTCAATAGTCAGTTAACATTTATTAAGGAACTTCTATGTACCAGGCACTGTATTATGCACTAGAGGATACAAAATGAAAAAAAAGACAGTTCCTGCCCTTAAGGATCTCATAATCTAATTGGAGAGATGACAAACAAAGCTATATAAAGGATAAAAAGGAAATAATTTAAAGACATGAGACACTGTAATTAAGAAGGGCTGTGAAAGGCTTGCTATGGAAGATGGGATTTTATTTGGGACTTGAAAGAAGCCAGGGAAGACAGTATGTGAAGGTGAAAAGAGAGATTCTAGGGATGTGGAACAGACAGAGAATATTTCTGGAGCTGAGAGATGGAGTGTCTAATAAGTCAACATACAAGGGGCGGCCAGGTAGCACAGCGAGTAAGAGCACCGGCTCCAGTGTCAGGATGACCTGGAGATCGAATCCCAGGCTCAGACACTTAGCACCTACCCAGAAACACCTGGCCATGTAACCTTGAGCAAGTTACTTAACCCCAGTTGCTTTAAAAAAAAAAGTCAACATACTAATGGGTGAACTGAATCATATCAATATTGACATTCTTGCTATAAATGAAACCAAAAGATATGTGGAAATTACAGCTAAATGGAAGGATGGTTTACAGATTCTCTTTGAAAGTCAAATAAAGGAGTTTGTGGAATTACTTTTATTATGCTTCCAAAGGCAACAAGAAATATCATTTAATGATATAACTTGGTAATTTCACCTTGTGGTACTCATGATAATCATAAACAAAAATCTCACCAGGAAGGTAATTGTAGTCTATTTACCAACATCTGTTATAGAGGCTAAGAGGATAGAGAAATTATCTGAAAAACTGGCAAAAATCCTTCAAATTAAATCAATTTATACTTCCACACTTAGCAATGCCAATGCAAAGGTGGACATAGTGAAGGAAAGCAAAAACCAGGTTAGAAAATATACCCAGGATCAATACATAAAAGAGGCCAAAAGCCTCTGAGGTGTCTTACAACACTACATTTATGATGCTATGAAAATATGAATAACACAAAAATGGAAACTGACTATGTCTTAGACAATAAATAGCTAGTTACTGATGTGAAATCATTTATGAATCAGCTGTGTATAGTCAGACCATCAACTTTCTTTTCTTTTTTTTTTGGCAGGGCAATTGGGGTTAAATGACTTGCCCAAGGTCACACAGCTAGTTTTGTATGTGTGTGTGTGTGTTAAGTGTCTGAGGCCGGATTTGACCTCAGGTCCTCCTGACTCCAGGTCCAGTGCTCTATTCACTGTGCCACCTAGCTGCCCCCATCAACTTTCTATAGATATGAAAAATCAACCCTGAATTAAAGGGAAGAAAAATTAGATATGTCATGCAATTAAAATAGCTACAATATGATCAATTTAAACAAGATATTAATGTTACAAATGAGAAACTGTTAAGGGAATAGGTATTGACAAAAATTATAACAATTTGCAATGGAAGTTACCTTGATGTAAAACAATCACCACAAGGAAAGCAAAAGAGCCTAAAACTGCCTCCACCAGCAAACATTTTACTTTCTTGTAAATAGGAAAGAGATTTCAGCTAAGAGCAATATTGGCCTAGAATATAATTTTATTTGCAAAATCACAGAAAAAATTACAATGGAAGATTATAAACAATATTGTCTTATAAAAGAACAAAAAGTTCTAGAAGGGGAAGAATGCTTGACATGAGATTCAGTTAAGCCAGATCATCCCAAGAACACTTAAAGACAAAACTGAAAGAAGTACATAAGGATGGAAGATGAAAAAGATCTTTCAAGATTCCTACAACAAACTATTTTTATCTTTCAACAACAATAAGGGTGCCTGCCACATTTGGGTTGTTAACATTTGCAGTCCCAAATATGCTGCATGAAAAAGTAGAACTCACACTAAAGAAAACAGAGAGACCAACTAAACAAGACTACACTCACAGTATGATGGACGCAATACAATTTTGTGAGCATTTAAAAATCAGTTCTCAAAATATCTGAAAGATGGAAAGATTCCAGAGAGATGGGAAAAATCATGCATGATATTAATGTTCCAAAAGGAAATTATGAACATAGCAAATTAATATTAGTATATTAATGGATTAATATTATTTATAATATTCCACCATACAGCTCTGTGAGATTTTACAAATGAGTTTTTATTCTTGTCCAAAATTGTTCTTGACTGAGATCTTTCCTATTTGCAAAAAAGTCGAATGTCTGTTGACTGAGACAGTTTTAGGTACTTTTCATATCCTTGTTGTGGTGATTGCTTTATATCACTTTAACTTTCACAGAAAATAGTGATAATCCGTGTCAATCCATGTTGACTACTTTCTGTTCTCTACAAAATAAGGTATTTGTTTTAAAATATATCAAAGGCATTCTGTATGAAAACATAAGAAAGAAACGGGTAACATCTGCAAGTAGTATTATATAGCAGTATATACATATCTTTACAGTCATACAATTGACTGAAAGATGAAAAAAAGCAACAACAAGATCCATCTGGGTTCATTGTCTATTGATTTTTCTTTCTTTTTTTGGTAATTTTTTTTTAAATTTTAAACAAATACAAAATGAGAAAAGGAAAAAAAAAACCATTACATTGTCCTTTTTATACTTCAACAATGCTCTTGCCTGTAAGAGTGCTGGCCCTAGCATCGGGAGACCTGGAATCAGTTCTGGCCTCAGATACTTGGCACCCACACACACACACACAAATAACTGGCCATGTAAACTTGAGCAAGTTACTTAACCCTGATTGCTTATTAAAAAAAAAAAAAGAAAAAAAAGGGGTGGCTAGGTGGCGCAGTGAGTAAAGCGCCGGCCCCAGAGTCAGGAGGACCTGAGTTAGGTTCCTGCCTCAGACACTTAACACCCACACAAAAAAACTAGCCATGTAACCTTGGGCAAGTTACTTAGCCCCACTTGCCCTCCAAAAAAGGCAAAAAACAAAACAAAACAATGCTCTTGTCTTATAGTGTAGTTTAAGGTCTAATACTACTGAATCTACTTCCTTTACATCTTTTCCCCCTGGTTTCTTTGAAGTTCCTGACCTTTTGTTCTTACAAATGAACTTTGTTATTATTTTTTCTAATTCAGTAACATAATTTTTAATAATTTAATTGGGATGACTTGAATAAACAGATTAGTTAAGTAAAATTGTCATTTAAAAAATTATGTTGGCTTTACCATTATCTATTGATTAGATATATTTTTTAAATTTCATAAACAACATTCTGCTTTAAAGTGTCTTCTCCAGTTATTCCCGTAAATATGTGAAAATCACAAAAGATTACTTGTAAGATAAAACAACAGAAATAACTTTAATTGCTTATTGTCTGTTTATTAACATTAATTAAGTATAAAACAGGGAGACATCTGCTGGCCAGAGTCATTTGCCACTGAAATAGAGAAAATTCAATGCAAAGTCCAAATTGAAGGTATTCCTCATAAATGGTGAGGTTCTGCAGACGCTCCTATTTGTAGATATAATTATGCTGATTATATTGCACCCTGGAATATTGCAGAAGCTCCTAATGAGACTATAATCACTCAAAAGAGTTTGACCTAACTCTTCAAGCAAGCAAAATGAACTGGATGAAGAATGTTGTTTTTAGACCAATGGTTCTTAAGCTTTTTGATCTTAGGACCCTTTTAACTTTTTTTATAACACATTTCTAAAAATTTTGAGTTCCAAATTCTCTCTCTCCCTCCAACACCCTCCCCCACCCAGTGAGAAGACAAGCGGTATAATACACATTACACATGTGAAGTCATGCAAAACACATTTCCATATTAGCCATTGTAAAACAAAAAAAAGGAAAAATAAGGAAAGTGAAAAAAATGTGCTTCAACCTGAACTCATAGTTTATTATTCTTCTCTCTGCATGTTTATAACATTTTTCATCATGAGTCCTTTGAAATTGTTTTGGATCATTGCACTGATCAAAGTGCATGTCTTGTACAGTTGATCACCATTATAATATTGCTATTGCTATGTACAGTGTTCTCCTGGTTCTGCTCATTTCACTTTGCATCAGTTCATATAAATGTTTCCAGGTTCTTCTGAAACCATTCTGCTCATCAATTATTATAGCACAATAGTATGCCATTGTAATAATATATCACAACTTGTTTAGCCATTCCCCAATTGATGGGCATCCCCTCAATTTCCAATTCTTTGGCAATACAAAAAGAGTTGCTATGACTATCTTTTTATATAAAGGTCCTTTTCCTTTTATCCTTTTGAGATATAGACCTAGTAGCTATATTACTGGGTCAAAGGGTATGCACAGTTTTATAGCCCTTGGGCATAGCTCCAAATTGTTCTCCAGAATGGTTGGACCAGTTCAAACTCCACCAACAGTGCATTACTGTCTCTATTTTTCCACATCCCCTCCCAGTCTTTATCATTTTCCTTTTCTGTCATGTTAGCCAGTCTGATAGATTTGAGGTGGTATCTCAGATTTATTTAATCCGTATTTCTTTAATCAATAGTAATCTAGAAAATTTTTTCATATAACTAATTTTTTTCTTTTTTTTTTTTTTGCTTTTTGGAGGGCAGGGCAATTGGGGTTAAGTGACTGCCCAAGGTCACACAGCTAGTAAGTGTTAAGTGTCTGAGGCTGGATTTGAACTTTGGTCCTCCTGATTCCAGGGCTGATGCTCTATTCACTGCGTCACCTAGCTGCCCCTCATATAACTATTGATAGCTTTGATTTCTTCTTCTGAAAACTACCTGTGCATATCTTTTGATCATTTATCAAATGACCCCTTTTTACTTTTAAAAATTATTGAGAACCCCTAAAGAAATTTTTTATTTGTATTCTATTGATATTTACCACATTAGAAATGAAAACATGTTAGTATTATTATGAGAATAGTTTTGGCCTTGCAGATTCCCTGAAAGGATCTTTAGGAATTCTAGCTTTCCCTGGTCCACACTTTGAGAACTTCTGGTTCAGACTATGACTACAGCATATGATGCATATACAAAACTAAATCTAGCTTGAAGACACTGTGTATAGATCATAAACTAGTCTCAGAAATGAGTAAGAGGGAAAAAGTGGGCTAAATTTTATTTGGAAAATTGTGCAACATTTTTAATGACCTCAAGCTTCCCCTTGAAACAGAAGCCCACTTTTTTTTTATGTTTTTTTTTTTTTGAGGGGAGAAGGCAAGGCAACTGGGGTTATATGACTTGCCCAACGTCACACAGCTAGTTAAGTGTCAAGTATCTGAGGCCAAATTTGAACTCTGGTCCTCCTAGCTTCAGGGCCAGGACTCTATTCACTGCGCCACCTAGCTGCCCCAAAAGCTCACCTTTTTTAAACATAGATCTTATGGTAATGGTTTATGGCTGCAAATCATAGAATATCACAATCCTTCAGGATTCAAGTGATCAAACCAACCTTGTTTCCTTCTACCCTGATCAATGAGATTCAGTGACATCTATTACCTCCAGGACCAAATGCATAAACTCTTCTGTTTTATGTTGTTTCCTGACTCCAGGTATAGTACTCTATCCACTGTGCCACCCAGCTGACCTGAATGAAGGTCCAGTAAAGGAGTCCCTCCAACCCCTCCCCCACTCAGTGAGAAGACAAGCAATATGATACACATCATACATGTGAAGTTGTGCAAAACACATTTCCATATAAGCCATTGTTAAAAAACACACAAGAAAAATAATGAAGGTGAAAAAAATGTAAAGTTCTTTATAGTCAGCCTCCCTTTTACCGTTCTTATCTTCTTGCATGACTCCCTTCCATGCCTTCTAGAGCTGCATTGGCCTCCTTAGTGCTCCTTGAACACAACACTCTGAAAGGTGCCTCTGCATCAATGGTCTCCTGTGTTTTGAATGTTCTTCTTCCCTCTCACCTCTATCTCTTCTTGTTTTTTTTTTTGGCTTCCTTTGATACTCGGTTCAAGTCCCATCTTCTATAGGAGGTTTTTGCTAGTCCCTTAAGTTGCTCCATCTTTCCTCTCTCAGATTGACTTTTGTCTTTGCAACGCATATCTTACATATACCCAGTTATTGACATGTTAATAATAATGACAACAATAGTGTTTACATTGGCTCTACAATGTATCAGGAACTATGCTAAGCACTTTACAAATGAATGTATCTCTTTTAAGATATTTATCTTAAATTATCTTAAGACTCACAAAAAACCCTAAAGATAGGTGCTATTATTATCCCCATTTTATAGGTGAGAGAACCGAGGCAAATGGAAATTCATTTCTCCAGGGTCACAAAAGTAAATGTCTAATAACTTGGGTTTTCCTGATTTCAAGCCCACCACTCTATATACTGTGTCACCTTGCTGCCTATATATATGTTAAAATGTGAGCTGTATGAGGGCAGGAACTGTTTTGTATCACCAATGTCGAGCTCACACATACACAACAACATATATGCATAGGCAGTACAGTAGACAGAACAACAAGCCTATAGTCAGGAAGATCTGAGTCAAAATTCAACCTCAGACACTTAACTATGTGACGCCAGACAAGTCACTTAACCCCTCTTTGCCTCAGTTCCTCATCTCTAAAATGAGGACACAATGGAGAAGCAAATGACAAACCACTCCAGCATCTTTTCCAAGAAAACCCCCACAGGAATGTCCATGGGGTTACAAAGTGGCAGACACAACTGAACAACAGTGACAAATGTGTACATACATATGTATGTACACACACACACACACACACACACACACACACACATACACCCCTATCTCTACCCTCTCTTTCGTGGCTAAACTTTTTGGATCCTCTTCTGTCTCTTCTAAACCCTCTGCAATTTGGCTTCCATCTTATCATTCAACTGAAACTATTCTCTTCAAAGTTAATAATCATCTCTTAATTGCTCATTCTATGACCTTTTCTCAGTCCTCATCTTTCTTGACTTGGGTGAAGATTTTGACACTGTCAATCAGTATGTCCTCCTGGATATTCTTTCCTCTCCAGGTTTTCATAACATGGTTCTTGCCTTGTTCTCCTACCTGTTTGACCATTCCTTTCAGACTCCTTTGCTGGACCTTCATTCAGGTCAGCTGGTGTAATGGTAATGGGAATTTGAAGGTCTTCCCTGCCCCTTAATAAGCCTAAGGGAATTTGAAGACCTTCTCTGCTTTGAAAATATATCCTGCTCCTTAATTGACTGAATGTAATCACATGGAGCCTATGGTGGGAGGGGTTTGCTGAAGGGTGGAGCAGAGCCCACAGGAAGCTGGGAGTCAGAGCAGCTAGACACTGTTGGAAGGAGAGGACAAATCTGAGGGAGACAGGCTTGTGAGTAAAAGTTAGAGTTTGTCAGCTAGGCTTGTGTTGGTTTGTGGGAAGGCTAAAAGATCTTGTGGCTCTCTATGCTGTTGTGGCTTATTAACTTCTTTGCTACTATGATGGAATCGGCTTACAGGTTTGGGGATTCTTTTTTTTGGTGTCCGAATAAATGTTTTGCCTCTATCTTGTATAGGAAGAGTTTGTTATATTTTGTGATCGAGCACTATGGAGGTATATTTATAGTGATGGTTGGTGCTATGAATTGACGCTGCAGCTGGGTGGCACAGTGGACAGAGTACTATACCTGGATTCAGGAAGATTTGAATTCAAATCCAGTTTCAGACACTATGTGAATCTGAATGGCAAGTGCCTTAATCTCCCTCAGTCTCAGAATCCTCACTTATAAAATGGAAATAATAATAGCATCTGTCTTCTAGGACTGATAGGAGGTAATATTTATAAAGTGCTTTGAAAATCTTAAAGCACAACATAAATGTTAACAAGCAATATCATTCCCACTGACCCAGATCTTTCTTCTGCTTCTATACTGTCTTGCTTGATGATCTCATCAGCTCCTATGAATTCATCATCTCCATGCAGATTATTCCCAGATGTCTTTATACAGCCTTAACCTCTCTCCTGACCTCCAGTCTTGTCTCTCCAACTGCCTTTTGGACACTTTAAACTGAATGTCATAGAGGCATTTTAAATTCAACATATCCAGAACTGAACTCATAATATCTGCTTCCTGTCCCCATATACACCGCCCATTTCTTCCTGGTAATCCTCCTTCTCCAGAACTTCTCTGTTACTGTCAAGGGTACCACCATCCTTTCAGTCACTCAGGCTCCCAACCTAGTCATCATCTATGGATTTTTCACTCTCACCTACCCCACACATCCAATATCTATAGCCAGATCTTGTCACCTCTATCTTTACAATATCTCTTGTCTGTATCCCTTCTTCCCAGCAAGACAGATGCTACCCTGCTATAGGCTCCTTGTAATTTCACACATAGATCTTTGCAATACCACATAGTTTGGTAAGTCTCTCCAATGATGTTGTTTTCTTGCTCTTCCTTGCACAAGACACTCCATTTCCCCAATTGGTGCCTTTTCACTGGATGTCCTCCTCATACCTGGAATGCCTCCACTTCCTGGCTTCCCAAGCATCCTTCGAGGCTTAGCTCATATTCCCCCTTCAGTAGAAGGCCTTCGCCTTCCACCCCTCCAATGCTACTCCCTTCTCTCTAAGATTACTTCTCATTTACCCTGAATATATTTAGTATGCCCATAGTTGTTTACACGATGTCACGAGGACAAAGACCATATTTCCGCTTTTCTTTTGAGCTTATTCAGTCCCTCCCACATAGCAAGTACTTGTTGATTGGCTTATGAATAAATACTAGTTGACTATCTACACAAGAACGACCTTCTTGATCTCAGGCTCATAAGTTTAAAAAGTCCTTTTAAAATCCTCTCTTCTTTGCCCTATATTTCTAAGTTATAATTAAATCTCTCTAATTCTTTCTCTATAACGTATGAAAGGTTGTATTTACTATTAATTAAATTCTACAAATATTTATTAAATGCTTTTCGTGCTGCAGTTGGCATTAATATACAAAGAACACAACCCAAAAAGAAAAAAAAATGTACCTGCTGTTAAAGACCTAATGCTTTATTGGAATATGGAACCCCCCAAAATATAAGACAAATTGAAGAGGGAGCTTGCACTAACAGCTGGAAGGATCAAGACAGGCTTTGGGTAAGATACAGTGCCTTAGCTAAGCCTTGAAGGAAGCTAGGGGATTCTTCAAAGTGGAGATGAAGGACTGCACCAAGTACAGGCTGTGGAGGATGGATGGCTTGTTCAGAAGCATAGATAAGAAATGGAATGTCAAGGGCTTTAGTTTGGCTGGATGGCAAAACGTAGGAAGAACGATATGAAACAAGTCTGGAAAGGTAAAAAGGAGAAAGGTTATGGAATGCTTTAAATGCAAAGCAGAAGAGTTTTTTGAACAGGGAAAGGATGCAGCAGCCCCTGTTTTTGTGTAGGACTGGGAGAAGTAGATCTTCATTCAGCAACATTTGTCTTTGGCAGCAAATGCTCTTCAATTAAGTGAAAGTTCAGGCTGAGTTGTTCTTGATCATTAGAAAGATCCACTTCTGATATACCTTAAAAGAAAAAAGTCTCATTCCAAGAGCTAACTTTGAAGGTTTAAGAGCACTGATCTGCTAAACACTTGTGGACAGTCTTTCTGAATTTATGAATGGAGTTTTAGGGGCAGATTGGCCTTGGTATACATTCAACATTCTCAGTGGTCTTAGACACAGATAGATGACTGTTGTCCAGATGGAGAGGGAGCAGTTTTTCATAATTAGTCTGAGGATAACATACCTTCAACATCCTTGAAAGGCATAAACCAAGCAGTTTTATTATTTAAAATAAAATAAATTATTTATAATAACATAAACATTTATTTCCAAATTATGAAAACAGTTAGCCTGAGGATAATATTCAGTAGCCTTGGAAAAGACATTGCTATTATATATCGAGTTGCAGAAGCAAATTGTAATAATGAGAATGCCCATAGAAGAAACTACTATTATTTAAAGAAGGGTTTTGTTTTGTTTTGTTTTTGATTTCCAATTTATTTATTTTTAGTTTTCAACATTCATTTCCACAAGATTTTGAGTTACAAATTTTCTCCCTGTCTTTCCCCTACCCTCCACCCCAAGATAGCGAACCTACTGAATACCCCTTGCCCCAATCAGTTGTCTCTTATATCCTCCCCCATGCCCCCTTTAACTTTGTAGTAGGGCAAGATGGATTTCAATACCCCAGTGCCTGTATATCTTATTTCCCAGTTGCATGTAAAAAACAATTTTTTTTAATATTTGTTTTTAAAACTTTGATTTCCAGATTCCTTCCCTTCTTCCCTCTTCGTCCACCCCCACTGGGAGGACATGAAATTCAATATAGGTTGTACATGTGTAGTTACACAAAACGTTTCCATAGTAGGTATATTGTAAAAGACTAACTATATTTCCCTCCATCTTCTCCTGCCCCCCACTTGTTCTATTTTCTACTTTGATTCTGTCCCTTTTCAAAAGTGTGTGCTTCTAACTACCCTCCACCCCAATCTGCCCTCCCTTTTATCATCCCCCCTCTTATTCCCTCCCCAACTACTTTCCTGTAGGGTAAGAAACCCAACTGAGTGTGTATGTTATTTTCTCCTTAAGCCAAATCCAATGAGAGTAAGATTAACCCATTCCCTTTCACCTTCCTGCTCTTCCTCTCCATTCATTGTAACAGTTTTTTCTCTTGCCTCTTTTACACAAGATAATTTACCCTAATCTATCTCTCCCTTTCTCCTTCTCCAAATGTAGTCTTCTCTTACGTCTTAATTTAATTTTATTTTTTTAGATATCATCCCTTCCTATTCAACTGATCTTGTGCCCTCTGTCTATGCATACATGTACATACATATATACACTCACATATGTATTTATACACACATATACCCTCCTATACATACATATATACATATATATTCCCTTCAACTATCCTCATACTGAGAAAAGTCTCATGAGTTACAATTATCATTTTTCCATGTAAGAATGCAAATAACTCAAATTTAATAAGTTCCTTATGATTTCTTTTTCCTGTTTACCTTCTCATGCTTCTCTTGCTTCTTGTATTGAAAGTCAGATTTTCTATTCAGCACTGGTTTTTTTCATCAAGAATGCTTGAAAGAAAGGGCAGCCAGGTGGCTCAGTGAGTAAGAGCACCGTCTCCAGTGTCGGGATGACCTGGGGATCAAATCTGGGCTCAGATACTTAGCACCACACCCAGAAATAACTGGCCTTGTAACCTTGAGAAAGTCACTTAACCCCAATTGCTTAAAAAAAAAAAAGAATGCTTGAAAGTCCTCTATTTCATTGAATGACCATATTTTCCCCTGAAGCATTATACTTAGCTTTTCTGGGTAGGTGATTTTTGGTTTTAATCCTAGCTCCTTTAACCTCAAGAATATCATATTCCAAGCCCTCTGATCCCTTAGTGTAGAAGCTGCTAGATGTTGTGTTATCCTGATTGTATTTCCACAATACTCAAATTATTTCTTCCTGTCTGCTTGTAATATTTTCTCCTTGACCTGGGAGCTCTGGAATTTGGCTATAATATTCCTAGGAGTTTTCTTTTTGGATCTTTTTCAAAGAGGCAATTGGTGAATTCTTTAAATTTCTATTTTGCCCTCTAGTTCTAGAATATCAGGGCAATTTTCCTTGAGAATTTCTTGAAGGATGATTTCTAGGCTCACTCTCCTGAAGTCTGCTCTGGCTGGTCTGTGCCACAAATCTGTGCCTGCACCCTACACAGGACTGGGCTCGGATCCCAGCCTGGTGCTATGAACCCTTCCTGTCAGTCTGCCAGGCTGGCTTTAGCAGGAGATTTGTTTCTCTCTGTCACTTTGTGGGTTCTGTAGCTCTCAAATTTGTTTAGAATCATTTTTTACAGGTATTAGAGGTGGTTGTGAAAAGGTTACCCATAAGAAGGGTTAGGGTTTCTCAGGAGACCCCAAAATACCAACACGCTGGGTCCTGCAGAATGAATTTGACTCAAGTCTTCTCTCAGCCAAAGAAAAGTAAAGTTTATTAAAAGTTCGCTTGCATTAGACACAGAGTAAGCCTGTGCTAGGTCATTCTATGGCACTCTCAAAAACAAAGAGACAAGTTGGGGTCTTATATACAGAAGATTGTTGGAGGAATCTAGGGGTGGTCTAGACAAGGAGTTTTCTTCTGGAGGAGTTAATGAGTAATTAAGGGTGGGAAGTTGCTGGAGGCCACCTGGAGACTACAGACAATGGTGGGCTAGGCCAGTTCAAGGGTGGATTGATATTTTGATAGGTTTAAGGGTGGGAAGTCTAGTAACAGAGGTTTGGGCTCAGCCACAAGGTAAGGTTTATTGCCTCATGCAAATGCCTCATCAAATGAGATGATTTAAAGCCTGTAGCTCAAGGACTCAAGAACTCCTGGGGGCTCCCAGAGCCCATACCTCATCAGTTGGAGTGGGAGCTCAAGCAAGTTCCTGCTTTTATTCTGCCATCTTGGCTCTGCCCCTTTTTTATTTAGTTTTTTTTACAACAGTTACAAAGTGGGGAAAAACTTGTATCACTTATTGTTCTTGTTCAGTCATGTCCAACTCTTTGTGACTCCATTTAGGTTGGTATAGATACTTGGTAGAGATAGAGTTTACTTGGTAGAAAATAATTTGCTATTTCCTTGTGCAGCTCGTTTTACAGGTGAGGAACTAAGACAAAAAGAGTTAAGTAACTTGCCTAAAGTCACAGAGCTACTGATGAGGTATGGGTTCTGGGAGCCCCCTCAAGCTCTCCTTGAGTCCTTGAGGTACAGGCTCTGGGAACCTCCCTTGGACTCTTGATTAAATTGTCTCATTTGATTTACATGAGGCAGTAAGCCTTATTTTTTGTCTGGGCTCAGATCTCTAGCCTAGTTACTAACTACTAACTACTATCTAGCCTAGTTACTAGCCTAGCCCTCCAGTGTTTATCTGCTTCCTCCTTGAGCCTATCAAAATAGCTATACACCCTTGAACTGGTCTAGCCCACCATTGCCTGTAGCCTCCAGCAACCTCCCACCCTTAATCACTTGTTGACCTCATTAACTCCTCCTGAAGACCCTAACTCTTCCCCTAGACCACCCCAAGATTCTTCCCACAACCTTCTGTATATAAGACCTCATCCTGTTTTCATGTTTGTGAGAGTGCCATAGTGCGAAGGCTATAGTATAGTGAGAGCATCTTAGAATGCCATGTGAGAGTGCCATAGAATAGTGAGAGTGCCATAGAATGACCTAGCACAGGCTTACTCTGTGCCCAATACAAGGGAACTTTTAATAAACTTTACTTTTCTTTGGCTGAGAAGACTTGAGTCGAATTCATTCAGCAGGACCCTGTGTGTTGGTATTTTGGGGTCTCTAGAGCAACCCTAATGCTCTTTATGGGTAACCTCTTCACTACAACGTGTCTGAGGCCAGATTTGAATTTAGGAAGATGAATCTAGCTGCCCTTATAAATGACCAGTTAAGAGGTTATGAGCAGTTGTGATCTACAAATGATGAGTGCATGCACACACCGACATACACACACACAGAGTCTTTTTTTCCATATTTATTTCTATATCAGTTCATACAGGCCTCAAACCTGTCAGTGAATCATGAGGGTGTCTACTCCAACCGTGTGAAGACTTCTCCTGGTGGAATGGACAGATGAGAACAATTTCTTCCAAGTGCTATGAAAGAGGCTAAAGCAGGTGCTTTGGAGAGTTTAGAACGTGGTCAGGCATTGAAGATGCCCAGGCCATCTGCTGCATCCCAGACCATTGCCAGTTCTCTTGACGTTTGGCTGGCTGCTGCACTTCCATGACTCAGGAAAGAGAGATTGAGGCTGATGACTTTGCAATTCTGCCTCACTTCAATCCAATTCATGGGCAAGTCACCACTGTGATGTCATTGGTCCTCTTCCAGAAGGAAGGATGAAGACATCACCTATGATATCATTGGTCTTCTTTGAAAGTGAAGGACAAGGAGTCAAGAAGGTGGAGTAGAAGCATGACCTCTGAGTGGCTCCAACTTCCACCTTCCCCAATCAATGTAAAAAGGGGACTCTGAACAAACTTTGGAGCTGCAGAACCCACAAAATGACACATAGAAGCTAACCTCCCGCTGAAGATAGCCCGGCAGGCCGACAGGAATCGGCACAGCCAGCCAGTGCCACATGGCAGCTTCAGCTCCTCGCCTGCAGAGTGTAGGGGGACCAATCAACCAGTCTGAGGGGTGACCAGTCTGAGGGGTAAACGCTCTTGCTTTAACCTGCTTGGATCTGGATTGCAGTCTAGGGTGGAGGTCCTGGGGTGTGTGTCCTGCTTGCCAGAGCATGTGGAGGTCTCAGAGAAGGCACCCATCTAATACCTACGGCAGCTGAGAAAACCCCAGCATTTGGGACGAAAGCTCCCCTGTCTGGTGGCAGAGTCCTACTGTGGCAAAAAGCCCAGGGGTCAAGTGACTGAGTGGTGACATGACCAGGCAAAGGAAACAAAGCAGATAGGAGATTCCAACATTAGACTCCTATTTTGGGGACAAAAAGGAGCAAAGCATGGAACAGGAGGAAGACAATGAAGTCAGAACTCCTGCACCAAAAGCTTCCAAGGAAAACACAAGCTGGTTACAGGCCATAGAGGACCTTAAGAAGCAGATAAGAGAAGTGGAGGAAAAATAGGGAAGAGAAATGAGAATGATGCAAGAAAATTATGAAATGAGAATCAACAGCCTGACTGAGGAAAATACTACCTTAAAAAATAGACTAACTCAAATGGAAAAGAGGCTCAAAAAGGCAATGAGGAGAAGAATGCCTTTAAAAGCCCAATTTGCCAGATGGAAAAAAAAAATCTCAAAAGCTCACTGAGGAGAATTATTCCTTCAGAATTACATTGGAGCAAATGGGAGCTAATGACTTTATGAGAAATCAAGATGCTGTTAAACAGATCCAAACAAATGAAAGAATAGAAGGCAATGTCAAATATCTCATTGGAAAAACCAGTGACCTGGAAAATAGATCCAGGAGAGAGAATTCAAAAATTATTGGACTACTTGAAAGCCATGATCAAAGAAAGAACCTAGAAATCATCCTCCAGGAAGTTCTCAAAGAAAACTGCCCTGATGTTTTAGAACCAGAGGGCAAAATAGAGTTTGAAAGAATCCACCGATCACCTCCTGAAAAAGATCCCAAAAAGAAAATTCCTAGGAATATTATAGCCAGGTTCCGGAATTCCCAGATTAAGGAGAGAATATTACAGGCAGCCAGGAAGAAACAATTTGAATATTGTGGAAACACAATCAGGATAACCTAGGATCTGGCAGCTTCTACACTGAGGGATCAAAGGGCTTGGAATATGATATTCCGGAGGTCAAAGGAGCTGGGATTAAAACCAAGAGTCACCCACCCAGCAAAACTGAGTATCATGTTTCAGGGGAAAATATGGTCATTCAGTGGAATAGAGGACTTTCAAACATTCTTGATGAAAAAAACAGAATTGAATAGAAAACTTGACATTCAGATACAAGAAGCAAGAGAAGCATGAGAAGGTAAACAGGGAAAAGAAATCATAAGGAGCTTATCAAAGTTGAACTATTAACATTCCTACGTGGAAAAACAATAATCATAACTAATGAAACTTTTGTCAGTATGAAAATAGTCGAAGGGAATAGAAATATATATATATATATATTTATATATGAGGGTATATGGGCATATGAATACATATGTAAATGTGTGTATATATGTTTACAGGTATACATAGATAGAGGGCACAGGACCAATTTAACAGGAAGGGATGATACTTAAAACATGAAATTAAGAAGGGAGAGAGGAATATAATGAGAGGAGATGGGGAGAGACAGAATGGGGTAAACTATCTCATAAAGAAGAGGCAAGGGAAAATGGTTACAATGGAGGGGAAGAATAGGAAGGCCAAAGGGAATGGGTCAACCTTATTCTCATTGAATTTGGCTTGGGGAGGGAATGAAATACATACTAAATAGGGTATCTCACCCTCCAGGAGAATAGGGGGGAAGGGGATGAGAGGGGGGATGATGGAAGGCAGGGCAGGCTGGGGGGGAGGGAAGTTGGAAGCATCCACTTTTGAAAAGGGATGGGATCAAAGTAGAGAATAGAACAAGTGGGAGGTGGGATAGGAGGGAGGGAAATATAGTCAGTCTTTTACAATATATCTACTATGTTATTGTTTTGCATTAGCTACACATGTACAACCTATACTGAACTGCTTATCTTCCCAGTAAGCGTGGGTGACAAGGGAGGAAAGGAATGAATCTTTAATTCAAAGTTTTAAAATCAAATGTTTAAATATATGTACTATTATTAATACTATTTTACATTTATTTTACAAGATATACAGGCATTGGGGCATAGAGATCCACCATGCCCTACTGGAAAAGTTGAAAGGGGTTTGGGAGAAAATATGGGAGAGAGCAGATTGGAGGAGGGGATATTCTGTGGGACTGCTATTTTGGGACTGTGGGTAGGGGAAAAACGGGGAGAAAATTGGTAACTCAAAATTTGGTGGACATGAATGATGTAAATCAGAAGTTAATAAAGCATTTGAAAAATGGAAAGAAAAAGGAAAGTGAAGGACAAACAACATTAAGATAGGGACTGGACCTGTGATTTCATTGGTAAAGGGAATTCCTGGAGAAGGAAACTTTCTCTACCAATTGAGGGCCAGCAGTTTCTCTTCAGCTAATCTTAGAGAGTTATCTAGAGCACAGAGAGATTAAGAAATTTGCTCCAGGTCACACAGCCAGTGTGTGGTAGAGAGGGGAATTTAAATCAAATGTAATGAAGCATATAAATCTACTTTTCTTCTCCTGGTTGCCTTAGTTTACTCCTAGCCTGACAGGCTGGTTTTCTGAACCTCTCGTTTTTGAAGGAATAAGCCCTTCTTTAAACTATATATGAAAGGACTTTTTTTTATGTCTTTTAAAAAAAATTATTAACTCAATGGCCTGGAGAGAAGTGGGAAGAAAGATTAATTTTTTTAAAATGCTTTTTAATTGAAAAAAATTAAAAAGGAAAGAAAAGAATGCTCAGAATAGCTTGTGAGCTCAGGTTGAATCTCTTCTCACTGCATTCCCTCTGTCCCCAGAGCTGGCTGTTCTAGTTTCCATAATGACCAACATGCCTCTCTTTTCCTAGTCATGTGACCTGTGCTGCTTGTCCCCAAATTGTGACCCCCAACTTCACTTGTTGCCTCTACTCTTTGTTGATTCGTTATTTTTTCATTTCTCCTCCCCAGCCCCCATTCGATTATAAGCTCCTTGAGGGCAGGGACTGTCTTACCTCTTTTGGAATCTACAGTGTTTAGTACAATGCCTGGCAGATAGTAGGTGCTTAATAAATGTTTACTGATGTATTGATTTCTTAGACAACCTATGGCTTATCACTAAAGCTCTGAACTCACACAAACTTGAGTTCAGTCTGGGAATCTTCTCAATATTTAACACTTTCTATGGCCTATGCTTCCCTCACTTAGAAGTATTGCTAGAAATAATAACAGTTAGCATTTACATAGAACTTTATGGTTTACAAAGCACTTTTAAAATATTAGTTCATTTTATCCTAATAACAACCCTGGGAGGTAGGTGCTATTATCCTCATTTCACAGAGAAGGAAACTGAGGCTTAAAGAGGTTAAGTGACTTGCCCAGGATCACACAGTCAGGAAGTATCTGAAGTTGGATTTGAACTCAGGTCTTCCTGACTTAAGGTCCAAAGCTCTATCCATCTAGTTCATTTAGCTCTCCTTTAAAGGTTTTAACTTACCTCTTACAAATAACCAAGGTTATCACACATCTGAACTCTAAGCACTTTTATTTTATTCAGGTTGCTGTTCCTCCTTCCTCTTCAAAGAGAACCAATGATATCACAGTGATGTTTTGACTTGTGAATTGGATTTAAGTGAGGCAGGGTTACACAAAATCATCAACCTCACTCTTTCTTCCAGTGTCATCAAAGTGCAGTGGCAAGACATAAGTCAAGATAACTGCAATGACCCAAGATGGAGTGGATGGTCTTCAATGTCTGACCAAGCTCTTAAGTGTTCCACAAGTACCTGCTTCAGTTGCCTTCATGATTGTTTAAAAAAATTGTTTTCATCAGCTTGTTCTGTTGAGGGAAGTCTTCACACACTTAGGGTGAACATCCCTCTAACTAACCAAAGGGCTTGAGTCCTGATTATTCTAGACCTGGTTTAGCCCATCTGCTGAGACCATTTTACCAGGTTGTGACCATACAGCTTCTTGGAGCCACAGGTGAGAGCTGGGTGACAGATGGACACTAAAGGGGGATGAGTGGTCCTGAAAAGGACTCCAAGGAATACAAAAAAGGAAGGCATAAAGGTAGTACCCCTCACACTAAGCCTTCTGGATTCCCTTGAATAATTTTCATAAAAGACCCACATGGCGGGTCATAGGATCTCCCCTCTGTTATCTGCCTGGGGTCAATACTCCCTGACCTTCCCTGCTGTTGACCAGAATAATTTTTTTGGGGGGGTCATGGATTCCCCTACTTCCTTTCTCTCCTCCTCACCTCCAGACCCTGCTCAGTCTTTCCTGGGCATGAGTATGTTGACCCACAATCTTTGAAGTAACATTTTCAACATGTACAAACTAAGTTAATGGAGGGGCTGAATACAAATGAAAATCAGAATTTAATGTAACAACAAAATAATATAACAAAGAAAAATGCTGTGTGGGTAGTGTTTCATAGCCATATGTTTAAAAGCAACTGAGTGGAAACTATTTCCCAGACAAATAGTATAGGTGAAACTAAAATTTAGTGTTGAGATCTTTAAGACAGCACTGATCCATAATACTCCAAGAGCCTCTCTCAAATCATTAAAAAGCAGTCTTTTCCCTAGAGCTACTCAGAAATAAACATGAAAGTTAAGAAGTTTGTGCCAACCATATATGCACTTGCCATGGAATGATGGTACTCCATATCTAAGGGAAAACAGCTTTCTTATACATTTAGGAGACAATGTGTCCTCCGGAAGAAGGCTGCACTGAGCAGTAATTTGCCTAGAATGGTTTTAGGAGAATTCTTTCCAGGAGGAAGGGAGAAGAACTTGATAAATATCAATACCTTTGCAACCTTCTGAATTTTTCTGTGGAATCAAGAATGAGGCGACCTTAGAACATTTTCAAAATAAAATCCTGAAGATGAGAATTGCTAATGCTTGTCATCAATTGGTAAAAAGAGATTGTGCTTTCAAGGACACTTCTGTCTTCAGTGTAATGATCTGTTTATTTAACAGGGCTCTTAGGGCCTTTTAGCATATTTAAAAAGGATTAAAAAACCAAATGAAATCACAACATTTAGTCTTCAGGTCTAAGGAATGAAACAAATACAAATGCCCAGTCCAACAAATTCATTATGGTATGAGAGGCTAAAGTTACCAAGGAAATTAGATGTAAATTATTAATTAGAGAATAAAAGTATCAATAGAGTCATAATCTATGAGTGCCTCAATGATCACAAATGTCTATTACTTCCAGTAAAATCCTATCCTGATGCCTTATAGAAGGCATCCTGTAGTAGAAGGCATCCTGTGTAGAAGGGATCCTGAATTCTAGTTGGCTATAACAAATGGTAGACAAGTTCCTTAAAGTTTTACTAGAGTGAACAGATGAAGAATAGGGACTTGGGAATAGATTTTGTGTCTATTGTCCTAAAACCAGCCCAACTAAGTGATGAACCCATCACCACAAGTTGTGCTACCACATAATGAATTAGTCAGCTATGGAAATGCAAGAAATTAAACAGGGTGGGGTTGGGAGGTTGATATATGATATACATGATTACATATGTATGTGTATATATGTTGATATATGCTGTAAGAAGGATACTTTGGGAAATTTAGGAGATGTAAAAATCAAAGGTATCAGTATATATTTGGCTTTTTAAAAAAGTAAAACAAAAACAAACACTTGAAGGGGTAACCACATCTATGATATTATATGTCTTTCAAAATATCATAGTAGTCTGATATCCAAGATATATAGGCAACTGTTAGGAATAAATGAGGGCAAAAGACATTCCCCAATAGATGTGTGTAAAGGAATTAACTATTAACTATAATATTATGTTAATATCATATGTTATGTATAATATATTTAATAACTATAATATTTATTATTAACTTTTAACAACTACATGAAATAATTCTCTAAGTAAAAGAAACACAAATTAAAAAATGAGGTTTCATCTCAAAAGCAGCAAATTGACAAAGATGACAAAATAGTCAATGTTGGAAGAGTTGGGGAAAGAAAGGCACACTAATAATACATTGTTGGTGTAATTGTGAATTGGTTCAACTATTAAGGAAATTATAATGGAATTAAGTGAAGAAAGTAACTAAAATATTCATGCCTTGGCAGCTAGGTGAGGCACTGGCTCTGGAGTCAGGAGGACCTGAGTTCAAATATGACCTCAGACACTTAACACTTACTACCTGTGTGACCTCGGGCAAGTCTCTTAACTCCAATTGCCCTTCATTCCCCCCTCCAAAAAGAAAAAATAATCTAAAATATTCATGCCCTTTGATTAAGAGACCCCTCTGCTGGTCAAATACTTCAAGGAGGTCAATGCCAAAAAGAAAGGTTTTATACACAATGATTATAGTAGCACTTTTTGTAGTAGTAAAGAATTGTAAACAAAGCAGATGACCATTAATGAGGGAATGGCTAAACAAATTGTAGAACATTAATAAAATGGAATATTATTTTGTTTAGTTAAGACAGAGGTATCAAACTGAAATAGAAATGAAATCCTGTGGACTGCATATTGACTTGGAAAACCAATTATCTATGTTGTATTATATTTTTATTCATTTTGTTAAATATTTGCCAATTACATTTTAATCTGATTTGGAGGGGGGTGTGTGTGTGTGTGTGTGTGTGTGTGTGTGTGTGTGTGTGTGTGTGTGTGTGTTACACCCTATTTTAGAGCCAGAGGGCATCCCAACCCTCTTGACTCAGTGCCCAATTAGAAATTAACAAAAGGTGTGAAAGCCTTCCTACAAGGAAGCCTTCCCTAAGTAAGCTTCCCCTAATGGGCTCCAGGTGAGGTCAGTGAATGGGTGGGAAAGATCTAAAATGCTATTAACATTACAATGTGGAGGACTCACCAAAAATGAAGATAAGATTCTGACTGTGGGACCCAAGACCTGGCACTAGGAAGAGTAGTCCAAAGAAAAGACTAAGCCTGAGGGATTTAACTCACTGGGGGAGCCAGAATCACAGAATTTGAGTTTGAGGGAACTTCAGTGGCCCTGTAGTCCAACTAGCACATGAAAGGAATTGACTTGACAAGTGGTTATCCAATCTCAGCTTGAAGATCTCCAATCAGAGAGAAACCTAACACCTTTCAAGAAAGCCCATTCTACTTTTGGACAGCTCTAATTATAAAGAAGTTTTTCCTGACATTAAGCCTCAATTGGCTTTACAATTTTGACCCATAGTTCCTGGTTTTGTCCTCTGGGGCTGTATATAACAAGCCTAATCCATCCTCCAGGACACAATCTTGCAACTACTTGATAATGGCTCTCATGTTCCTCTTGAGACTTCTTTTTTTTCTGGGCTAAACACCCCCAGCTCCTTCCAACTGATACTTGCACAATATAGATTCAAGGCCTTTTGAGACCTCCAAAAATGGCTGGCTGAGTCCTTAGTAAGTGGGGTGGAAAAAAGGGCACCTGGATAGACCCTTTGCCTTTTCCAATTCTTCACATTTTCTTACCCTTTTATATGCAAATGTACCTCTCCTGGTCTGAAAGGGGCACATTCTTATAACCTGTAAATACCAGTGCTTCAAGTCTGAAAGAATTAGACCTTTATTTCTTATTGTCTCTGTTTCCTGCCCTTTAGATCCTGTAATTTCATCAAGTGGATTAGGGATCCATTAATCAACTTTGTTCCCCTTTACACAATGATTGTTGATAGTTTGCATTTCTTCCTTTGAAAACTGCTTATGCTTATCCTTTGATCACATCTACTAGGTAATATGTCAGTCATTCTTCACTAGCATAACATTTTGCAAATTTGTTTAATTAATAAGTGTTTGTCCCTGTGGAATTGCAGTCTAGTCCAGGAGGGATTGAAATCGGGTTCAGCATATCCTATTTCTTTCAACATTTATTGAGCCCCCTTTTCATATACTACCCAATATAAAAGGGCCACTCAAGCAATATTTATACATTCTGGAACTCTTCAAAGCAACAGAGAACAAGGAAATCAACACTAAGATTGACAAAGAATATCTAAATAACAGAAATATACTTTCCAGTATTAATTACTGGAACTAATATTTGCATATATTATCACTCATCAACATTTTTCAAAATATTTGTTAATCAAGGATTATTCTTTAGGAAGCAATTCAATTAAGCAAATATATATTAAGCACTTCATAAGCGTAAGGCAGTGTGTCTTGAAATACCAAGGCACTGAGATACAAAGACTACAAGGAGAGAGTTCCTACCTTCAAGGGATTTATATTCTATTAATGCACTAATGCTAAGAAATTGTTAGATTTTTTTGAATCTCAGGAGAATGGAGGGGGAGAGGGAGCCGCAAACAAACCAAGCTGTCCAAGACACAGCTAATGTTACATGTATCAAGGTTCAGAGAACACAGGATCTGAAAGTGTAGCATAAAAATAAATAAGCCTAGATTAAAATTATTAATCTTTTAAAAGATTATCTATGTCAATCTCAATATTATAAGCTAAGCATAATGTTGGCAATAATAGGTTTTTTTCCCTTTCTTTTCTTTAAGATGATGGGAAAATTAAAGTGCACGGGAGATAATGGACCCCAAAATTATAGGAGAAGAGAGTAATGTTAGAGTAGAATAGAACAAGTGAAAATAGAGCTCAAAATACTCATTTGGTCATCTATTCATTCTCATACCCATTCAAAGCTGTTTCCTGTTTAATTTTTCTTAAGTTCTGTCTATACTAATTTTATGAAAGCAACAGTGGCTCAGGGAATAGAGAGCTGGGCCTGGCATTAGGAAGAGCTGAATTCGAATGCAGCCTCAGACACTTATGAGCTGTGTGACCCTAGGCAAGTCACTCAACCCTCACTTTCATCAGCTGTAAGATGGGAATAATAATAGCACTTACCTACCAGGGTTGTTGTGAGAAACAAATGAAACAAAATTTGTAAAGCATTTAGTACTTTGCCTGGCACTTAATAAATGTGTATTTTGTTCGTTTTTCCTTCCTTCCCTATATCCTTCCCTTCCTCCTTTTCTCTCTCCTTCCGTCACTTCTTCCCTCTCTCCTTTCTTCCTTCTTTTCCTCTGTCCTTCCCTCTCTCCTCTCTTCTGTCTTTCCTTTTACAAAGGAACTATTTTCTTAAATATTTCCCAAGTAAATATTTCTTCTTTCCTTCCAAATGATGTTAAAAAGGATTTCCTAATAATTCCTAGTTTGACATTTTCTTTTTCTCACTAAGATATATTCATGGCATTTAAGTTCCTTTTCTATTACATTTTCACATGTACCTCATTGATCTGAGAGCATTTTTCTTTAACTTTTTAGTCCTTCTATGTCCATATTCAGAATAAGAACTGAACCCACAGTTTCACTGGTTTGGGAACTTCTGGGTAAGGAAACTCCCTCTATCAAGGTAAGTCTAAACTTTCTCTGCAATTTTTTGCCTAGAGTAGAGGTGTCAAATTCAAACAGAAAAAGAGCTCACTAAATCAGACATAAGGATCCGTGCAAGATGAATATTGACTTAGTTTTAAAATGTAATATAATCTATGTCCTGTTATATTTTTACTTATTTAAAACAATATTTCCCAATTACATTTTAATTTGGTTTAGGCAGCATTTGAGCATTGGCTTCAATGTGTCTCTGGGCTGGGTATTTGACATCTCTGTCCTGGAGTAGTACAAGGTCACACAACCAGTATATGTCAGAGGTGTGTCTTAAACATAGGTATTCCTGGTTTCAAGATTGGCACTCAATCTACTTTGCCTCTCGTGTTCGAATTCTTCTTTATTTATTTCTCTTTTCAAAAATCAATCTCATAGTTATTATAGTCATCCTTCCTTTCTTTCTTTCTTAATCTTCTACAACCTAGTTCTCTCTTCAGAGCACTCAAATATATCTAATTATCCTTATGAATCAGCCTAACACTTTCAATGAATACACATTAGAAACATCTTTCGACTTCTTACTGAATGCCCAGATACCAAGAATTGCTGGTTTCAGCTACCTCTGCTTCTTCTTGGAGTCACTTGGTGATGTGATTATGGGAGGATATTAGAGAATGTATCTGAAGTAGATTTGCTCAGTGGCAGGAAAGAGGAGCTCATGATTCTGTAGCAATGGTGTCTTGGCTGACGTGAACATACATCATTGACCTAAAGACCTGAACTGGTACTCAGAGCTGTGTTTCCACTGAAATTCTTACGGACCCTCTGTTTTGTGTCTTAGAATCTGATAACTGTGCTGATTTGCATTGACCTAAAGAGAGATTTTTAGAGAGATGCTTATATGTCTTTGTGTCTCTCATAGTCTGATAGGATTTTGAATTGAAAGGGAGCTTAGACAACATTCGTTCATCTCATTTTACAGAGAAGGAAGCTGAATCCCTGAGAAAGAGAAGACTGGTTCTAATCAATAGACTCCAACCCACAGTTGGAGGAGACTTCATAGATCGTCTTGGCCAATTTTATGATTTTATATTTGAGGAAGCAGAGAGACTAAGTGATTTGGTGAAGGTCACACAGAGGGTTAAAGACAGGATTGAAACTCATGTCTTCTGATTCCTGAGCCAACACTCTTACCGCTGCACTACTGTCTCCCTCTTTCCTTGTAAGCAATTGGCATTTAACAGTGCAAGAAAGGAGAGAGTATTCTTTAAAAAATAATTTTTATTTTTAAAATCTATAATAATCTGCTTTCTCTTCCTCTCACACCCAGTCTTATTAAGAAAGAAAAAAAAAACCTCATAAACACATGTAGAAAAGTCAAACAAATTCTCACATTGATCATGTCCAAAAAAAAAATATGCCTGCACTCCAAGTCCATCACCTTTCTTTTAGGAGGTGGGTAGTGTGTTCCATCATGAGACCTCAAAGTTGTTTCTCTTTATAATGTTATTATTTTAGAAATTATCTTATCTTATTTTATTCTCCCAAAAACCCTGGGAGATAGGTACCATTATTATCCTTATATTATAGAAGAGAAAACCGAAACAAACAGAGGTTAAGTGGCTTGCCCAAGGTCATACAATTAGTAAGTATCTGGGGCTGGCTTTAGATTCAGGTCTTCCTGAGTTCAGGTCCAGAACTTTATCCATGGTGCCACCTTGATGCCTACTATATACTACTTCATGCAAGTCTTCCCAAGGTTCACTGCAACCATACTCTTCACCATTACATATAGTCCAACAGTATTCCATCATGTTCATATGCCATAATTTGTCTAGCCATTTCCCAAATGATGGGTAAACCCTTAGTTTAAAAATTTTTACCACTGAATATAAATATTTTTATACATTTTCTTCTTTCTTTGATCTCTTTGGGGAATAGAATTAGTATTCCTAGGTTATGTACAGTTTAATAACTTTTTAGGCATAGTTCCAAATTGCTTTCCAAAATGGTTGGACCATTTCAAAGCTTCATCAACAGTTTCTTAGAGCAGAACTATCAAACTCACAGCTACAAAACTCCCAAGTGCACCAGAGCCAGATTAAAATGTATTTGGGAAATATTTAAGAAAATAGTTCCTTTGTAAGATGAGATGGAACAAATGTTCTCTAAGCTCTCTTTCAGTTAAAAATTCTGTAAAACTATGCGAGATGTAAAGATATACATGTATCTCCCTAAGATCTATTTAGGTCAATAAAAATCAACACAAATATCACACTCTAAGAGAAGAAACAGAGGGCATATAATAAATAGATAATGTTAATTTGTGGTTTTCTAAGTCAATTTGTGGTAAAGAGAAATCCATCTTTATTTGTCTACTTTAGCAATTTGATGTATGTGAAGTAGAATTTCAGAGTTGCTTTAGTGTGCATTTTTTGAAGTTTTAGTGATTTAGAGGATTTTTTTTCCCCACATAGCTATTGGATTTCTTTCTTTGAAAACTTTCTGTTCATATCCTTTGATCATTTGTCAACTGGGGAATGACTCTTATTCTTACAAATTTGTATCATTCCCTTTATATCTTAGAAACAAGACCTTTATCAGAGAAACTTGCTGCAATGTTTTTTTTTTTTTCTTTTTACTTGCTTCTCTTCTAATTTTAACTGCACTGGGTTTTTTTGTGCATTCCCAATTATGATAATTAATTGTGCATTTGCTTCCATCTTACTCTCTTATACTTTTTCTTCTCTTTGTGTCCTGCCTTTCTTTATAAAGAAGAAGAGATTGATGAGAAAGGAGTTTGCTCAGTACCAGTGCTCTGTTTGGTAAAATTTATTTTTGTTCCCCTGCCTTCTTTTCTTTCCCTCATTCAGCGCCAAATCATAGGTTCTTCTTATTTTTTCTTCCTTTTCTTTTAGACCCTTCTTTAATTTCTACCCTTAGTCAGAGTATGTCTTGCTTAGGACTAATTTTTTCCTTAATCTACCTTCCCTCTTACTGCTTCCTTGACTCTCTCCCCCTTTCCTCTGTTTTCCTGTTGAATGAAATGTATTCTGTGCCCAATTCTGTGTATATGTGTGTGTGTGTGTGTGTGTGTTGTTTCCTCTGACTGGTTCAGATAACAATAAAGTTCAAATGTCACATATGTTCCCCACCCGTCCTCTTTGTTGGTATCTGTGGTCCTCTATTTGTGCACCACTCATTATGTGAGATAACTAACCCAATCTTGCTTCTCCCTTTACCCCACTAGTGCACTCTTCTTTCTCTTACTCCCTATTCTTCTTTTAATATCATCAAAATATTACAAAACCATTCCCAGGCTCTCTGTCTTATTAGATTCCCTGTATGACTTCTGATGATGATAGGGTTTTGAGGAGACACATATATCATCTCTCCATATTAGAATATAAACAGTTTATACTTTAGTCCCTTCTGATTGCTTACTCATGTTTACCTTTTTTACGTTTCTCTTGACTCCTTTGCTTTTATTTCAAAGTTTCTATGCAGTTGGGTTTTTTCTTTTTTTCCTATCAAGAATGCTTGGAAGATCTCTGTTTCAAAAACTCTTTTTTCCCCCTCTAAGATTTATATTCAGTTTTGTCTCTTGTATTAAACTATTACAAGTTATCTGCTTCTTTAAAATAGTGGCTGCTAAATCTTAAGTGGTCCTGACTTAGGTTCCTTGGCACTTGAATACTTTCTAGTTGATTGCAGTATCTTTTCTTTGATCTGGAAATTCTGGAGTTTGGCTGTAATATTCTGGGAGTTTTCATTTTGGGATTTCTTTTTTATTTTTATTTTTTTTAAAGCAATCGGGGTTAAGTAACTTGCTCAAGGTTACACGGCCAGTTGTTTCTGGGTGTGGTGCTAAGTATCTGAGCCCGCATTCGATCCCCAGGTCATCCCAACACTGGAGCAGGTGCTCTTACTCTCTGTGCTACCTGGCTGCCCCTTTGGGATTTCTTTTGATAGATCACTGATGGATTCTTTCTATTCCTGATTTATCCTCTGGTTCTAAGATGTCTGGTCAGTTTCCTTTTATGCCTTATTGAAATATGAGACTAGTGTCTTTGGTTTGTTTGTTTGTTTTATGGCTTTCAGATAATTAAGTGATTTTTAAAATATCCCTCTTAGACAAAATTAAAGAATGAAGCACCACCACCACCACTACCAACTTCTCTTGGATCTGTTTTTCAGGTTAGTTATTTTGTCTATGAGATATCTTTCATTTTCTTCCAATTTTTCCATCTTTGACTTGTTTCAATATTTCTTGTCTCATGGAGTCATTATATTCTATTTTGTTCATTTTAATTTTTAAGGAGTTTGTCTCTTGGGTAAGATATTGTATTCCCTATGCCTAGCTATTAATTTTCTTTCTAATTCTTTTTTTCATGGTTCTTATTTCTTTTCCAAGTTTTTTCCCTAGCACTCTCATCTCATTTATAAAAACATCTAAACTTTTTAAGACAAAATTTTGCTTCATTACTTCTAGGAATTTTAGTTGAATTTGTGCCCAAAATGTGTTTTACTTTGAGGCTTTGCTTGTAGATGTTTTAAGGTCATTCTCTCTCTCTCTCTCTCTCTCTCTCTCTCTCTCTCTGGATTTGTGTTTTAAATGTTGGGTTTTTTTTTTTTTTTGATTGCTAATTCTTCTAACCCACTTCCTGATTTCAAAATTTATGTTAGAGTCAACCTTTGTACAGTTCTGGAAGGCATGTCTGGGCTGAGCTTGTGTCCTCAGGTCCTGTGGCTTCTTTCTTGGGGTAATGAGATTGTGTTATTCCATCATCTCAGATACAGCTCGGGCTATGGTTTGGCAAGCTTTCAATGCTCTCAAAGTGATCCAGGATTAAGACTGATTACTGTCCACCTTGTCCAGGCTCTGCAAGTACTGTACCTGGGTTGGGTCTGATTAACACACCTGTGGGTTTCCCCATTGTGGGAGTTCCAGGAGACTGCTACTAGACTCAGTCACTATCAGCTAATTGGCAAGTTCTACTCATTCAGAGTGACAGAACCACAGGGTTCCTTTGTAATCTGGGATTTCTGTCCTGCCTATTCTGCTGCGGATTTCAGACTGGGCTGAAGCTGGAATTGAGACCTTGCCCAACTCCAGGAGTCAGAGGTATACAGTTATTGCTTACTTCTTTCTGAACTTGCTCTTAGTTCAGTACACAGCCTAGAGCCTGTGACTGTTTCTCATCCTGAATTGCTATCTTCAAGCACCTGGATCTGTGACTTGGAACTGGATAGTGAGCAACAGAGTGGTCAGTTGATATCTCTTTCTGCATCCTGCACAAGGTTGGACACCTGTGTGTGGATCTGGGACTTTTTCTTGCCCTGATTCTTCAGTCTCTGAACTGGGATGTTCTTCAGGGCTATTCACAGAGGAAGGGGAGGGGACTAAAGAGTGAAAGGCCTAGAAAGGTAGGAAGGGCCCAGGTTGTGAAGGGGCTTCAAAGCCAAACAGAGGATTTTATATTTGATCCTTAACTAGACTGGTCCTCTAAAAGCAGATTTACACCATATTTGAAGTTTTTCTAGCATGGTAAAAACTATGAAAGTTCTCTTGCTAAGGATTTTGAGAACCCCAGGTCAGCACCACAGCATGATAAAGCATCAGAGTTTGTATTGATGAAGTAACTTAACTGTTATTTTAAGTAAAAGGCCTTAAGTGGATAAGTGCATATCGTTTACCTACTTGAAATTATTTCTGATAATGGTGTACAGGAATAACCTTGATAGGTGAAATCCACTGTGAATAGAAAACTTCATTTTATCAGGATTGTTATGACAGCTCTTCCTCTTTTCCCATTAAAATTTTATAAAAGCTATTAACCAGTAACAGTTTTGAATGATTTGAGTTTCATAAGCTTTTCATTCCTTTACCACTTCCTTTGTGGAGGTGCTAATGAACAGTAAATTGGTCAAATTGTGGACAGCACAGCCCTGAGCAATCAAGATTTACCTGTGTTCTATAAAAGGGAATACATACTAAAAGTGAGTTGATGAATTTACTTATGAAAAAAGGAAAAGGAAAGGAGCCAAAGAAGGATCTTCTGATTACTTTCCCCATGGACTATATGTCCTCCTCAGATGTGGAAGATTGTCACCCTTTGCGTTTACCTAACTACCCTTGTGAAGACACTATTCTTCCAAGACCATTTTGCCACAGTCCAGGATAAGGCTGCACTTTCTTCCCCAACATAAGTTGTGTTTGACTTTTAAATCCCTATATAACCTGGGCCCTTTCTTCTGTGATCCAGCGATACTGGTCTTTTTGCTGTTCCTTGAGGGGAGAATATCCCCAACCCAAAACAAAAAATCCTCTATCTCCCAATTCCATGCATTTTCACTAGCTGTTGCTCATGCCTGGACTTCTCTCCATCTCCTGGCTTCCCTGGCTTCCTTCAAACCTCAGGTAAAATTCCACCTTCTGCAAGAAGCCTTTCCTGATCTGCCTTAATGCTAGTCCCTTCTCTCTGAGATCACCTCCAAGTTATCCTCTACACATCTTGTTTGTACATTGTTGTCATTAGATGGGGAGCTCCTTGAGGGCAGGATCTGTTTTTTGCCTTTCTTTGTACCCCCAGAGCTTAGCATAGTACCTGGCATGGAGTAGGTACTTAAGAAATACTTGTTGACTTGAGTGAGATTTATCACTAGTAAGCAGGCCACAAGGTGACATATTCTTTGGCCATGGAAACATATTAAGTGGATCTCTGTCCTGTGGTCTCCCTGATGTTTCTTCAATGTTAGTGGCAGAGTGATGGAAATGGGGGTGGGTGGAGGATGCTACTTATCACACAGGTTTTAGATCATTCATAAATATTAACTTCAATGTTATATTGTGACTATGAGATCTTTGTTTAATGACTTAAGAGAGAATGTACGACTGAAGGAAATGAATCATATCAATCTTTACATTCCCAATGTAAATGAAAGTAGATGCATCATAATGATGCATCCAAAGGCAACAAGAACCATTTTTATAGGCTATTTGACCATCTCATAGTATTCATAATAACCATCTGAAAAAACACCATGAATGTAACTGAAGCTTAAATAATTGCAGAAGTTAGGGGAAAGAGTAATAGAAATTCTAGAAAGGACTTGACTAGAGCCTCCAAATTAAATCAACATAGAAGTTAAAACACTTAGTAAATTCAATGTGAAAGCAGGCATGGTGAGAATGCTAAAAAAATATGTTGAACATGATTCAAGGTTAAGAAGTAAGGGAAGCTGAAGGCTTGGAAACTAGGGCTATGCTATAAACTATAGCCCTAGGACTATACACCATGAATGCTTTCTTTGAGAGAAAAGTTAGGGAACACTAGAGTTGTTGCACACCAAGTAATATCACAAAAAGTGAAATGTATTATATTTTAATAGACGAGACTGAACTAGTTATTATTGTAGGAGTTGTTTCTGGATCAACTATGTCTAGTGAGGCCATCAACTTGTCAGAGAATAATCAAAATCAATATAAAATAAGAAGAATAAAAATGAGATTTATAATTGTATCAGCTCCAGACTGACCTATTTAATCATGCCTTTGGCATTGAAAACTTGTAAATGGATAAAATAACAGATATTTGTACTGAACATTGCAATTTCAATCAACAGGTATTATACCTTTACTTTGTATTAGTCACTATGTTAAGCACTGAGGATATGATGAAAAAGTGAAAACAGTTCCTGCCCTCAAGAAGCTTAGATTCTAATGGGGAAGACAACATATATATATATCAGAACATACAACATAAATACAAAGTAGATGGAAGGTAACCTTAGAGGGAATGGCAGTAGCAATTGGGAGAACGAGGAAAGGACTCCTGAAAGATGTGGTCCTTACAAAAAAACGAAAGCGATAAAATCAGTCAACCAACAAGCAATTTATCAAGTACCCATTACAAGCCAGGCACTGGAGAGACAACGACAAAGTCTAACAGTACCTGGTTTCATCACTTACAACCTTGCTGGGAGCTTGAGTCTGTCCCAGAGTTTGCAGGCAGCTCAGTTCTGTTGGTCAACACAGACCCAAGGAATAACCATGACCCAGCCATCATATAGCCAAGATTCCAAGTCTTACAAGTAAGGGGGAGACCATGTCTGTTGGCCATATGACATTAAGAAGGAAATTTGGTAGGGCAAATACTTTGTAGCAATTGCTTTAAATTTGAACACATTCTCCTCAGGGAATGAGGTGGTAGAGAGTGAAATGTTATCCTGATGTTGGGAGGAAATGTTTCTACTTTCATTCATGTTATGACTTTTTAGTATATATCCCTTTATAAAAGCTAATTGATATTAATTGGTTAAACAACTGGGCAGTAACCACTGGCATTTGATAATGGGGAAAAGACACTGGAATTGGACCTCAAGCTGATGAATTAGAATGATATCCCTAGTCCTTCAGAGGTAGCTCTAGAACCCTGAAGAAATGTAACTAACTGTGAGATCTCTGGAAACCAGACTCATTAATGTGAGGGGAAGTTGGGATAAGGGACCCTAGAATCTTATAAGGCTATATTAAATTTGGAAGAAGATAGATTGTCAAGAAAATATAATGAGTTCTGTTTTTGACATGTCGAGTTTGAAATGTCTGTGTGACAATCAGTGGCAAACCTAGAATATTTGACACTTAGAGTAGAGCATTAAAAAAAACATTTGCTGGTCTTTATGACAAAATTATTTTTGGTTAATAATAGTGAAATGAAACAAATAAGAATAATGGCCAGAAAAGAAATACCGTGGAAATTTTCTTTTATTGACATTTATATGTATAATCATGTCAGTAAAAAATAAGTGATTATGGTGCAAAAAAGAAATAAGAAATGGTTTAATACTTTTAAGTTATATTCAGGTATTGGTCAGTCAAAGTAATGAATAATATCATAGTTTCTCTTTTTGAATCTTCTTCAAATTTGTTATGTTGTTGTTCAGTTGTTTACAGTCATGTCTGACTCCTCATGACCCCATGTAGAATTTTCTTGGCAAAGATACTGGAGTTGTTTGCCATTTCCTTCTCCAGCTCATTTTACAGATGAGGAAACTGAGGAAAAAGAGTTAAGTGACTTGCCCAATGTCACAAAGCTAGTAAGTATCTGAGGCTGGATTTGAACTCAGATCTCCTGATTCCAAGGAATCTATCTACTATGCCACCTACCTGCCCAATTTGTTGGAACTTCTTCAAAAGAGATCTTTGAATATTCATGTTCATTAGAGAGTAGAGATGAATCAATCTTCTCATAGTTGACTGGAGAACATTTTTCATTAATTTTAATTTTGAAAAGTTTCTTTCACATGGAGCAACAGATATAGAAATAGTTAGAAAAAGCTTTAAACATAAGGGTAAGTTTGGCAGAGATTCATAAAAATCCCAATTTACAAGTGAATTTTAATAAAACTGAAACATATGCAAAGGTTACCATTTAGGCAGCTCTTGGTACATTATATCACATGTTAAAATGTTTTATTTTCTTGATTTGTTCTTTAGTTTTAAAACAAACAATTAACAATTTGAAAAAGAATAAATTTCCATTTTAAAGCTATCATTCAAATTCAGTAAAATATTTCACGTATAAACTAAAATTTGCACTTACTAAACAAAAATATTATGCCTTGCAGTTGGCCCTCAGTTTCAATGTTTCAAATTTAAAACAGGAATAAAAATTCCAAGCGGTCACACTGAAGGACAGAACTGCAGTAACTCATGTTCTGTTTCTTCATCCTTATAATTGCTGTGCTCTCATTGTTTATTTCAACTCTACTTTTTAAATGCAAGAATATGTAGGACCACAGGGGATAGAGAAACAAGCTAAGCCTCGAGCAAGCCTGAGCACTGGGAACCCAAACCAAACGAACACAGGGAGCTTAGTCCCAGCTAGCTACTATCTCACAGCAGTTGTTGAGAACTTAGACCAACAGTATATGTTTTCAAGGAGTATTTTATTGCTGATATTGTTTAGAATTTTGTGTTGTGAAAATAAAAAGCCAATAGACTTTTAGTCAGTTTTATTATTTTAAAAATATTTTATGATTGTTGTTTTGAATATCTCTACAGACAATACACCCTCTTTCCCCCTGTACCCACAGCAAAATGTTCCCACCTCTCTCTCTGCCTGTGGTACATCCATGGAGATAATTAGTTTAAAATGTCCGAGAGGCAGGTGGTCGTATGAGATCAGCACTCAAGAGAAAGACTAGGGCTGGATAGATAGGATCATAGATATAATACTTCAGGTGATTTTAGAGACCATCTAGCCCAATCTCAGAGACAGCTGGCACCATAGTAGATAGAATCTGGGCCTGGAGTCAGGAACATCTGAGTTCAAATCCAGTCTCAAACACTAACTAGTGGTGTAAGCCTGGTTGGCAAGTCACTGCCTCAGTTTCTTCATCTGTAAAATGGGGATAATAATAGCACCTACCTTCCAAGGTTGTTGTGAGAATCAAATGAGTTCATATTTGTATAGCACTTGGCTCAATGCCTGGCCTATTGTTGGCATTTAGTAAATGCTTATTCCCTCTTTCCCCTTATTTTACAGAAGCCCAGAGAGGTTAAATGACTTGTCCAAAGTCTATCTCATAGCTAGTAAATGTCAGAGGCAAGATTTAAGCCCAAGTCTTTATCATTCCAAGTCCAACATTCCAGGCCTGGGGGACAGCTAATACAAAGGTACAGAGAAGGGAGCCACAGAGTTCTTTCTGAGTGTGGAACAGCATGTGGGCCAGTGGGCCTGGCTCACAGGGTGTTCTTCAGGCTGTGCAAAGGTGTGGAGGTGATAGAATGCCAAGTTCTGGTAGCTGGCTAGTATGTATAGTCCATGAAGGGGAGTAATCTAGGATTAGCCTAGGAAGGTAGGACTATAAAGTGCAATAAGAAGTCACTGAAGCTTCTGGGGTCAGGGTGGAGGGAAGGGGAGGCATATGACCAATGGCTTTAGGAAGATTATTTTGACATCTGTGAGGAGGACAGACTGAACATCAGAGAGCCTGAAAGCAGTGAGACCCATTAGAAGGATATTATAATAGTCCAGGAGAAAGAAAGAGAATGAGGGCCTGAACTAAGGTAGTGACTCTGTGAGCAGAGAAAAAGGGAAGGATGCAAAAGTTGTTATGAAAGTAAAATCGACAAGACTTGGCAACTTATTGGTTATGGAGGATAAAGGGGACAGAGGAGTCAGGGGTAACCTGAAAATGTGTACCTTAGTCAATACCTTTGATAGAGACAGTATCACTATATCATGGAAATAGGTAAGCTTGGAAACAGAGCAGCTTTTGGGGAAGAGATAACGAGTTTTAATTTGTTTAGTTGTTTCAGTCATGTCCAACTCTTCATGACCCCATTTGGGGTTTCCAGAGATACTGGAGTGGTTTGCCATTTCCTTCTCCAGCTCATTTTATAGATGAGGAAACTGAGGCAAACAGGGTTAAGCAAGTTGCCCAGGGTCACACAGCTAGTCTGAGGCCAGATTTGGATTTAGGGAGATGAGTCATCTTGACTCCAAGCCCAGCACTCTATCCACTGTGCTAACTAGCTGCCCCTGAGATTTTAATTTAGACACAGAGAATACTGGGGGACATGCTGGTAGAAAAGCCTAGTGGGCAAACGTGAAAGTGAGCCTGGAGCCCAGGGGAGAGATCATGATGTAGTGCCTCATATTTGTAATCCCTGCTACTGGCGAGGCTGAGACTGGTGGATTGCTTGAGCTTGGGGGTTCAGAGCTGGTGTAACCTAAGCTGATTGGATATCTGAACCAAGCGGTCCCAATATGATCAGCCCGTAGGAGTAGGGGAGCACCAGGTTGTCTAAGGAAGGGTGGACTGGCCCAAGTCTAAAACAGACAGGGTCAAAATTCCTGGGTTGTTTGAGCAAAACTGAGTTTGTGAGTGATCTGTGCATTTCCAACTGAGAGTGGAAAGGGGGGGGTGAAGAGAGAGAGAGAGGAATTTGGGAAGGAGGGTGTTTAGCAAAAAAGACCAAGGATGTCTCTGAGGAGACTGAGAAGGAGGCATTTGTACTTATGGGGAGAACCAGGAAAGAGCAGTATCACTAAAGCTGGAGAATAGGAGGGCATGATTAGCAGTGTCAAATGCTGCAGGAAGATCTTGGAGGATGTGGACTATGAAAACGTCAAAGTGTTGACAATTAAGAAATCACTTGTCATAATCTTGGCAGCCCGGTTAATATTTTTGCTGTTTTGGCCAGGGGAGGTGAGGAAGTAAAGGCTGGGAGGGGAGATAACTTTTTCTAGGAATTTGTATGTGAAAGGGGGGAGAGATATAGGGAGTTAGTTTGAGGGGATAGTGAGGTCAACCAAAGGTTTTTTAAGGCTAGGAGAAACATAGGTGATTTTGTTAGGTTTCAGGGAAGAGGCCAGTATATAAGGAGAGATTGAAGATGAGAAAGATGAGAAAGTGATGGAAGGGACAAAGAGAAGAAATAGCATCAAGAGTAGAGGAGTGAGAAGACTCAGCTCTTGTCAGACTGGAGCAAAGGAGGATAGAAAGGGAGATGATGCCCAGAGTTTTGAGGTAAGACAGGGAAGAGACTGTACTTTTCATTTCCTTACGGAAATTACCCTTTGAAAACTGAGGCAGCTAGGTGGCCTGGAGGATAGAGCAGTGGAACTGGCATCAAGAAGACCTGAATTAAAATCCTGCCTCAGTCACTTACTAGCTGTGTTACTCTGGGTCAGTCACTTAACCTCTGCCCCAGTTTCCTCATTTGTAAAATGAGGGTACTGATAGCACCTATTTTCCAAGGTTTTTGTGAGGACAAAATGAGATAAGACTATGAAGTGCTTTGTAAACCTCAAAATGTCATAAATGCTAGCTATTATTAACCACGTGCTGAACTGCTTATACTTTCACTATCATTAAATAGCACTGATTTTCAACTTCCTCTATCCATTTCTATCTGAAAGGTCTAAATCACTTAAACCTCACCACACTTTTTGTGTTTTGGCTACCAAATAATTCATCTTTTGGGCTATCTCAGTTCAAGAAATGAACTTATTAGGTATGGAGGAGTTATGATCTGTGTGAATGGAGAGTGTACCTACATAGATGAAATAATGGGCCCCTGAAGTGATTATTTATTTTAACAAACTCTGCCACAACCTACCAATTTGGATGCCCCTTGGGGTCTGTCCTATAGCCATATCACGATTAGTGTGAATAATGATTTCCCTGAAGTGGCTGCATGTATTTGAATCTGCACTATTTGAAGTTATAATTATATAAAATATGGTAATTGGTTCCAGTCCAGTGAAAATGTGCAATGAGATTTTGAATAATGCATCCACTTCAGAGGATTCATTATTTGAAAGGGATTTTATTGGTGTTAACAAGCCCATTTGTGCATGACTTTCCTAGGCGCTGTGCAAAGTTGGTAAAGCAGAGATGGCTCCTTTTGGACCCCACTGCCTCACCCCTCTTCAAGTACATGTTGGCACAGACCTAGAAAGGGAGTGAGGGGAAATGTAAGGTCACTTGCATCTGCTCTACCACTCAATGATTCAAATGTTTCTAAAAATTTACTTCTACTGCTCATGAGTAGGTCTTGTTGGGATAAAAGGCTGAAATGTATGGGTACAAGATGTTCTCTAATCTCTAATATCACAACTGGCTACACGCCAGCCGGTGCTAGGGAGGACAGGGAAGTCTGTTAGAGTTACATTCTTCAGCTCTTCATCTTTTATTAAAAACATTTTCCCCCTTTGTATTTAACCCTCTGTGATTAAAAAACAAAAACAAAAAACCCTTTAAATTTAGAGAATTATAAAATTTTGGAGTTGAAAGGGCCTTCCTTAGCCGTCTAGTCCAGACAACCCTTACAATGAAGTCATCCTCAACTTAGCCTACCCAACTGGCAGTTATTCAACCTCTGCTTGAAGGAACCTCAGAATCAGGGTTACAACAGCTCTCATCTTTAGAACATTTTCCCTGACATGGAGCCCAAATTTTCGTCTTTGCTGCTTCCATCCATTGTTTCTGGTTCTGCCTTCTGGGCATGAGCAGAACTAGTTTAAGCTTCCTCAGTAGCATAGTCCTTAGAGACTTCTGCAGGCTAAACATACCCAGCTCATGGACTCAATGCCCTTCGCCTTGGTTGCCCTGCTTTGGACATTCTCCTACTGAGCCATATCCTTTCCAAACTATTCTGCTCAGAATTGAACATAACACTGGAGATGAATTCTGACCAAGGCAGTCTACTCTGGAGGGATGATCACCTCTGCATTCCTGGAAGTTCTGCCTCTCTTACTGCAGTCTAATGTAACCCCAGTCCCAAAGCCCATTGGTATGAATGAGACTCTGTCCTTATTGGTGGAGATAAATACCCTTCCCTGAATGTGGGGAAGGGTAGAATTGGTACAAACCCAAGAGAAATGTAGAGCTCTGCTTTTTCCCAATCTCATCAACTTTTTTAGTGAGCTCTAATTAGGGCTGGGGTTACATTCAGATTGCATTAACTTTTTTTGTCTGTCACATCAAACTGTTGAATTATATTGAGGTTGCGGCCCAGTAAGAGCCCCATATCTTTTTCAGAGGAACTACTGAAATACAGGCCTTCCCCACCTTCAACTTGTGAAGCTGATTTTTTGAACTGAAGTATGACTCTACAATTTTGCCTACTGGATTGAAGTTTTGTTTAGACTATTTAAAATATATTTTATTGATTTCTTTTATTATAGTTATTATATTGCCTAATTTCCCCACAGCATCCCTTTCCTTTCCTTTCCTTTCCAAGCGGACTATCCTTTCTAACAAAGAATCTCTTTTTTAAAAAAAGAGGAAGAAAAAAAAATAAGAAAACCAATCAACACATTGAAAAAAGTCTTGTTATATGTAATGTTCCACATCCCACCCACAGATTCCTACCTTTGCAAAGGAGGGGAGATATGGGGTACATATTCTCATAGCTCTCCTTTGTGGCCAAGGATGGACTTCTTAGTTTTGTAATATTTGGTTTCAGTTGTTTTGTGGCTGCTGTTCTTTCCATTTCCGTTGCTGTAGTTGGTTGGTATTGCTTTGTTGGTTCTGTTTACCTCACTTTGCACAAGTTTATTTAAGTCTTCCCAAACCTCTCTATATTCATCGTATTTGTCATTTCTTACATACACCACAGTAACATCCCATTAGAATTCTGTGCCAGTTTTAGTCATGCCCCGGCTGATGGGCAATTCTTTCACAAAAGTGCTGTGAATATTTGAGTGCACAGGGAAATTTTTTTTTTGTCCAGTGACCTCTTTGGGGTATTTGACTAAGCAGTGGAATTTTGTAGTTAAAGGGTATGGACATTTTATTCACTTTATTTGCCTATGAATTATATTGTATTAGATTTAAGCCAATGCCCTAGCTTAGCAGTTCTCAAACTTATTTTTTGCCTCAGGACTCTTTTACACTCTAAAAAATTATCGAGGACTCCCCCCATGGGGTCTTTTGTTTATGTGGGTTATATCTATTGGTATTTACTGTGTTAGAAATCAAAATGACTCAGTATTATTTTGAAAATAGTTTTGATCTCATGGAATCTTCTGAAAGGGCCTCCAGACATCCCAGGACACTATTATAAGATTGCTGCTCTAGCTTCTCAAGATCTTTCTGTATCCTCTGTCATCCTGTGTGTTAGCTGTCCTTCCCAGCTTTGTGTCATCTGCAGATTGGATAAACATGACCTCAACTTAAATAGCACAGGGCCTAGGGCAGATGCCTGGGATACTCCACTGGAGCTCTCTTCCTGAGTTGCCACTGAATAGTAGTATTTCAGTTGGCTACTCAGCTGGTTCCAAGTCCATCAAATTCTACTATCATTTAGCCTCTATTTTTCCTCACAAGGTTAGTGTGAGATACTTTATCCAATGCTTTGATAAAATCTAGCTAAACTGTGTCTACAGCATTCTGCTGACCTCTCAAGTTAAACTTTCTCAAAAAAGGAAATAAGGTTAGTCTGGCATGATGTGTTTTTGACTGAGGTCATGCCCTCTCATTGGTAATCACACTTTCTTTTTACTAGATGTTCATTTGCCATCTCTTTATTGATCTGAGGTAGAGTCTTTCCCAGAATTGAAGGCAAACTCATAGATAGTTTATAGTTTATAGACTTAGTCACAGTTTATAGACTCTGGCCTCTTCCTTTTTTTGGAAGCTGAGATATCTGTTCTTCTCCTGTGTGGTGGTACCTCTCCCACCCTCCAGAATCTTTAAAATATTGAGAGTGATGCAGAAATTCCATCAGTGCCTAGTCCTCATCTGGGCTGGATTATCTGAATTCATCAAGGGCAGGTAGGTGCCCTCTTACCAGTTCCTTATTTATCTTGGGGATCAACTCCCCATCAGCCATTTTTATTCTGGCCTTTCCAGAGCAAAGTCATTTTCCTTAGTAGGGAAAATAGAAGCAAAATAAAGATGAAGGACTGGGCAGATCTGCCTCTTCTCTGTTGTTGGGTTTTAGTGTCTCATTCACACCCAATATGATGAAATAACAACAATCTTTTTTTTTCCTGGTGTAAGTTCATTTCAGTTTTGGGGCTTTGGACACTATTCTCTTTGGCATTCATGATCTGTTACCTGTTCTTACTTCCATCTCCTGCACAGATCTTTGAAAAAATCTAAACTGGTTGTCAAGTGCTCTGTATAGGGACATTGTTCTCTTCAGATAAATCTTCCTCCTCATTAGAAATGTTTCCCTTTGCATTTTCAGAATTATGTTCTTTTTTTTTTTTTTTGCTTTTTGGAGGACAATTGGGGTTAAGTAACTTGCCCAACGTTACACAGCTAGTTTTTTTTCTTGTGGGTGTTAAGTGTCTGAGGCTGGAACCGAACTCCGGTCCTCCTGACTCCGACTCTGGCGCTTTACTCACTGCGCCACCTAGCTGCCCCAGAATCACGTTCTTGAGAGCCTCCCAATCACTCTTCAGCTAATCTCCCCTTGAAGAATTTTATTCCTTGAGTGCTGTCTACCTACACTTCTTCTGAACCCTACTGTTTTCCCCAAATCTAAGGTGCATGCCAGAATACTCCCTACTATCTTCTCCATCACAAACTAGAGTACTTCCCTTCAAGGTTTCCATTTTTTTTTCCACCCTAGCAGCAAGTTTCTCTGTGGTAGTGAAAATAAGATCCAGAACAGAATTTCACCTTGTTAATTTCTCTATATTTTGAAGGGGCTCTGGCCAGATACTCTGAGGGTCTTCCCCTCTCAGACTGGTTCTTTTATGAAAGCAAATTAGGCCATCTTTTGCCTCAATTCTTACTTAGGCTTTAATTATTGAATGTGTGTTGCCTCAGACAACCTGGGAAAGACCTAAGCTTAAAATGGCCAAGGTCTCCCATTGCATCTGGGGCCATTGCCAGGTCCTCCTGACCTATGTCTTGCCACTGGATTGTGATGACTCTGGAGGAGAGAGTAAGGCTGATGACTTTGCACAGCCCTGCCTCACTTAAATCCAATCCACTAGAAACTTAAGACACCAACCTCCTAATGTCATTGGTCCTCTTTGAGAATGAAAGACAAACAATAACAACAGTATTTTGAAGGATGAGATTATCATGAAGGCAATTAAAAAACTTGTTAGCTACTCTGCTTTTGGTAGATATCTAAGCTAACTGAAACCCCCCATCACCACCTCTGGGCCTAGGGCTTGGGATCCGTTTTTTAACCTTCCTATCTAGTTCCTCTTTCTGCCCAGGTGGTCTGTTGTATCTCTATTGAGTTTCACTCTGACGATTTACATTACATTTCTCCCCTCTGGTTCCCATATTTCCTCACATGAATATAGTTTTAAAATTGACAGCGCTTTATTCACATCTGTTGTTTGCACAGTGGTATACAGCATGTGTAGGGAATTGTACAAGATAAGTAGAAGACATACATACAAGGTTTCCTTAAAGAGTTTACAACTTCATAGGGAGACAGGACAAGAATAAATAAACAAAACATAAAGATTCATGAAAGCACAAGGCCCAGAAGAAACATATAAACATAGTTTATATGTGAGTCATAAAGATTAGTACAAAGTTGTAAAGGTAAGTATGAAAAGCATAGACTAATTTGAGCAAAGGAGGTTGAGTCTGAAAAGGTTTTGCAGAGGAGAGAAATTTCAAGTACAGTTTGTAGGATGGATGTAAGTAGTTTGGGGCAGTGAAGCAGGAAAATCACAGCAGGCAAGAGAAAAGCGTTTATTATGGTAGAAGCTGAGTAGCATGTCCGTGGTGGACATTGAGTGTAAGTATAGATGCACTTGGCTGGAGAAAAGGTCTTGAGCTATGGTGGTAAATGGGGGGAGATGGGGAGACAAAGGCAGCTGTCTGAAGTCTTTAAAGCCCATGATCAGGTTTTATTGATCGAATAATAATTAAAAACCACTGTGGAAACTTCTGATCAACAGTGTGGCACAGTGAAAATAATCAGATGATGATGCTATTTGGCCAAAGCACAGATTGAAACAGTTGTTAACGATAATTAAAGATAAAAATAACAAAGAAGCAAATAAATAGATAAATTACAAGATAGATAAATAAATACATGTACAAGCCAACCCTGTTCCTTCTTTTACCTATAATGCTTCCTTTGAGTAAAGTGAACTCATCTAGACCATATTTCTGCCATGGGTTTCTTCCTATCAAGTCTCAGTGAAACCTATGAGGTCAAATTGCCTTATTTATGTTAGGTCCTCTGGTTCCTAAGCTTTGGGCATTTGTCTGTAGATATTTTGAGGCGTAGATTTTACTAGTAGCTGTCTTCTTGAATTTTGTCTCCTGTTGATTTCTGGATACCTCAACCTCCCCCTGAAAGTGCTCTCTGAAGGGAATGAACATTTGGTAAGTACCATGTGTCAGGCACTGTGCTTACCACTTTATAAATATTATCTCATTCAAGCCTCACGACAACTCTGGGAGGTAAGTGCTATTACTATCCTGTTTCACATTTGAGGAAACTGAGGCAGGCAGTGATGAAGTGACTTGCCAGTATCACATAGCTAATAAGTGTCTGAGGCTAGATTTGAACTCAGGTCTTCCTTACTCAAAGCCCAACACTATTCCCTGTGCCACCTCTCTGTACTGTCTAGCTTGATATATAGATACAAATTTGTCTGTCGGTCTGTCTCCTTCTGCCTATCCATCTGCTTGCCTGCCTCTCTATCTATCTATCTCCCTTTACCTGTCCATCTAACCTGTCTATCTATCTATTTATCTGCCTATCTCTCTGCAGTTTCCTCCCTGCCCCCATCCTGTGGATTTGATAAATTTATTGGATTTGATAAAAATCTTCTTACCAGATTTTGTCAAGTCCCTCTCTGGTGAAGACCTTTCATTTTTGTATTTTAAGTTGTGGTTCAGAAATCTATACCCCATTCTCAGACCCCACCTTCTCAGCCCACTGTTTATTTTCCAAATCCATTTTTCTCTTCTGACCCCCTTACCTTCAGTGAGCAACAATGGGGGAAGTACAATGTCAGAATCCGTTATAAGCATTCCTGTTCTATAAAGTAAGAGTCATAGCAGAAATGTAAGGCTGTCAGCACAACCAGCAGTGGGGATTAATGCCATGGTATTTTCCATAGTGGAACAAACTTATATCGGCTAGGGTGTCATATTCAATTTGTGGACTGGTGTCGACAATCATTTATAAGCTATATTTAATATCGAATGGCATAAGAAGTTCATCATCAAGAATGGAGTATTCAGTTCAGGCTATTAGCTGGCATTTGTTAAAACTCAGTTCAGCTGGGTTTGTTGTGGGTGGAATACTTCAAATTCCATCATAATTTCAGATTTATTCTCTACCTCAAGGTGGTATAGAGGTGTCTCTGGGATCTTTAAGACTAGTGCTAACAGAGCACAAACTCTGATGGACCCTACCAATTTGGAAGAGGCTCCCAGTCGGAGCTCAATGATGGATTATGTGTCTATCTAAAGACTAGCCTATTAAATGTGGCTTAAGAAGGTGGGACACCAGGTAATTAATTTTTTTATTTTGTCCATAGCAACTCAGGAAACTATTTGTTAGGAGATGTATTGAAGTGTGGCAAGGTTTCAGTTGGGGCTTTATAACAAGGGAATATCTTCATCAATGAAATTATGAATCTTTTGAAACCACAGCATTTGCATAACACTTAGTTCAACACTTAGTTCAATGGGTCCCCCTTAGGGGTTAGAGTTTGAGCTAAAGAAGATCCTGCCCTACTTAGCACTAGCAAGTTAAGGTCACTAAACCAAGGAAATATGCACTTCACAAAGTCAGACACACCTGCAGCATGAGGCACCCAGCAGTATATAGAAGCAGCTAGGTGGGGCATTGGCTAGAGTGCCAAGCTTGGAGTCAGGAAGTTTCATTGTTCGTTGTTCAGTCATGTCTGATTCTTTTTTTTTTTTTGCCTTTTGGGGGGCAATTGGGGTTAAGTAACTTGCCCAAGTTTACACGGCTAGTTTTTGTGTGTGTGTGTTAAGTGTCTGAAGCCGGAACCGAACTCAGGTCCTCCCAACTCTGGGGCCAACGCTTTACTCATTGCGCCACCTAGCCGCCCCTAGTCATGTCTGATTCTTTGTGACCCCATTTGGGCTTTTCTTGGCAAAGATACTGGAATGATTTGCCATTTCCTTCTCCAACTCATTTTATAGATGAGGAAACTGAGGCAAACAGAATTAAGTGACTTGCCCAGGGTCACACAGCTAGTAAGTGTCTGAGGCCAGATTTGAACTCAGGGAGATGAGTCTTCTTGACCCTAGGCCTAGTGCTATCAATCCTGGGTAAACATTAAAGCTTGGCCAAACACACCAAGGCACTCAGGCACTAACTAGGATTCAATGTATAATGAAGAGGAAGAATGAAGACTGAGGGAAAAGATATTTGAGTAGTTCGAACACAGAAAGAAACAATTTGGGGTAGGGTATATCAAGGCATTAACAAACAAAAGTCATGACACAAGTGGTGTGTAGAAAGTAAGTCTCATGGGCCTCTCTGGTTCATGTTACTGATGTTTCCTGGACTGCTATACTTTGTATTTTAAGAAGTCCTTTAATATAGCTCATCTCATTTCATCCTCACCATAGCCCTGAGAGGTAGATAGAACCAGTCAATGCTCTTCATGTTATGATAAGCAACAGTGTACAGAGAAGAAGGTACAGAGAAGTGTACATGTACACGTCTTCATGTACAGAGAAGAAGAGGGAGCTTCTAGCTAAATGACCAGCCCCATCCAGACCACACAGTACCAGAACTGGGCCTAGGACCCAGGCATCCTAAATCATTCTTCTCCCCACTCTCCCCCAGGGCTTGACAACGGGGTAACCTGAACAGCTGCTATGTGGTGGAGCAGAGAAGAATGACTTATTGGTTAGAAACAAGTTGGGGAGAAAAAATGCTAGAAAGGCCTACCACAACATACACTTGGCAACGTACATTGTGGTTAGAGCCTGGGAAACAACTGCAGCTGACACTCTACGCTAACATGCAATTTAGTGAGAAAGACGGGGTTCCTTGGGAGAAAGGCCCCGGTGTAGCCTGTGAGGTATACAGGGCCCAGCCACCAATAACGGGAAGCTCTTTAACGTGACTTCACCACCATTGACCCAGAGAAGAAGGGTCACTGGTCCTTTATATGTCTTTGGCCATTCCATAGAAGCAGCTAGGTGTCACAGCAGATAGAGTGCCAGGCTGGGAGTCATGAAGACCTGAGTTCAAATCCAGCCCGAGACACTTACTAGTTCTGTAACTCTGGGCAAGCCATTTAACTTCAGTCTGCCTCAGTTTCCTTAACAGTAAAATGGGAATAATAACAGCACCTACCTTCCAGGGTTGTTGCAAGGATCAAATGTGGTAATATTTGCTAAGTCCTTAGCACAATGCCTGGCACATAGTAGATGCTATCGAAATGCTAGCTCGTATTATGGTAGCACTATCAAGAGAACTGTTTTAAATCGCAATTTGGAGTTTCCAATTCTGCTGCAGTAGATATAATAAATGCCACCCTCTATTTGCAAACTGTAGTCACAGCATTTTTGCATTTATGAACTTAGAGAAGCAGAGGATTTCGCTTATGCTTACATTTTCTATTCATAAACTATCTCTTTTATGTGCAAAAAATCAATATTTTATGGTATAATCTCTATGGAGGTTAAATGCTAGAGCCCTTCTCAGGTTGGTTAAAGAAAATCTACATGTTGCAAAGCACCGATGAGGCCAAGGCAAAGACCCCTTTAAGTGAAGTCTTTGCAAACCTCCCTGGGAAATTCAACTTTTAATCATTGGGCTTTTTATTTTATAGGTATGTGGGGAGGCATATGGGTACCTGGGAGAGCCTAAATCGAATCCAGAGTCTACTCCCAAAGCAGATTACCATTGTTCACATTTGAGGGAAAGAAGGAAAGAAAAAAAAAAGAAAAAGAGTGCAATCATCATCTGTACATACAGGTATGCATTACTGCAAAGATGGTGTGTCCCCCATAGCTCTCTTTACACTTACTGTGTGCAAAGAAGTGGCCTCTGATCTCTCAGTGCAGCTGCTGCCTGTAGGACCTGACGCTGCTTCAAGTCTGCTTTTGAGATTCATGAGCAACCTAAAGTCTTTGCTCCAAACCCACTGTGATCACCACCTTCTAGTGGGTTTATTTATTTCTTTATCATATCAGTTCCCACTTACGCTATATTAAATTGTAGAGTCACTGTTTCCGTCCATTGGTCTTTCACTGGTGGGAGCACTGGTTACCAAGTTTAGAGTCACTAAACATTTACAGAAGGGTCAGAAAGAGTCCTTTGGGAATGTTTAAAAGGAAAGCTGGGTGGCTCTAGAGTACTGGCCCTGGAGTCAGGAGGACCTGAGTTCGAATCTGACCTCAGACCCTTACTAACTGTGTGATCTTGTGCAAGTCACTTAACTCTGTTTGCCTCAGTTTCCTTATCTGTAAAATGAGCTGGAGAAGGAAATGGCAAACCATTCCAGGATCTTTGCCATGAAAACCCCAAATGGGGTCACAAAGACTGAAGGGGCAGCTAGGTGGCCCAGTGGATAGAGCACCAGCCCTGGAGTCAGGAGGACATGACTGAAACTACTGAACAAAACTGAGAGATTTTTGCCAGGGTGCTTCCCTAGGGCAGGTAGTCTTTGTCCTTGCCCCTTCCATACCCTCAAGGTCAAGCCTAAATTGGAATGGTCATGACAGTGGCTTGAGAAATCCACAAGGAGTATTTTGAATATAAGAAATTCAGGTAGTTAGATGGCTACAGTATGAGATGAAGGATGAGGGAAGGGGGGAGAGAGAGAGAGAGAGAGAGAGAATCAGAAGGGGAGACAGAGATAGGGAGAGACAAAAGGGAGACAGAGAGAAAGAAAGAGACAAAAGAGAAAGAGAATTAGACAAACTCACTTTGTCTTTTATTCCCAGTCCAAGGAACTGAGGAAGATGGGAAATGGGCTACCCTAGGGGGAGAGGAACTCATACTCAGAAGAAAAAACAAGAAAGGTGGGTCTCAGTTTTTGGTGGGAAACTTTGGACATTTTGGAGCACCACAACTATCCTTCTTATTGTATCCCGAGTCAACTGTGAATCTGAGGTGGGGGTAAAGCCAGGATAGGAGTTGTGGAAGCATATTAAGGTTTCTTTCCCTGCCCTGTGCCATCTTTAGTAAAATATGAAGAAGTAATATTAGAACAATGATTTTGTCTGAAATTCTTGGTCCAAGTTGAATGAGAAACTATCATTATTTCTTTATCAAGTGTGTCAGAAACAAATCTATTAATTAAATTCTAAGCAAGGTACCTTGGAGAAAAAATTGGGAATGTCTATGAGGCAGAGTTTCTCTATGCCTTTGAAAATCTCTTTGACACAAGTCACATTATAATTACAATTTATAGGGTTCAAGAACTTCTTACAGGCACACTTGTGCCAATGATCAGAGTACTCAATTTGTTTTCACAAAGGAAAGGAAAAGAGGGTCTCCTAAAGGTCTACAAATGGGAAATGCTTTTGTTTTTTCCTCTGATTTTTCAGTTAAACCATGCATATCTTTGTTCTCTCCTCATTCTTTACTTCTTCAGTATCTCAGAAGATCATGAATTTAGTGATGAAAGATACCTAGGAGGCCATGGAGTCTGACTCCCTCATTTTATAGACAAGGAACAGAACTAAGGAACAGAATGGTTAGGGAACTTGCCCAAGGTCACATAACTAATCATTGTTTGAGATGGATTTACCTGATTCCGAGTCCAGTGTTCTATCAACCACACTACTCTGCCTCTAAAAAATGGGTACATGTTAGAAGTGTTTTCTGTTCTGAAATAGCTAAGGGTGATTGTAAAGGATGTCTTATGTTTTCCCTGGGTCAGCTATTCAATTGAAATAAATCCGCCATCTGCGCTGCTCAGAACACACAGAAATGCAGGGATTTTCTTCAGTCTCTCTGCGTTAGGCTTTTTGCATAGGGCCTGGTTTTCCATAAGGATTCATGAAACTCCTGGGTTTCTTGTGACATGTCTAGATGACAAAGTATTGTCACAACCGGTATGTTTTGTTTCCCTTCTCTAGGCTTCAACATAATTCTGGCCCTGGGAGTTCTGATACATGTTTAAAGGGTATATGTCTCTGAGAAACAATTGCTTTACTTTGGAAGAGGAATAACTACTCAGGGTGCTGCATCTGAATATACCAGCAGATGGCGTTGCAAGCCCTGAGCTGCCATGTTGAGGAAGTGTGCAGGTATGAGCAGGGCCTGGTTGTTCTAGGGCCCTTTGGGATTGTGCAGATGGGACAGCCTTTCCTTTCCCTGACACATTTTAGTTTTCTGTCTAGACTGAGGTTGGAATAGCTACAATAACTTATGAATAGCTTATGACTTATTCCAATGAGATTCTTATTTTTCAACTTTATGTGAAAAGAAAGGATTGCTCTCTTAGGTAGAGAGCACATTTTACATTTAATGTGGGAGTGAAATGAACAAAGTTCAAGGTTAGAGCTGTGGGGCCAATTCCTGGACAGTGTGTAATTTAGACTTTGCTAAATTCTTTTAAACTAGTAATGTAAACTTTCTTTTTTGGTGTGGTCATTTTTATTTTTTATTTTTGTTTATTTTTAGTTTTCAACATTCATTTCTACAATATTTTGAGATGCAGATTTTCTCCCTGTCTTTTCCCTATTCCCCACCCCAAATGGCAAGCCTACTGGATACCCCTTCCCCCAATCTGCTCTCTCTTATATCCTTCCCCATCCCCCCTTTAACTTTCTAATAGGGCAAGATGGATTTCTGTACCCCAGTGCTTGTATATCTTATTTCCCAATTGCATGTAAAAAAAGAAAATTTTTTTAAACATTTGTTTTTAAAACTTTGATTTCCAGATTCTTTCCCTTCTTCCCTCCTCACCCACCCCCACTGGGAAGATAAGCAATTCAATATAGGTTGTATATAAGTAGTTAACACAAAATGTCTCCATAGTAGATATATTGTGAAAGACTAACTATATTTCCCTCCATTCTATCCTGCCCCCCATTTATTCTATTATCTACTTTGACCCTGTCCCTTTTCAAAAGTGTGTGCTTCTAACTACCTTCCACCCCAACCTGCCCTCCCCTCCATCATCCCCCCCTCTCATCCCCTTCCCCTCTACTCTCTTGTAGGATGAGATACCCTATTTAGTGTATATGTCATTCTCTCCCTAAGCCAAATTCAATGGGAGTAAGGTTGACCCTTTTGCCTTCCTGTTCTTCCCCTCCATTGTAACAGTTTTCCCTTGCCTCTTCTATATGGGATAATTTATCCTATTCTGTCTCTCCCCATCTCCTTTCATTATATTTCTTTCTCACCTCTAAATTTCACCTTTTAAGTATCATTCCTTCCTATTCAACTGGTCCCATGCCCTCTGTCTATATATACCTGTAAACATATATACACATACTCACATATGTATTCATATGCCCATATACCCTCCTATATAGACATATGTATGTATAAATGTGTGTGTGTATATATATATATATATATATATATGTATGTGTGTGCGTGTGTGTATATATTTATATTCCCTTCAACTGTTTTCATACCGAGAAAAGTTTCATAAGTTACAATTACCATTTTTCCATGTAGGAATGTAAATAGTTCAACTTTGATAAGTTCCTTATGATTTCTTTTCCCTGTTTACTTTCTCATGCTTCTCTTGCTTCTTGTATCTGAATGTCAAGTTTTCTATTCAATTCTGGTTTTTTCATCAAGAATGCATGAAAGTCCTCTATTTCATTGAATGACCATATTTTCCCCTGAAACTTTATAATCAGTTTTGCTGAGTAGGTGATTCTTGGTTTTAATCCCAGCTCCTTTGACCTCCGGAATATCATATTCCAGGCCCTTCAATCCCTCAGTGTAGAAGCTGCCAGATCCTGTGTTATTCTGATTGTGTTTCCACATATTAAAATTATCTCTTTCTGGCTGCTTGTAATATGTTCTCCTTGATTGGGTAACTCCAGAACCTGGCTATAATATTCCTAGGAGTTTTCTTTTTGGGATCTTTTTCAAAAGGTGACAGATGAATTTTTCAACCTCCATTTTGCCCTCTGGTTCTAGAATATCAGGGCAGTTTTCCTTGAGAATTTCTTGAAGGATAATTTCTAGGTTCTTTTTTTGATCGTGGCTTTCAGGTAGTCCAGTAATTTTTAAATTATCTCTCCTGGATCTATTTTCAGGGCAGTGATTTTTCCAATGAGATATTTCACATTGCCTTCTATTTTTTCATTTGTTTGGATCTCTTTTATAGTACCTTGATTTCTCATAAGGTCATGAGCTTCCATTTTCTCCAGTCTAATTTTGAAGGAATTATTCTCTTCAGTGAGTTTTTGAAATTCCTTTTCCATCTGGGAAATTCAGTTTTTTAAAGCATTCTTCTCACTGGCTTATTGGGCCTCTTTTGCAATTTGAGTTAGTCTATTTTTTAAGGTGTTATTTTTTTTCTTTTTGGAGGGGGAAAGTAAAGCAATTGGGGTTAAGTGACTTGCCCAAGGTCACACAGCTAGTATGTGTTAAGTGTCTGAGGCCAGATTTGAACTCAGGTCCTCCTGGCTCCAGGGCCAGTGCTCTATTCACTATACCACCTAGCCACCCCAAGGTGTTATTTTCTTCATTATTTTGGGGGGTCTCCTTTAGCAGGCTGTTGACTCATTTTTCAAGATTTTCTTGCATAATTCTCATTTCTCTTCCCAATTTTTCCTCCACTTCTCTTACTTGATTTTCAAAATCCTTCTGGAGCTCCTCAATGGCCCGTAACCAGTTCATATTTTTCTTGGAAGCTTTTGATGCAGGAGTTTTGTCTTTGTTGACTTCTTCTGGTTCCATGTTTTGATCCTTTTTGTCCCCCAAAAAAGGATTCTATGGTCTGATTGTGCTTCCTCTGCTTGCTCATCTTACCTTTAATTACTTGACTTTTGATCTCTTTCCTACAGTAGAACTCTTCTTCCAGAGTGGAGATCTTTGTCTGAAATCCTTGATGGTACTTTTTAGCAAGATATAGTTTCCTTCCTTGTGTCTTTTAATTAGATCAATTTTTGCTTTTGCTTTATCTGAAATAAGGATTGCTACCCCTCCTTTTTTTACTTTAGCTGAGGCATGATATATTTTACTCCAGCCTTTTACCTTTACCCTGTGTGTATCCCCCTGTTTCAGATGTGTTTCTTGTAAACAGCATATTATAGGATTATTGTTTTTAATCCATTCTGCTATCCGCTTCCGTTTTATGGGAGAGTTCATCCCATTCACGTTCACAGTTATGATTACTATCTGTCTCTTTCCCTCTATCCTATTCCCTCCCCTGTTTATGCTTTCTCCCCTTCTCCCTTCCCCTCTTTAAGAGTTTTCCTGTTGACCACCACCTCCCTCAGTATTCCCTTCTTATCAGCCCCCCTCCCTTTTCCTCCCCTTCCCCCTTACTTCTTCTCTCCATTCTAACCACCCCCCTTCTTGGCCTTCCCTACTCCTATTGCCTATAGGATATGATAGATTTTTATACTTAATGCAGTATGTTATTTCTTCTTTGAACCAACATTGACAGAAACAGATCTCATGCAAAACTCCTCTCCCTCCCCCCTTTCCCTCTATTATGATACATTTTGTGTCTCTTCTCGATAGAGTCCTATACTTAACTGGTTGTGTTATTCCCTCCTTGCACCAGAACCAAGGAGGGGAAAGCTCATGTAATGCTCATCTCCCTCCCTTCTTTCCCTCTACTATATTGTTTTTATGCCTCTTTGTGTGGCATAATTTACCCATTTCCACTTCATTCTTTCCTCTTCTTCCATTGTAGTCCCTTTGTAACCCTTAATTAGGTTTTTAAAATCATCATTTTGTGTAATATATACCCATACCCTTTATTGGTCTATAAACAGTTTGCTCTTATTAAATAACAGGATGTGGGTGTATGTGTTTTCCTTGTTTACCTTTCTATGTCTCTCTTGAGTCTTGTAACTGGAGGTTGAATTTTCCATTGTGCTCTGGCTTTTTCATCAGGAAGGTCTGGAAATCTGTTATATCATTCTCATCATCAAGGACCATCTCCTTGCCTGAAAGAATATGTTCAGTTTCTCTGGGTAGGTGATCCTTGGTTGTAACCTGAGCTCTTTCGCCTTGTGAAAAATTATATTCCAGTTCCTCTGATCTTTTAGTGTAGAGGCTGCCAGATCCTGTGCGATCCTCTCTGTGGTTCTGGGATATTTGAATTGTTTCTTTCTGGCTGCTTGTATTATTTTCTCCTTTACCTGGTAGTTCTGGAGTTTAGCCACAACATTTTGTGGACATTTCAATTTGGGATCTCTTTCAGGAGGTGACCGGTTAATTCTCTTGATTTCTATTTTACCTTCTGCTTCTAGTATCTCAGGACAGTTTTCCTTGATGAATTTTTGGAAGATGTTGTCCAGACTCATTTTTTCATCATGATTTTCTAGTAGGCCTGTGATTTTCAGATTATCTCTCCTGGATCTGTTTTCCAGGTCAGTTATTTTTCCATTGAGATATTTTACCTCTTTTTCTAATTTTTCATTCTTGATGTTTTGTTTGACTGATTCTTGGTTCCTCATAGAGTTATTCTCTTCAATTTGGTTGATTCTAGTTTTTAGCAAATTATTTTCCTTGGTTAGTTTTTAGAGCTCCTTTTCCATATCACACATTTTTCTTTTTTAAGGATCTGTTTTCTTCATTGTAATGTTTTTCTAATTTTGCAATTTTGATTTTAAAAGGATTATACATTTTGTCTTCTATCTCTCTCATTTGGTTTTCAAAGTTCTTTTTGAGCTCATCAAAAAAACTTTCTGTGCCTGAGACCAGTTCCCTGTTGAGGTTTCAGCTGTGGGTGTGGAGTCAACACTGTCTCCCTCTGAATTTGGTTCCTCCCTCTCACAATAGTAGGGCTCCAGAGTCTTTGTCTTTGCTTTCTGCTTTTTACCCACTTTGAGGCAGGGCCCTAGCCACATCCTTCCTCTAGGGTTCCCAAGCCTTTACTGTTTAAAGTTTTGCCCTGGGGCAATGATTACTATGTTTTCAGGGTCAGAGGGGGGGATTGGAGCACCTGGGGTTCACTCTGCCATCCTGGTCCCTGGAGGTCCAGATAGGGGCTTCTTAAATTTCTTGGCTGTGGATTAGTAGTCCCAGGAGTAGCTGCCTTCCCTGACAAGGGCCCTGCATTTGACTCTTACCCTGTTCCTTCCAGTCCCAGCCCTTCAGTGATAGGCCTGGCAGTGGCCCTTGTGGTTGGTGGGTCAACTTGTTACCACGTTGATCAGGCCTTGTCCATGCCTGGCATCCTGGTCTCTGCACCAGCCAGGGTCATCTTCTGAGCTTCTGCAATTTGTCTGAAATCACAAATGTCAGAGGTCTGAGGAGGGCACCCTCCCTGCAGCCACCACAGTCTCTGGTACACTGGCCATATACCCCAAGATCACTACCCAAGACCTTGATCCAGATCCAAGCAGGTCAAAGCAAGAGCAATCACCCTCTGAATGGTCACTTGGTCCCCCTATGTCCTGCAGGCCAGGAGATCTGGAGGCAGCCGCATGGCAGCAGCTGCAGCCATCGCTTCTGCCACCTCTCGCCCCAGGGGCAGGGACCAAATGGTGCTCTTCTGTCACCCAGTTCCAACTGAGTTCCCCACTTACCTTTTACTTTCCCTTTGGTGTTTATGGGTTAAGAAGTCTGGAAAAAGCCACAGCTGCTGGTGATTCCACTCTCCTGAAGTCTGCTCTGGCTGCCATTGGTAGGGACCACCCTGGGGCCAGGACTGCACTGCTCAGCTCTCAAGGGACTGCGGTTGGCTCCCAGTCTGGTGCAATAGATTCTTCCTCTCAGCCTGCCAGGCTGCCTTCAGTGGGAGATTTGTTTCTCTCTATCACTTTGTGGGTTCTGTAGCTCTAAAATTAGTGTAGAATCATATTTTATAGGTATTGCAAGTGGTTGTGGCCAGAGCTCAGGGAATATCCCACTTCTACTCTGCTATCTTGGCTCCACCCCAATGTAATGTAAACTTTCAAACTGCCAAGTGGTGTTGTCCCACTGTATCTAGTAATATCTGAAAAGGCAGCTTTTCCCCCTCCCTACTAAAAGTCTTTTGCAATTGGTGTTTCCTAGGTGCCTTTTTAGGTAAGCATTTTCCAGTGTCTTGCTTTCATAGTTTTATGGTAAAAGTTAGAAACCATCTCATTACCTTGTTCTCTAGACCAAAGCTTCAGCAGGGTAAAGTGTTTCTTTGGAGACTCTGCTGTCTCTTGATGTTCATTTGGGAACAGATTTCCATGCTTACTCTTTCATCCTAGATGATTATATACCACAGTTCTCTAAGTTGGTGTTTACTTTTGCAATTGAATCACAAGCAGGATGACAGGTTTAGAGTTAAGGATGACCTTGGAGGTCATCTAATTCAACCCCTTTATTTTACAGTTGAGGACACAGTCACATAGTAGTAAGTGGTAAGGCCAGGATTCAAACCCTTGTAAAACATTTTTTAAAAATTCTATATTACATTTTAGGGGAAGAGTATATCCTGTACTCATTAATAAAGTTTTGGGGAAGGAAACTATGCTAGTAGGGGATGGGAATGGAAAAAGATTATCTATGAGGATCAGGGAAGGCTTCAAGGTGACATATCCATTGAGCCTTGAAGGAAGGGAAGAACCTCAAAAGTGGGACATGGAAGGTTAGTCTGTTCCAGGAAATGGGTGGGAAATCTGCAGTAGGAGCAAAGGCACAGAGACAGAAAAGAGCAGGAGAAGAATGTGGGAATGAAAACAGCCCCAGTTTGACTAGTATTCTTCTTCATCCATGATCCTCATTCTCCTAAGTATTCTTAATATCCTAATAGGTGTAATGTTAATCGTATATGAGACCTTCCCTGGCCTTTAATAGGCCTCATGTGGAAGCCCATTAAAGGAAGTTTGCTTAGGGGAGATTTGTAAGAAGGCTTTCACACCTTTTGTTAATTTCTAATTAGGCACTGAGTCAGGAAGGGTTGTGATATCTTCTGGCTCTAAAAAGCATATATATATTTGGGGCTCACTCACTGGAAGAGTGTTAAGAGAACTCCCACCCCCCCAGCTTTGAAAAACCCAGATGTTGATACTTCTCTCTCTGGTAACTATGTATGTATTACCTTGGTCAGACAGTTGGATCTGGCTTGATCTGTATTAATTTCTCAGACAGTTATAAGTCCTGTCTGTTGGTTTTAATTTCTATGCTTGTATTTTCTCTGAAGTTCAGGGTGCTGATTTTCCTCCTGAACTGATGAATATAATTTAAAAAAAATGTTGACCTCTTATACAGCTATCTTTCATAGTAAAGTACATCTAAGAACCTGTGCTAGCAGTCATCCTGGGTATGCCAGGGTGGTTGCCACTACAATAGGGAAGAGAATAAGCATTTATTAAGTACCTACTATGTGCCAGGTTCTGTGCTAAGCACTTTCCAAACAGTACCTCATTTGATTTTCACAACAACCCTGGGACACAGGTGCTATTATTATCTTCATTTTACAGATGGGGAAATTGAGGCAGATGGCAGTTAATCGATTTGTCTAGGGTCACATAGATAGCAAGTGTCTGAATCTGGATTTGAACTCAGATCTTCTAGATTCCAGGCCTAGCATTCTATCCACTACACCAACTAGCTGCTCTAATTATAAGATACATTCTAGATTATTAGCATTCTCCTGGTTCTTTCCCAAACCATATACAAAACCTTTTTGGGCTCCCAGGTCTCTCCAATAGAACTAAAGAGAGAAGCTATTGTAAAGCTGTCTGTTTTTTCATCTCTATGGAGCTACCCATTCAGGGGATGGCATTTTGGGGAACTATAGCTCTACCAACAGGTCTTGTGCCCTCATCTATGTAATAGAAATGCAAATTTAAAGATCTTCCCTGCCCCTAGGCCCTTTGATAGGCTTAATATACTCTGCCTCCTAATAGGCTGAATGTGGTCACATGGAGCCTGTGGCAGGAGGCTTGGTTTTCAGGAATGCCCACACCTTGATGCTGTGTGATTGGGCAGTGAGTCGAGAGGGTGGTTACATTCTCTCACCCAGGAGAAGGCTATATAATCCCTGATGTGAGGCTTTGCTTTGGGGCTCACTTTGAGAAGTGTTCTGTGATTTGATCAGATGAGACTGGGAAGCCATTGTTGAGAGTCCCCCAGGCTTTGAAAAACCCAGATGTTGATTTGGTATGGATGTAATGGTTGGACAGTTTGGAAACCTGTCTACTTGATCTGTTTCTCTGTCTTGATAATTCTGTGTGTATACTCTGAAGTTCGGGGTGCTGACCTTTTTCCCCTGAACTAGGTAAATGTTATATATTTGACTGATTAAAGTAAGCTTGTTAACCCATTTTGAGTTGCTTTCCTTTAGCAAAGCAGATCTAAGAACCTGTGTTGGCAGCCACCCTGGGGATGCTGGGGTGCTTGCTGCTATAATCTAGTACATTCTCTACAAACAGAACAGGATATAATATATCAAATACCAGAGCTTTTAAGTTAGGTTAGGGATTCTTTTTTTTTTCTTTGCATGATAACTTTATTATATATTTAAAAAGTATAACAAGTAATACATAATAGATTTATATTTTCATGTGCAAACATCTTTTTTATTATACTATGTTATGGAAATGATTGTTTTATTCCTTAAACTAAAAATAAAAAATTGAAAAGAATTAAAAAAAAAAAGAACGTAAGCTTCTTGAGGGTAGAGACTAACTTCCTTATACATATTCTCAACATGAAGCCATAGCTGCCAGGCACATAGTAAGTTGATTGACTGTTGACAATTGATTGTTAAATATTCAATATGAACATTTACTCTTAGGAAACTGGCAAATGCCACAATTCAGGCTTTTATTTATTGTTTCATTGATAGCTTAGACTAAAGAAACTGAAGGAGAATAATTTAACAATGCACATTAAATTTAAAAGTGTGTTGTCCATACATTTTTGTTGTTGGAGATTGTTATTGAGTCATTTTTCAGTCCTGTGCAACTCTTCATGGCCTCATTTGGGGTTTTCTTGGCAAATATATTGGAGCAATTTGCCATTTCCTTCTGCAGCTCATTTTACAGATGATAAAACTGAGGCAAACAGGGTTAAGTGACTTGTGCAGGGTCACACAGCCAGGAAATATCTGAAACTAGATTTGAACTCATGAACATGAGTCTTCCTGACTCCAGGTCTGGTGCTCTATAGGTTAGAGATTCTTAGCCTGGGTTCCATGGGTCATTAATTTCAGGTGGTCTATGAACTTGGCTATGGAAAAAATAGCATCTTGAATTCAATTTAATTAGTTTCCTTTGTAATCCTACATATTTTGTTTTATGAATTTAAAAACACAGGAGTCTGTGACACAAAAAAAGATTAAGAATCCCTATACTCTACTTTCTTGTGGTGATCTCATCTGCTCCTATGGATTCAACTATCATCTCTGTGTAAATGAATCTGAAACTATGTATCTAGTACTCTTTCATTATCCAAGATTGATGGCAGAGAAAAGAGTTGAGAGGAGGACTATGAGCCAGGTACTAAAGTCTTTTAAAAAGCTGAGAAAATGATGTGGATGAAGGTCAGTAGAAGAGAGTAATGAGGGTGCTTCAAGCAGATTTCATGACCCCTGAAAAAGCAAAAATAATTGAGATATGATGGTATTAGAAGAATGGTTTCCTTCAGTTTCTTCTATACATCTCGGGGTTTAACTAGAAGATGTTTAAAGTACCTTCTGACTCTAGAATTCATCTTCCTGAAACTTCTGTTAAGAATGATGTTCTCTTTCTAGATGACAAGGCACAGAGTAGCCCAGGTAAGAGCAGCAGCAGCAAGGTTACCTGTGTATCATTCTACATAAATCTCAACCATACGACAAGGGGGGTGAGTATGGGTGGAAAGAAAGTCAGATATGAAATTAGAGGACCTAGTTTAGATCAAAATCTAAGTCAAAATCTTTAAATCAAAATCTAGTCAAATCAACAAGCATTTATTAAATGTTTACTATGTTCCAGGCTCTGGGTTAAGTGCTGGGAATACAAACATACATGAAAAGACAATCCCTGCCCTCAAGGAGGTTACATTCTAATGTAGAAGCTGCAAGGTGGGGAAAGGGAGGAGAGAGAAGATATCTTTATGAGATCACAGTGGAAAAAAGACATCAGGAGGTAGGAGCAGCGTCCCTCAAAGAGGAAAGATGGAATGTACATGAATGGTCTAGGCACTTTCTTTAAAATGGAAATTCTGAGAGGAACTGACCAATGAGAAGAAGAAGAAGCCTCCAGGTAGAGTGACTGTCCAGGGTGAGAGTACAGTTATGGAGAAAGAAATCTGGGGCTACCTACGTGATCTTGGGTAAATCATTTAACTTTGGGAGCCTCAATTTCCTCATCTTTAAGACAAAGGGGTTACATTCTAAGACTTCTACATCCTTCTGAGCTCTAAAGCTCAGATTCTCTTTTTGCTCATCAGTTTGAGTACACAAGTACTTATGTGCAAACTCTTTGAAGTATAAAACAAGATTTATTTAATTTATCTTGAAATGCCATTGATCAAAGCAATATTGGATTTTTTTTTTTGGCAAGGCAATTGGGGTTAACTAACTTGCCCAAGGTCACATGGCTAGTTTTGTGTGTGTGTGTGTGTGTGTGTGTGTGTGTGTGTGTGTGTGTGTGCGCGCGCTTGTTAAATGTCTGAGGCTGGATCCGAACTCAGGTCCTTCTGACTCCAGGGCTGGCATTCTACTCACTGCGTCACCTAGCCGCCCCCAATATTGGATTTTCTAAAGCTCACAACTGGCCACATTTTCAAGTTTATGAAACAATCAGTAAGTATTTACTGTGTCGAGGCACAGCGGTAGGTGCTAAGGATACATAAACAAAAAATGAAAAAGTCCTTACCCTCAAGCATTTTACCCTGTGTTGGGGAGAGCAACTTGTTCACATACATATAAGTACATGCAAAATAAATGTAGGATCATTTGGGGGTGAGATGACTGGGGAATCAGGAAAGGCTTTTCCATGGGGGTTCTGTATGGGCTTCAGACAAAGCTGGGAACTCTATGGCCAACAACTCAGGTATGTTCCAAGCATCCAGGACTAATGCAAAGAAGGAATAGGGATGGAAGGTGACATATTGTATGTGTGAGAAACAAGGAGGTCAGTTTAGCTGGATTGTAGTGTTTGTGAAGGGGAGTAATGTGTGATCATCCTGGTTGACAAAAAGAAAATATTACTTAATGCTAAGTATGATTATTTTGTTGTTTGTTGGTCAGTCATGACTCTTTATGACCCCATTTGGGGTTTTCTTGGCAGAGATAACTGGAATGGTTCGCCATTTCCTTCTGCAGCTCATTTTACAGATGAGGAAACAGAGGCAAACAGGGTTAAGTGACTTGCCCAGGGTCACATAGCTAATAAATATATGAGGCTGACTTTGAACTTATGAAGATGAATTTTTTTGATTCCTAGTCCGATGTTCTCTTCACTGCATCACATAGTTTATTTATTTATTTTTAAAGCAATCAGGATTAAGTAACTTGCTCAAGGTTACATGGCCAGGTGTTTCTGGGTGGGTGCTAAGTGTCTGAGCCCGGGATTCAATCTCCAGGTCTTCTCAACACTGGAGCCGGTGCTCTTACTCGCTGTGCTACCTGGCTGCCCCCTGCATCACATAGTTTAGCTCTTCTAAAACATACTTGCTTTGCTTTCAGGAAATCATACTCACTGCCCCCACTCCCCTGTGAAACAAATAAATAGGGTAAAGAAAAGGAGACTAAAGCAGTTAGCCTAAGGTGTCATGAGACAGCCCATCAAAAAATCTGATTAAAATGTGACACAATTTACTGATGATGTGACAGGTTACTATCACATTTTCAATATGCACATTAAGTAAATAAAGAGGGGGTATTCAGCGTCTGCTGTGTTTTCACATATAATGGAATCAGATTTCACTATGGGCTATACTTCTGAGGACAGGAATGCCTTTAGGCTGGCATATTCACTTAGCATATGACTCATTCAATCTGGAAACATAACAGAAATGTCTACCAACTAATGAATTGTGAAAGAACCACAACATTTCTTCCCCTCGGGTTTCCACCTACGACATTGTCACAAAATAACATTAATGTCATGAAACCTAGTTAGAATGAAAGAATGTTACTAACTAGAATCCAGTCTGTTTGCCTTTTCTAATCTAACCAGTAGCGTTTGATCACATTCTTTGGAGGCTGTATTTTTTGACATTGTCAGAATGCAGGGGACAGTAACTAGAAAACAGATTTTTTTTCAACTGAAATTAGCATTTGTTTATTTCATTCCTAATTTCTATAATGGTCACATGAAGAGAAAGCAGCTCTGTACCATGAACATCAAAGCTGACTTTTCTCGATGGAATATGGTGCTCTGCTGAATTTAAGCTGCAGTAAAGAAAAAAAAAATAATAATTATATGTATAAAAGAAACAAAATATTGTTTCACTAGATCCAGTCAGATTAGCAACACTAGGTCCAGGAAAAGAACACATTAACTTTTCTCCTTTCTGTGGACCTTAATTAACCATTTAGAAGTTTGGACTGAAATTTCTAGCATCAGCCACCTAGATGGTCAAATCTGGGAGAAATTATCTACTTCAACTGTTTCATTTTACAAAGGAAGAAACAGCCCAAAAGTAAGTGAAGCATCTTGTTTAAGGTCAAGGCAGAGCCAGGGATGAGGGCCCAGGTGTCTTTCCATTTTAATAGTATACTTCCTCAGAGAAACAAATCAAATGTCCACTACAAATATTCCTATCCAGGAACTGCACCATTCCTGCTAAGCCTTGATATTCCATTTGTTTGAGTGAGTATTCAAGACCGTTAAGTTTTTGACTCTATTTTTCACCTGGCACAGTGGAAAGGGTGCTGGATTTGGAGTCAGAGTGATGGGGTACCTGGGGTCTAGATCAATGTGTAAAACCAGTTTGTACAATTGTAACTGCAATTTGTATTGTAAAATTGTAATCTGTAAAATCCCTTTCCCAGCCTCAAACTCTGCTTACTTAATCTCTTCATGTCTCCTACAGTCTGGCCCAAATGCTCCTTTGTCCTTGCCTCATGTCTCCTCCCGTCTGGCCCAAATCTCATCTAAACTATCTATGCACTAAAGTCACAAGTTCCTCTCAGTCAGCTCTAACCTTTATCTATGCACTGAGGTCCCTTCCCTCCATCCGGTCAGCCCTGACAATGGCAGCCCTACCCTTTAAAAGTAAAAGCCTGTACCCCTCTCACTTGCAGGTCCCTTAAAGACCTGCTTCTTATAGAAGTGTAACAATAAACTTCTACAACTCTCACTCCAATTAAGCCTGAGACCTTGAATTCTTTCCAGATGTTATTGTAGGTTTTCTGGTCTTAGGTAAGATCAGTGTTCCTGCTGAACCTAGAGGGAGCCATCCCTCATCAAGAGGACCTGAGTTCCAAACTTACCTCTGGGGGCAGCTAGTTGGTGTAGTGGATGGAGTACCAACCCTGGAGTCAGGAGGACCTGAGCTCAAATTTAACCTCAAACATTTGACACTTACTAGATGTGTGACCCTGGGCAAGTCACTTAACTCCAACTGCCTCCCCCCTAAACCAGCTTGCCTCTGTAACTTGCTATCTGTGTGGCCTTGAACAAGTTCATCTGTGAAATGAGAGTCTTGTTCAGTCATTTTAGTCATGTCCAACTTTCTGTGACCCCATTTGGGGTTTTCTTGGCAGAGGTACTGCACTGGTTTGCCATTTCCTTCTGTGGTTCATTTCACAGATGAGGAAACTGAAGCAAATAGGGTTAAATGATTTGCTCAGGGTCACACAGCTACTATTTAAGGCCACATTTGAACTCAGGTCTTTCTCATTCCAGGAAATGGTCTTTTAGGTCCCTTTGGGACTATAAATAATCATTCTGTGCTCCTAAGGATTCATGACTTTTAAAGTCTCTTATGGCCTTAAATCTATGATCTTATGATCCTCAAAGGTGTTATATATTGTGTATGATAAGTGGCAGCAAATTAAAATCATGTGTCCCCTTTTGGTTTGATTACAAATAGCACTACTTCAGAAAAGGAGAAACCCAGATCAAATGTAAATGTAATTTTAAAATTTGCTTTCCTGCTCCCTGCCACCCACCCCCTCCAAATTATGATTTGCAGGATTGGCCAAAAGGTATACCCTTTAATCCATATTCAGGGAATCAGCTGGTTTTGGAAGAGAGCAAGCGTTTGTCATTTTCTGCATTTAATTTACCAAAAGATTGAGTAAGAAATAGTCCCAAGCCCATTGCAAACTAACCAATCCTCTTCTATCTTGGGGATTTAGAATGCTTGTGGACATACCTGGAGACAGAGAAAAAACTGGCCATTTCAAGCATGGTCTACGGGGCTGTCCGTGCCTGAATGGGGTCACCGTCGGAAGGGCCCAGGGTCTGAGCCTTGTCCGGGCTTCAGTTTCAGGAATTCAATTTCAGCAATTCATCCAGGGTCAATGAGAGATCGGGACCTGGGGCAGAGGGCAAACGCTTCAGATTTTTTACTCTTTTTTTTTCAGTTCATTGGCAGTCATGTTAACAAACACATTCAGGGTCAAGCTAATGTTTTCGTAACAGGACCCGAGAGCCTCATTCTCTGAGCACATCCAGTGTGCTTTACCTGTTGTCAGCCCTAATGGAAAAGGCTAGAGATCCTGCTTTCTGGAGCAGTGTGGTGACATGCAATTGAAGGGCCTTGCTCCCTGATTCATACTGTTTCTGGTCATCTGGCTATGCCAGTGAGCTGCCTTTTCATTGGAGGGTGAGTGAGAGCTGAGAATGCATTTAGAAGCACTAAATGGATAAGGTTATTATTGCTCTTTCCTGAATGACTGCATTTCAGTGAAAGATATATCCTGTAAGCCTCTGGTTAGGGAGAAACCTTGGGTTTTCCTCCCCTGTGACTGATATGTGGCTAGTGAATATACTCTCTGCCTTTTTGAGTTTATCCTTTCTTGATCTGAGGTGAAGACAGGTATGTGTGACCTTCAAAAAGCCAGAATGACAAGTCACCAGAGGTCTAGGAGCTGGAGTACAGGCCAGAATTTGTTACCAGCAAGGCACTAGTGCAGCCTGATGAGAAGAGTCACACAAAGAGGTGGTTGTTGTTATTTATCCTTCCTTCTTGAAGAATAGTGACATCATGAGGATTACGTCTTGACTTTTGAGTGGATTGGATTTAAGTGAGGCAAAGCTGTGCAGAGCCGGCAGCCTCACTCTTTCCTCCACAGACATCCAAGTCCAGTGGCAGGACAAAAGTAAGATGAATGGCCGCGAGCCAGGATGCAGTGGGAGCTGAAATGTCAACTTGTCTAGCAGTGATGCTGAATTCAGAAGTGAGCTTGGTAGAGCAAATGCTTTGTAGGAGCTGCTTTAAGTCTGAACTTATTCTCCCCAGGAAAAAAAGGGACACTGGGGAGAGTGTATCTCCAGGTGTTGGAGGAGGGGAAGAAAAGTTTATACTTCTGTTTATACTATTTCTTTTCAGTAAACATACCTCTGTAAAATTTAATTGATGTTAATTGGTTAAACTATACTAGATCACTTAATTATTGGCAATTTATATTGGGGAGAACACATGGGAATGGGGGCTTAAGCAGATAGCTTTGGAACAATAGCACTGACCCCTCAAGAGTACCCTTAGGAGGGGGAGCTGTAAACTTGATCTGAGTCATCCATGTGAGTGGAGGTTGGGATAATAATCCCCCAAATTGAAAAGAACTACAATTTTCCCTTCTACAGCACGACTTTCCCCATCTCAGTTTCAATATATCATGAATCAGCATAAGAAATCGAATGGGAATTTTTTAGGAGTTTTGTGGAAACTACATGTGATACACAAAGGTGAGCAAATGACACAGAAAAAGTTTAGAAACTGTGAAATACATAAAATATATGTATAGTATTGTATAATGTGAACGCAAATTTTATAATAAGGTACTGTAAACCCCTCATGAAAGAAAAAAAATTCAGACTTCTCTGGTACGAAGGGAGGACCAAATAATTTTACATGGATTTTCCAAATCGCAGGGGCATTATGCCCCTAACCCCTGCGATTTCGAAGGGGCAACTGTACATTTCTAAACACATGACAAAATCTCAGCCTAATTCTTACCAATTATTTTCCCTAGGCATTTGTGTTATTTAAGTTTATTGCTTGAAGTTTCATGTACAATAGAAAATGGATATGCTTGAGTATTTAAGGAAATGATTAAAGGAAAAGTCCAGATCCATCTTGAAACTGGGCTCCGAATGGCACTTTGGCTCAGTCTTCCATCTCCCACTCGGGAAGACCTGTATCTATTTATCTATAACAGTAAATACTCTCTTTTCATGGTTCTGCTTGCTATATCCATTAGAGTTCACTCAAGTCAAAGAGAAACTATAGCTGGAACCTAAGATGCTTCAGGTTTCTAGAGTGGTGAAATAGGCTGCTTAGGATGAAGATTGGTCTTTTATTTTTTTAAATACATGAACTTAGATTCATCTCCAAGTTGATAACTGCATGCACTGGAATTTTGTGATGATTCTCTCCTTGGGGCTCCATATTCTGGTAGCAGCTTTTAGGTGAGAACTCTACAAGATCCTTTTACTATTTTGGAAATAAAATGTTAACAGCTAAAGTTCACAATGGACTTGTTTTATATGAATATGTTCCATAGTATAATAGTAACATACCAAGAAAGTGTGTTCCTCAGGGCACAAAGTGTTACTATGCATAATAATATTAACATTGAAATATTGTCAAGACTTGAGCATACATAGAAACCAGTTGTAGAGTTGGGATGTGGAGTAAGAAGACCTGAATTCTAGGTTTTCTACTGGTTAGCTGTGTGATCCTGGGCAAGTAATTTAACACATCTGAGCCTTATTTCTTTTTTTTCTTCATTAATTTGTTTGTTTACTTTTAGTTTACAAGATTCAGTTCCACAATCCCTTGAGTTTCAAAATTTCTCCCCCTCTCTCTCCTCCCCCCTTCCCCCCTAATGGCGGCATGCAATCAAGTATAGGATCTGCAAATACTTTCACATCAGATATTAGTCAGGTTGCAAAGAAGGATTGTATCAGATGGAATGAACAATGGGAAAGAGGAAACAAAACCAAACAAGAAAAAGAAAGAGAGCAGGTAGTTTGCTTCAATCTGCATTCAGACTCTGTAGTTCTTTCTCTGAATGTAGACATCTTCCATCATGAATCTTTTGGAGTTGTCTTATAACCTTGCATTGCTGAGAAGAGCCCAGTCTATCAAAGCTGGTCTTCACACATACGTTGTATCTGTAATCGTGTACAAATTTCTCCTGGTTCTGCTCTTATTACTCAACATCAGTTTGTATAAGTCTCTCCGGGTAAATATGAAGTCTGTCTGCTCTTCATTTCTTATAGCACAATAGTATTACATTACATTCATATACCATAACTTGTTTAGCTATTCCCCAATTGATGGGCATCCCCTTAATTTCCAATTCTTTGCCACCACAAAAAAGAGCTGCTATAAATATTTTTGTACATGAGGGTCTTCCTCCCATTTCTGTGATCTCTTTGGGATACAACCCTAGAAGTGGTATTGCTGGGTCAAAGGGTATAGCCTTTTGGGCATAGTTTTAGATTGTTCTCCAGAATGGTTGAATTAATTTACAACTCCACCAACAATGCATTAATGTTCCAGTTTTTCCACATCCTCTCCAGTATTTGTCATTTTCCTGTTTTGTCATGTTAGCCAATCTAACTGGTGAGATGTGGTACCTCAGAGTTGTTTTGATTTGCATTTCTCTAATCAATAGTGATTTAGAACATTTTTCATATGCTTATAGATATCTTTAATTTCTTCCTCTGAAAACTGCCTGTTCATATCCTTTGACCATTTTATCCATTGGGAAATGACTTGTATGAGCCTTATTTCTTTCATCTGAAATACAGGGATAACAATACCTGCCTGGCCTGCCTCACAGAATTTAGTGAGAATGAAATAGCATAACAGAAAATGAAACTGCGATCCATTACCAAAGTTCCAGGGTCACAAAAACCAGGTGCAATCATGAAAGTTCCTCAATATTACCTCTATGGCTTATTTTGTCCCCAGGACTGGGTTTCCCAAGAAACATCTGAATATGGATTGTGTCTTTCAAGGCTCAAGTCTTCTATAAGCAACTGAGGTTATTTAAGATATTAACACTAGGGCTGTATCCCAAAGAGATCATGCAAATGGGAAAAGGACCCACATGTACAAAAATGTTTATAGCAGCTCTTTTTGTGGTTGCCAAGAACTGGAAATCAAGGGGATGCCCATCAATTAGGGAATGGCTAAACAAGTGGTATATGAATATAATGGAATACTTTTGTGCCACAAGAAATCATGAACAGGTGAACTTCAGAAAAACCTGGAAAGACTTATATGAATTGATCTTGAGTAAAGTGAGCAGAACCAGGAGAACATTGTACACAGTAACAGCCACATTGTGCTATGGCTGACTTTGATAGACTTAGCTCTTCTTAGCAATGCAAAGACAATTCCGAAATACTCATGATGGAAAATACTATCCACATCCAGAGAAAGAAATATGGAGTCTGAATGCATATCCAAACATACTATTTGTTCTCTTTGTCTTTCTTTCTCGTGGTTCCTCCCATTCATTCTAATTTTTCTATACAACACAACTAATGTGAAAATATGTTTAATAAGAATGTATATGTAGAGCTTATATCAGATTTTTTGCCATCTGGGGGGGAAGGGAGGGAGGTGGAGAAAATTTAAAACTTATGGAAGTGAATGTTGAAAACTAAAAATAAATTAATTTATTAAAAAAAAGAAATTAACACTGTGGAAGGTTATTAAAAGGTATCTTAAGTAACAGGGACTTCTTTCCTTTTGCTCTGGCACCCGCTGCTTTTGTCCTGTTTCCTGGTTACTATTGTTATCACCATCCACCTTGTCTTGATCTTGAAGCTGCCATTCTTAACCAAGAACTTCTACCACATATTTTTACTGCCCCACTGGCTGTCAGTTTATTAACAACCACCATCTTTGTCTTGCTAGTGCCCCTTTTCTCTTATAGAAGCTTCTTCCCAGAATTGTTTTCTTTTGAATAAGCATGTATCCTTGGGCTCTCTTCTAGCTTGTACAAGTAGAGGGGGGAATAAAGCTGCTCAAATCCTTTCTGGCACTGCTCAGTTTCTCTCAGCGGGAATCCTTGCATTTTGCAGAGTGTTTTGTAACCAGAAGGTGCTGAATTACTGTTGTTATTATTGGCTTCCTACTTTATCAATTTTCTAAGTTCAATACTGAGTACACAGAGTTTACTGAGAATGAAAGATGCTTATATCCTCCAAACAGAAAAAAACGGCAGCAAGTCAAAATGCATTTTATCACTTGCCATATAAGCTTAAATAAGGAGTGAAAGGAATGGCGATGAACTTTTTTTGTTGTTGCCATGTAAACTAGTCCAACAGGTGTTGGGAAACAGATGTGTACCAAGCTCATTAGTAGTCGTGCAGAAAAATTCACAAAGTACAGGGAATATTTCCCCTCTGTGTGTGACTGGCTTCTGAAGAAAACATGTGGCTTTGTCATCATCAGAATTTCTCATTATCCAAAGCAGGGGTTGGCAAACTATGATCCTCAGGGAAAATCTGCCCACTGCCTGTTTTTGTATGGCCTATGTGCTAAGAATGCCCTGGTGTCAGACCTTGCTTTTAGGCAATGAAATATTTTGAGAACATAGGAGCCTTACATAGCTCTATAGCTTGAGGGGACCTTAGTGGCTTTCTAATAATATAATAATAACTAGCATTTATAGAAATGCTCTAAAGTTTGTAAAACCCCTGTATATATGTCAAATTATTTGGTTCTTATAACCACTCTGGGAGGTAGGTGCTATTATGATCCCCATTGCATGGATGAGGAAACAGGCTGAGAGAGAGAGATGAAGTAACTTGCCCAAGGCCACACAGCTGGTAAGGGCCTGAGGCTGGTTGGGGCTTCCAGATTCCAAGTCCTGAGTTCTTTTGTTGATGTTGTTCAGTCTTGTCTTTCTCTTCATTACCCACAGGACCATACTGTCCATGGGGTTTTCTTGGCAAAGATACTGGAGTGATTTGCCATTTTCTTCTCTAGTGCATTAAGATGAACATAGGTTAAGAGACTTGCTGAAGGTCACACGGCTAGTAAATGTTTGAGACCAGATTTGAACTTGGGTCTCCCTGACTTCAGGCCCAGTGCTCTGAGCCATCTAGCTGCCCCAGAGCTCTTACCCCTTCATTTAAAAAATAGCTCAGAAAAATTAAATACTAGACCAAGGGAACATATAAGATTAGAGGTGAAATCTGAACACAGGACCCTCTCCCAACCTCCTCTTGTCTGGGGCCTCCCAGTAATAAAAAGCCTTATTTACTGTTTCAGTATTTCTCAAATTCATATTTATGATCATCTACCTTCTTGTGCTTCTGGAGCACCCTAAGTAGGTTTCTGGACACTTAAGATTAACCACACCACCTGAGGCAACCTGAGAGGATGGTGAAATGTTAGCATTCAGAAGGATCACCTCCTCTTACGGTTAAATGATTCAGATAGATTCTGGATTTTGGAAAAGACAAAAGTATATTTTCTTAGGGAACTCTCAATATTTCTAATCACTATTCCAACAAGTCTTCTACTCTTAGAAGGGGAACTAAAAGAAACCATTATATTTGTGAAGAATTATACTATCTAGAATATAATTTTTTATACCTGTGACTTTATAAAATTTGTAATTCAAAACTGAACTTCATTCAAATAAGTTACCAAAATCTTTATTATAAAAATATAATGTACAAGGAGTGTTAGACTCAAAAGCCTAATCAATAGTCAGAGTTCATTAAGACACTTCGGATGGAAATCCCTAGCAGAAAGGGAGAATCCTTTCCAGTTTAGGAATTTTGAGTTAAAGAGAATTCTGGCCACCTATTTTCTTAATAGGTTGCAAAATTAAGACCCAAGGAAATTAGCTGTTAAGAAACTACAGCCACCCATAGCAGGGATTGTCAAGAGTCCCAGGATTTTCTGGGAGGGGCAGCTGAGGAAGTTTTTCTGCAAAGAGGCCCTAAGGCTCAAGCAAGAAAAAACAACTAAAATAGGGAAGGGAGGGAGGGAGGGAAGGAAGGAAAGAAGGGAGGAAGGAAGGAAGGGAGGGAGGGAAGGAGGGAGGAAGAAAAGGAAGGCTAGGAGCTGGGTCATAGGTAAAAGTGAAGCCTGAGGACACTAGGTCCCACAGCACTCCTCCACCTACCCAACTCCCTCGAATTCTGCCTCAGCCTAGAGCTATATACAGTGTTTTCCAGTGTTAGGGGTTTCTATGACTTTCGTGATCTGACTTCTCTCAGAGCTAGCTCCTTCCAAATTCACCCAATACTCACCTATAGTCATATTAAGTTCCTGAGAACTTAGATGATTTTTGTCCCTCTCACCACCCCCATCCCCTACCTCCTCAGTCTACTGGATGAAATTACTGGGTTTAAGGTAAAAAGCCTTTTCAGATCTAGAGTGGTTGGTCACATTTACATATGAAAGAAAGAGGCTAGAAATTTGGTTGAGAAGCCATGGAGACAAAGAAAGTAGATTGCCTGCCTAGGTGTTTTTTTTTTCCAGAGACATTTATTTACTTGGGCAAACTGAGTGGACTGTTTAAAAACAGAATTGACTCCCTACTGGGCAGTCTAAAAGCAAGGCCACTGACTGGAGGGACTTTGGTGGAAGAGGAACTTTGTCCTTAAAGAACCTCTTATTCTTCTTTGACATCTAAAGGTTGGGGAAGTGAGGACACTCTTTTTCTGGGAAGGTTGGCTACATTGTCTCCTCTATCCGGGTGCTTCTGTTGTGAGATGCCATTGCTGATGGAGGAGGACCAGTGGAAGAGAGAGTGATCCCCTTTCTCTCTACCTTGGTGTCTTCCAAAGGGTGAGTGCAGAGGTTCCTCCAGAGCTCAGGGCTCCCTGCCTTGATGCTGACTTCTTTCCTCTCCTAAGTGTCTCAGAGAGAGAACCTTCTTGCTTTTTATCTAGGCCAAAAGGGGCATGACTGATTGTTTCAGGCAATAACTAGGGGTTTCCCCAAAACGCATTAATTGCCTTCTTTTGCCCCTATAACTCCATCAAGTTGATTGAAGAGACTTCTCTACAGCCTTTGACACTGTTGAACACCTACTTGTCTGTGATACTCTCTTCAGTACAATCAATGAAAACCATCCACACTTATTATGTTATCAAGTGGTTGAGAAAATACTTTCACGCTCTATTATCAGGTTGCTTTGGAAAACTCTCCAATTTAGTAAGGGATTTTCCCTGATCAACACAGTCTTGCCACAATCTCCCTCCTTTAACCTTCAAATCAAAAATCATTTCTGTGACATCCCGGGAAGTGCTTTTGGCACAGACTCTCTCTCAGTGGATAACAGGATGCTACTTATTCTTTATCTGAGGATGTTTTACTCTCCCTAGAAACATAATTATAGTTTTAGAATGAATCTCTGAGGCCATCTAATCCAACCCACCTGAAGCAGGAATCGCATCTACAGTTTGACAAATGGTCATCCAGCTTCCTTTAGAGCATCTCCAGGAATAGGCAGCTCACTATTCCTCAGAGAACCAGTAAGATTTTGGAATCGTTTTAATTACTATTATTTTTTGAGACAGTTGGGGTTAAATGACTTGCCCAGGGTCACACGGCTAGTTGATGCCTGAGGCTGAATTTGAACTCAGGTCCTCCCCACCTCTCTGCCCCAATAACTTTAATTATTAGAAGAGAGGTAATGTGGTGTATTTATCAGTGGTGTTAAAGTCGGGAGGAACTGAGTTCAACTCACTGTTGCTTCTGTCCCTCCTTTATCAGCTCTCTACGCTATTCTTCATAGCAGTTCTTCCAAACCTTTTCATCCCTCTGCAAAGCCCCTGTGACTCCTCCTCCCCACTCTCTCTGCTGACAACCCTGCTTCATATTGTACAGAAAAAACTGAGGCCCTCTTCTCCCTCCTTCCTCATCTCCGATCACTCAGATGCCTTCTGCCCCTCTCTCCTCCTCCATCCTGGCTCACACAAAGAAGCAGCCTTACTCTATGCCGAGGCAAATCCCTCTACCTGCACAAGCAGTCCCATTCCATCCCCTCCCGGCCAGCAGATCGTCCCCTCTGTCATCCCCACTCCCATGCATCTTCCCTCTCTCCCTGTCTACTGGCTTATTCTCTATTGCAATCAAATACATCTGTGTCTCCCCTATTCTGAAAAACAAACCCACCCCCCACACCCTTCATCATCCTACATCTTCTCTGCCCAGTGAGGCCAAACTCCTGGAGAAGGTCACCTGCAACTGATGCCTACACTGCCTGTCCTCTCACTCTCTTAACTACCTGTAATCTGGCTTCTGACCCCCTCATTTAACTTTTGTCGTTCACTTGTTTCAGTCGTGTCTGAGTCTTCCTGACCCCATCTGGGCTTTCCTTGGCAAAGATACTGGTTTGCCATTTCCTTCTCCAGCTCATTTTACAGATGAGGAAACTGAGGCAAATAGTGTTAAGTGACTTGCTCAGGGTTACATAGCTAAGAAATGTCTGAGGCTGCATTTGAACTCAGGTCTTCCTGACTCCAGGCCTGGAGCTCTATCCCCTGCTCCACCCCTCATTTAACTGGCTCTTTCCAAAATTAACAATTATTGAATTGCCAAATCCAATAATGGCTTTTTCTTAATTATTCTTCTTGACTCCTCTTCAGCCTTTGACACTGTTAATCACCCTCTTGCCCTTGAAACTTTCTCCTCCATTTTTTGGGACATGGCCCTCTCCTGATTTTCCTCCTACCTATCTGACCACTCCTTCTTTTGTCTCCTTTGCTGAAGTCTCTTCCAGTTCACACTCTCAGGATTCTAGGTCCTCTTCTCTCCTTATATATTATTTCACTTGGTGATCTTATCAGCTTCCATGGATTTAATTTTCATCTCTATGCTGTTGATTCTCAGATCTTCATACTTAGCCCTAACCTCTCTACTGACCTCCAGGCTCACATCTCCAATTGCCTTTTAGCTATCTTGAGCTGAATGTCCAGTAAACATCTTAAACCCAACATGTCCACAGCTAAACTTCCTATCTTTCCTCCTACCCCTTCCCTTCCAAAAGTCCCTATTACTGTCAGAGGCAATGTCATTTTCCCCATCCTTCAGGCTTTCGACTGGGCAGTTATCCTGGGTTCCTCATAATCTCTCAACTTCTCCATGGCCAATCTGTTGCTGAGGCCTGTCCATTTCACCTGGCAACATCTCTTGAATACACCCCCTTCTCTTTCCTCAGATGCTGCCACTGATTTAGTCCAGGTCTTCATACTCAGACCTGGATTATTGCAATAATCTGCTGGTGGGTCTGCCTGCCTCAAGTCTTTCTCCATTCTAGTCTATCCTCCATTTATCGACCAACCTGATTTTCCTACAGTGCAGGTCAGACCACATCACCTCTCCTCTCCCTCAAATCAATAAATACCTCTAGGATCAAATACAAAATCCTCTTTTAGCATTCAAAGCTCTTTATAACTTAACTCCCCAAAATTTGGAACTCAAAATTGTGTGGAAATGAATGTTGAAAACTAAAAATACATAAATAAATTCTGGAAAATAAAATTTAAAAATAATCTAGCTCCCCCATCTTTCCAGGCTTCTACCTCACTTGCCGCTGTCTGGTACTCTTTGACCCAGTGCCACTGGCCTCCTTGTTGTTCTTAGAATAAGACACTCAGTCTCTTGGCTTCAGGTACTTTCTCTTGCTGTCTGTCCTTCAGGCCTGGAGTGGTCTGCCTCCTCATCTCTGCCTCTAGTCCTCCCTGGCTTTCTTCAAGTGTCTGTTAAAATCTAATCTCTAGGAAGTCTTTCCCCATCCTGTTAGTTCCAGCGCTTTTGTTCTATGAATTATTTTCTATTTTTTCTGTACACAGAACATTTATGTATATGTGTTTACTTGTTGTCTCCTCCATTAGACTGTGAGCTCCTCCAGTGAATGAACTGTCCTTGGTTTTTTTTTATATCCCCAGCACTTAAGACAGTGCCTGGGCACTTAATAAATACTTGCTGACTGACTGATTGTTGGGTCATATGATCACAGATTTAGAACCAGAAGGCTTAGAAGTTGACTGGTCCAACACCCCTCATTTGAAAAATGGGGCAACTGAGTCTCAGAGAGGTTAAGACATTTGTCAATATTATACAGGTATCATTGCTGGGGTTTGAACTTTAGGTCCTCTTCCTACAAATCTGGTGCCTTTTAGACCTCTGGAAGGCAGAAAAAAGGATTGTAAAGGCTAGAGGTAGCTCTGATTCATGATCTTCTCTGTCCTAAATCAGGTGCTTCCAGAATTCGTTTTGTTCAGGTCTGGCTGGTACATTTTTGAGGAAGGATGTCAGGTAAAGAAGGGTTAGATTTACTTTACTTAGTTCTCAAACCCTTGTCATCTGGCTTTTACTGTGTTACTCAGCAGCAAGGTGGACATAGGGTGAGGAGGACCTGAGTTCAAATTCAGTCAAAATATTTAGCTGATAGCTGTGTAACACTGGGTGGCATCACCTAACTTCTGTCTTCCTCACTCTCCTTATTTGTAGAATGGGAATAAAAATAACAACTAGGTGTTGTAATAGGTAGAGTACTGGCCCTGGAGTTAGGAAGACTCATATTCCTGAGTTCAATTTGGACCTCAGACACTTACTAGTTGTGTGACCCTGGGCAAGTCACTTCACCCTGTTTACCTTAGCTTCCTCATCTGTAAAATGAGAAGGGAACAGCAAACCACTGCAGCATCTTTGCCATGAAAACCACAAATAGAGTCGTGAAGAGTCGGATACAACTGAACCACCACAACAGAACAGCATATACCTTCCCGAGGTTGTTATGGAGATGATTTGTAAAACGCCCTGTAGTGCTACATAAATGCTATTACTGAACTGAAACTGTGCTCACCCAGGGTTACCAGTGATCTCTTATTTACTAAATTTGATGGCCTTTCCTCTTCCTTTGCCCTCTTGACCTCAGCAGCATTTATCCTGTTGACCGCCCTTTCTTCTTAGACGTTATCTTCCCCCTAGATTTCAGGACATTGTACAACATTGGTTCCCCTTCTATCAGTGTGGCTGCTTCTTCTAAAGACACTTTGGTTGGATCCCATTCCTGACCCAACCACTGACCATGGCTCTGCCCTGGCCCTGTTTTAAATTTTTTTTCTCTTAGTAGTCTCATAAGCTCTTGGGGTTCAGTTCACCTCTCTAAAGAGAACTCAGCTTGATAAACCTGCCCTACTCACTCTTCTTAGCTCCAGGAGATGGTGCAGTGGAGTTAAGAAGACTCAAGTTCAAATTCCAATGAGTTTCCGCATGTGTAAAATGAGGGGGTTGGCCTCTATAGCCTCTGAGATACCTTCTGGGTCTAAACTTATGATCCAATGACCCTATAGAAAGCCTCCAGGCTTCTCACTATTTCTCCCCCTACCCTTCTTCCTAGCATGCCCATTTGGAATAAAAGCATGACCATCCTAGGGATCCAGGTTCATAACTTTGGAGTTGTGAGGCTGTAAAGCCAAGCACAAGCAGCTTTCCAGAGGACTGCTGCTGTGAGCAGCTTTTAAGGTTCTGATTACACAGTATAGTGAATTCTATTCAATAACAAATCAGAGCAAAACATTCACTGAAAATCAAGGTACAGCATTTACAATGTTATAGCTTATTGCAGAAAATCAAAATACAGTACTCACCATGTCACAACTCAACAACTTATCACTTAAATGGCCACATAGGTTTCACCAAAGTGATCACATAGTCTTGAACAAAGTACAATCATTTAGTAAGTTAAGCATTTACTAACTCAATCATTCAATCATCCTTAAGGAGGACACAAAGTACAAAAGTGTACTCCACCCATGGGATGCAATTAAGTTGTAACTTCAACAGTCACTACTCAGTACCCTCTTAAGGGGTAGTGGAAAGTACAAAAGCCATCCACCCCTAGGTCACAAGTAAATTACAATTTCATCAGTCACTACTCAGTAACCACAGAGAGGTCTTTTCATCTTGACTTGAGACAATCAAGCTCCTACTTGAATCCACCAAACTGTCACCTGGGTTCAAAGGCAGACAGCTCCCAGTTCCTTGTCCAGCTCTCTGTGCAGTTCCTAATCCACATTGGAGCTCATAGTGTCCAGTCCATTTCAAATCCTCCACAGTCTCTGTTCCTGGGAAGACAAGGCTTAACAAAGCCACAACAACATTCATTCACTTTAACAAAGCCACAACAACATTTGTACAAAGTACTGGCACCACAGTCATGCTTCCTTAGTCTTTGGCAGCTCCAGCTGGCCCTTGAAAGTCTTTTGCATTTTGAGTTGCTACCACAAGTCCAAGTTTTGTGTCAGTTCTCAATTCTCATTTCTCTTCTCAGTTCTTCTCAATTCTCAGTTCAGTCCAGTATTAGCAGCCCAGCCTCCAGATGCTTACTGAGAAAAATTCTCTCTGTCTGTCTCTGTGTCTCTCTTTCTCCCTGGCAGCAGCTGCCCTGCCTCCACAATGCTTACCCCAAGAAGTTCTATCTGTCCAGCTTGTTGCTCTTCCTTATATAGGTATTAGCTTCACTCTGTTCAGCCCCTTCCTGTTAAGTCAGCAACTGGGGTTCATACCTCCTGTTTCTTTACAGAGGCTTAATTTGAAATTAGGTGCTAAGTACCTGTCAGCATTCTAATACAAAGGGATCTTCAAATTTCATTACCATTACAGAGGCAGGGAAGTAGCTAGGTAGGTGGCACATTGGATAAAATGCTGGACTTGGAGTCAGGAAGACCAGAGTTCAAATTTGGTCTCAGGCATATATTTACTAAGTGTATGACCTTAGGTAAGTCACTTAACCTGTGGCTGCCACAGTTTCCTATAAAATTGGGGGAGGGGAACAGCTAGGTGCCACGGTAGATAAGAGTGCTAGCCACAAACCCAATGTTGTTATGAGGATCAAATGAGATAATATATGTAAAGCAATTTGCTTTGTAAACCTTAAAAGCTCTATGTAAATGCTAGCTACTATTAGAATCCTCCTTGTAGGATCCTTATCCTAACTCCCACTCTCCCTGAGATAAAGTTTCAGGCCCACTAAGTTTAGCTACATCTCCCCCTCAGTAATCTCAAAATATCTTTGAAGTCCATGGTGATTCTCTTGAGCCCCCACCAATGTGCTTTCTTAAAAGATTTATCAGTTGAGAATCAATTTACTTGTCAGCCTTAAGTAGCTTTAGAATGAGGTATTTACTAAGTTGGTATAGTAAGAGGCAGCTAGTGTTGGGCCTAGAGTCAAGAAGAATCATCAAATCTAACCTCAGATACTTCCTAGCCATGTGACCCTGGGCAAATCACTTCACCCTGTTTGCCTCATCTGTAAAATGAGCTGGAGAAGGAAATGCAAACCACTCCAGTATCTGCCAGGAAAACCCCAAATGGGGTCACAAAGAGTGGGAGGAGAAAAACAGAAGGATCAGTCAGCACATAAAAAAAAAGCGCAATTGGTACAAAAGGCCCTGTCATCCCCTCTACCCCCGATCCCCCAAACACAAATTTATGAAACATACTGTCCTACAAGTACATATAGAATCCAGGAAAAAAACGGGATCAAGCTTAGAGAATACAGGTAATAAAAGGGCAACTCAAGCGCTCTTGGTTGCTGGAAGCTCTTTTCTCCTATTCACAGGGTACTCGAGAAATTCTTTTTAATTATAGTGAAATTGTGTCCTTCTGTCCTCGGCTCCTGATGGAGTCTCTGCCAGTAGCTGACCCATGTATAAAGCTGGGACACCAAAGGGAAGAGAGAAAAGAGAAAATCCAAAATACTCTAGGCCTTTCAGAACTTTCAAGGTCCTTCTCTGACAAAAGTGGTAGGGAAAAAGAAGACTGGACATGGCTGGAAGTCAAGGTTTCTCTACCCTCTTACCCCTCACCCACAGTGATGCCACCCCAGAAATGTGCTGGGAAACCACACTTGCCCCAGTTTCTGGAAATCAATCACTTTTCCGTGTTTATTAATTTATAGACAATGTCATTGTCACTATAGGTTGAAGGCCTTTTAGCACTCAAGTCTAAGGATTTTAAGAAATTTAGATGGTTTTTACCTGGTTATTTAGGCTAAAATAGGGTGGGGTGATTTTGACTCCACCCTTATATTTGGCTTTTTATTCTTCCTTACTCTCCTACTTCTTTAATCTTGTGAATCTACCTCACAACTGGGCCATCTTGAGTGGTCCTGATCTATATCTGGCCCCTGGACCCATATGGCTCTGGAGGAGAAAGTGAGACTGATGACATTGCACAGCTCTGACTCACTTAAATCCAATTCATTCACAAGTCATGGCATCACCTTCCTGATGTCACGGTCTTCTTAGATACTGAAGAACAAACCACAGCCTATGAGTAGCCCAAGCTGCCCCACTGGGCCCCTCCCCTCCCCTTCATTCCCTTTCCTTCCTCTTCCATCCTCTCCTTTCCTCTCCTCTCATGGGGTATCATGCCCTTATCTGGGTGCTCTGTCCAAAGGAAGGTAAATTTTGATGACTGAAACCTACCTTGATATCTTGGGGTTTACTGATTGGATTTCTTTCTTAAAGACTAAACCAATTCACTCTGGCTCACATTGATTGGCCAACAATAGGTCCCTGCCCAAGGACCACTTAATAGTTATTTTTTGGGCTCTGATGTAAATGTAAATAGTAATTGTTTTTCTTTTGGCCAGAAATCTTTGAGAGTCTTCCCCTTACAATTTAATTTTTTTTTTTTTTAGATTAAAGAGGCCGAGACTGGTGTTCTATTCATTGTGCTACCTAGCCTTCCCACTCGGCTCACTTCTTAAAACAGTTCTAATCACTTAAATCAGTCAATGTGAGAACTCAGAAAGACCTTAGCTTAAAAAGGCAAGGTCTCCCACTGCATCCAGGGCCATCTCCAGTCGTCCTGATCTATATCTTGTCACTGTTTCCAGATGGTTCTGGAGGAGAAAGGGAGGCTGGAGACTCTGTACAGCCTCCCTCACTTAAATCCAATTCACTTGCAAGTCATGGCATCATCTTTCTGATGTTATGGTCCTCCTTGAGAACTAAGGAAAACCACAATGATACAACCACCTCTGCAACAACTCTCACCATTTCTTCTCTTCAATCACATCACTAACACCTTCTTTTCCCAGGCCCTTATCCCCAGGCCCCTGGGCTGAAAACAAAACAAAACAGAACAACAAAAAACACTTAATTGCTCTTCTTGCCTCAGGTCACTCCTCCTCCATTCCATTCTTCCTGTACTTGACAAATTTATGTTCCTAAAGCACAAATTGGAACATGTTAGTCTCTTGCTTAAGAAGCTCCAGAGATACCCAATTGCCCTTAGGTAAAAGGCAAACCCTTCTGGCCACCTAAGACCCTTCATAATCCAACTCCAATCTACCTTTCAGGTTTATCACACGTGACTGTTCTTCATGAACCCTATATTCTAGGCAAACCGGCTTAGGTGCTGTTCCTCATACACTGCATTTATTACACATTTCTGTTCCTTCTTACTGGCTATCTTCCATGCCTGAAATGCTCCCCTTCTTCACCTCTCCCTTAGAATCAATCCCTAACTCCGTTTAAGGTGAAGCCCGGGTGTCACTTTCTACTGAGGCCTTTCGCCTTTCCCCCAGCTGTTAGTGCTCTCCCTTACCATCCCCCCCCTCCCACCTCCCGGTAATAGCGGGTACTTTGTATATAGTTTATATTTACTTATCCATGGGCATTGTCATGCCCATATGAATGTAAAGGCCTTAAAGACTTTTTCAGTTTTATGTCTCTATATCTCCCCCACTCCCCGACATGGTAGCTCACTCAGAACAAGTACTTGAAAATATTCACTGGATGAAGAAATTTAGATCCTCACTTGGTAGAACTAGAAGCAATGGGTAGCAGTTTCAGAGAGGCAGATGATACATCGGTATAAGGGATAGAATCCATAGAAGGAAGGGTTTCCTAACCATTAAGACTTCAAGAGGACTGTCTTGGGAAAAAGGTCTGGTTAGTGGAGACTAGGTGACCTCTTAACAGGATGTTGTAGAAGAGATTTTGGTTTATTTATGTATTGGACTAGATTACCTTTCAGGTACCTTCTAACTTGGAGATTCTGTGGTTCAGCTGCACCAGCCTCACAATTCATCCTAATGCCTTCCCTGTATATGTGGTGTGGGGTTTAAGAACTGGGAGCAAAGGAGATCACATATCAGTGTCTAATAATCCCCACTGTTGCTTTGAGTATTCAGCCAGGTACAACAAAATCAGACCCTTTTTTGCTGATGGACCAGTTCCTCGAAGGCACTACTCTGGCTTCTAGTTATTGATAGATATTCTGAAGTCTCTCAGGTATCTTCCTCCATCCAGGGAGCAACCTTCATGAAGTTCCAAGAATCATCCCCCCAGAGCCACAGCTTTGTTTGAGAGCATACCCTGGAAGTTTTTCCTGAAAACCTTGACTCTAAAACATTCAATGTCTTAGGGGTACATATGTGTGTTTTAAACTAAAAGTACCCTTTGTGAATCTGACTGAAAGCAAAAATCTGATTCCTACACCCTCCATTGGATGCAAAGTAAGTCAAGCGTTAGATGTGCAGAACTCCAATAGTTCTTCCTCAAAAAAGGCCTGGCATTTGCTGCAGGCCAAGGCATGTTGCTTATTGTGCTTTCCAAGCCTTTGGAAAAAACACAATGAGCCAGGACAAGCCTCATTATTGTTCTAGCCAGAGTGAGAAAGCTGCTTTCACACCGTGGGCAATGCTGATTTGCAAGACAATGGCCTACACAAACTTTTTGGATCCTTTGATTTCTGCTTGGAGTTTGGCTGGATTATTCTTAGGTATCAGAGTATTATCTGGCTGGTAGATATACAATTATCCTCAGAGCCAGAAACCTAATTAGGAATCTTTGCTTTGGAGGCAAAAAAGGAAGACAAGCATTCTCAGTGGGGAGGAGGAAAATAGGATCTTGAGTAGAGATGATGGGAGGGGAACCTCACTCCACTGCATCCTCTAATTGTACCTAATCTAATCCAATAGAAATATATTAGTGGAAATATATTGCTTCTAACCTCAGCCCGTAGTGTTTGGTACATGTTGTTGAGTTATTTTTCAGTTGTGTCTGAATCTTTGTGACCCTATTTGGGCTTTTCTTGGCAAGGATACTGGAGTGGTTTGTCATTTCCTTCTCCAGCTCATTTTACATTTGAGAAACTGAGGCAACAGAGTTAAGTGACTTGCCCAGGGTCACACAGCTAGTAAGTGTCTGAAGTTAGATTTGAATTTAGAAAGATGAGTCTTCCTGACTCTAGGCCCAGCATTCTATCTACTGCACCATCTGGCTGCCTCTTGGAGACATACTGCTAGACTGAAGAGGAGCAAATCTTACAATTTTTTTTAATTGGGAAAGATAATTGAGTCTGCATACTGTAGACCAATGAACTTGACTTTGATTCCTGGGCAAACTCAAGAATGAATGATTAATTCCAGGAAAAAAACAAAAACCAAACGCAAACCCAAACGAAAAACCAAACAGCAAACTATTCATCAAGAGCATGTCATGTCAGATTGAACTCAATTTCCTTTTTGACAGGGTTACCAAAGATTGGTTTACTTGGATTTTTGTAAAGTTTGGACAAATTCTCTCATGCTTGTTGATATTAGAAAGTTAGTCTTGGAGTAAGGAAGATCCGAGTTCAAGTCTAGCCTCAGATACATACTAGCTGTGTGACCCTGGGCAAGTCATTTAACCCTGTTTGCCTCAGTTTTCTTTTTTTTTTTAGGGCAATTGGGGTTAAGTGACTTGCCCAGGGTCACACTACTAGTTTTTGTGCCACCTATCTGCCCTGCCTCAGTTTTCTTATCTGTAAAATGATCTGGGGAAGGAAACGGCAAAACACTTCAGTATCTTTGCCAAGAAAACCCCAAATGGGATCACGAGTTGGACACAGATGAAATGACTAAACAGCCAAATTCTTGTAGACAAGATGGAGAGACATAGGCTACTAGTGAGTAAAACAATTAAATGGATTCAGATTTGGTTGAATGGCTAGGCTCACTCAAGAATTGATGTCAAATTGGATGTTGTACGTCGGATCAGACATTTGCTCTGGTCAAACCACACCTGGCTTAAAAGGTTTCGTTCTGAGAAGTTCATTGAAAGACTGCCAAATATCCAGGGAAGGGAAACCAGATAGTTAAAGGCTTCAAGTTAATGTCATCTAGGGATAATCTGAAGGAGCTGCGTATGTTTAATCTAGTATTGGGCAGATGGGGGAGACCTCCATTGGAAAGATATGTGCTGTTTGCCAAGAGCTAGGGCACAATTAGGGGTCATGGGTGAGGGTCGCAGAGTGGCAGATCTAGGCTTGATGTTAGGAAAAGCTTCCTAATCATCAGAACTGCCCAAAAGTAGAATGAGTTGTCTTGGGTGTCACAGAGTGGCTTCCTCCTCACTGGAGATCTTTCAGCCAAAAACTGGATAATCATTAGCCATCTATGTTTTAGAGGAGACTCTTGTTTACGTAAGGTTTGAACTAGATGACCTTTGATGTCTCTTCCAACTCTGAGATTCTGTGATTTTGAGTAGGGTGAAAGGACCAATGAATGTGAGCCATGTTGTGGAGGTAGGTAGAATCAGTAGGACTTGGTAATTGATTGGATGGGGGGAGGGGTTGGGTTAAGGAGAGGAAAGCATAAAAGATGACCCCAAAGCTTATGTTACAACAATAGTGTCACTACCAGAAAAGGGGAGGTTATGGGAAGAGAGGTAGGTTTAAGGGGGAAAGTAATGAGTTTGGTTTTGGACATGTCCAACAAGGACAGAATATAACAAGATGATCATCTCCCTTATTCTGGAAACTTTCATTACTTCTATTAATGTAGCATTAGTTCAAATGACTATTTGAGGGCTGCTTTATCACACTATTGATTCATCTTAAGCTTGTAGTCCACTAAACATCCAGGGCATTTTTGACATGAATTGCTTAGGTGCTGTTTTCTTCCCTATTTTTTATTTGGGCAATTGATTTTTTTTTTTAAATCCAAGTGTAGGACATTACAAATTATCCTTGTTAAACCTGATCCTGTTAACTGTAGTCTCAGTGTTCTAACACAAGGATATATTTTTGATCCCTGTTTTGTCATCCAGCCATACCTCCTTGCTTTGTGTATGTTCAAATTTGATAATGATGCCATCGATGCAAACCATGCCATCCTACAAGTCATTAATTAAAAGGCAGAGTGGAATTGGACAGGCCTTCATGCTATATACTTTGATAAATCTCAGGTTTTCTAGAAAGCACACCTCATATTTTGTACATAGCTTTCAGGTTTCAATCACTATATTTACCATCATTTTTTAGAACCACAGAGTTGGTAAAGTTTTGATAAAGACCTACCCTCGGCCTACTTTTATCAATTTATTAACCAGTGCTCTTTGGATCCAGTCAGATAACAATTCTGAACCCAAACAACTAATATAATCCATCTAGCCTACATCTCTCCATCTTTTCCCCAAGGATATCATGAAAAACTCTGCCAAATAATACTGATATTGCTGAAGTACTAATATATTTTACTCACAGTTCTCTAGTTCAGCAACACTGTAAAGAAACAAGATATTGATTTGGTGAGGGGGGAAGCTCCTTAACAATTAGGATTATCTCAGAATGGAATTGGCTACCCCAGAATGTAATGGTTTCCCTTTTTTCAAGCACAGGGTATGCCATAGAGGGGAGTCCTACTTCCCCTGTCTCCCCCATTTCTTCCCCCTACCCCAGGTATAGATTATACTAGTGGCCTCTCAGGTACTTTTCCAACTCTTGAGATTTTGTGGTTCTGAGATCTTCAGAAAGAAAAGAAAGAAGAACATATATACATATATGGGTACGCCCTGATTAATATCAGCAAGTCTAGACCATACTCAGATTTTCTTATACAAATAGTATTTGGAATAAAGTACACCCTATATTTGGGCAATACAGTAATTTTTGCACATGAAGGACAGCCTTACTTTTTGAAGCCTTGCAAACAGAGAGTAGGAGTGAGAAGAATTCTGAGACATTGAGCTATTTCCATCCTTTTGTTTGAACGAGTACACTAATAAAGCAAGTAATAAGTGAGTCAACTTCTCATTCTTCAACCATTTTACTTGTGAATTTCCAGATGTTAGTGAACATTTTCAGCACTGCACATCTGCTTTAAATCATGATTGGCCTCTTGTGTAACGCCCACTCCCAGGGAACTTTCTCACTTTGAGTTCTATGTTTTATTTGTGATAGCTTAATGTTCAGAAAGCAATTTCAGTAAGTGCTTTACTTAATCAGTTTGCATCCACATATAGACATCTGGGACTCTACTACCACAGCACTTCATGCCATGCACTTCCATAAATCTTCGTTTTTCTCGAAAGCACACTTCCGATTTCCTACATAGCTTTCAGGTTTCAATCACTATATTAAATGATCTATTTTCTCCAGTGTTAGGGGACACAGGGAGAAATGAACAACTATTACTGCTTTTGCATATTAAAAGAGGTTTATTTCATACCCTCAATAAGATTATTAGAAGGGAATAAGCAGACTTCTTCCAAGTGATATTTCGAGTTGACGTTTTTACCGCCACACAGTTGGTAAAGCTGAAATAAGTGGAGAACACAAGGTTTCACCATGCATTTCATTCAATCTAAAAAAGCATCCATTTCAGTAAAGCAAAATTCTGCCTATAGGACTCACCACCAAGGTGTTCCCCATACATAAGTCAAAACTATATGCATAATTCCTTCTATGTAGGAAAAGAAAGATGTAACAACAGAGATAATCTTACTTTATGGCCCCTCTCCCCTTCCAATCATTATCAGGCAAAGCATAAAACAGGTAGATATATGCTTGCCAAAGGCACTTGCCATTACCATGAAGGAGATTCAAGCTGAACAGAGTTCAAGTTAAAGAGGGATTTCTTACAGATGATTAAGTCCTCTAGCTGATCTGGTTTGTAGATGGCACTGAGCTGATATTGTCAATTCCTGGAGCATTTCAAAACCTCCTTATCTTAAGTCAGATGTTCAGACCTTCCATGAGATAAAGCTATGGAAAGTCCCAAAAGCTCCCACCTTTGGGACTCATCATGTTGATTAATCAGGGTGTTCCACTGATCCATCCACCCCCTTATACTTCTATTTATACATCTAGCCTCAAGGATGATTATTTATTTGTTCAGGTAGCACAGCGAGTAAGAGCACTGGCCCCAGTGTTGGGATGACCTGGGGGATCGAATCTAGCACTCTAAGATTTGCAAAAATGGTTTACTTATGTTGTCTCATTTTTATCCTCACACCAACTATGTAAGTACAATTATTATTCCCATTCCACAGATGAGGAAATGGGCTGAGAAAAGGTAAGTGATTTACCCAGGGTTCATATAATGACTGATGCAGCATTTTAAATCAAATTTAATCAAGAATTTCTTGCCTTATTTACAGAAATCCACATGTTTGGCACAAGACCATTTGAATTCCACACATTTGGCATTTCACATAATATAGCAAGTACGTGATTAGCAGAACTTAAATCAACACACTAGGATCTTGCCAAAGTACTATTTATTATTCTATTAAATTTCATTTCAGTTGGGTGAAATATAAAATTTTAGGATCCCTCATGGAACTTTCACTCTAGTAGATAGATGACACATACAAAAAGAAATATAGCAAAACTCACACATGAGAAATGTAGAAGAGAAATCCAAGTAACACATTTGTGAAGACGGAAGAAATGTAAAAAAATATTAAGGTCATTGATGACTGGGCATATGGGAAATTCTCCATGGAAGAAGATGTGATTTGAATTGGGATTTAAAGGATAGCTAGTAATTCAATAAATAATAAAAAAGAAAGGAAATCTAGGTGTAAGTATAACATAGTAACTCCCTTTGTCACTACAATCCTTGGCAGAGTCAAATGGTTCAGTGTTAGAAATGGATATGGTTTTTGAAGTTATTATCTTTTCTCTAATCTAGACAAATTAGATTACTGGACTATGAGGTTTTACCATCTTCACTGTAGTATCCTAAGGACTGACTAGGACCTTTGGATAGTCTTTTCCATCTACCATGGACCTTTCCATCTACCCTGCATCTGAACCATGTTATGTTTGTTATTTCCCCCTAGAATGTGAGCTTCCTGAGGGCAGGGGATAGATCATCTTTCTATATATAACTCCAGTGCTTGGCAAAGTACTTTACATATTATTGTTGAGTTGTTTTTCAGTCATGTCTGACTCTTTGTGACCCCATTTGAGATTTTTTGGCAAAGATATTGGAGTGGTTTGCCATTTCCTTCTCCAGCTCATTTTACAGATGAGGAACTGAGGCAAATGAGGTTAAGAAAAAATAGGGTCACACAGCTTGTAAGTGTCTGAGGCTAGGTTTGAATTCAGCAAGATAAGTCTTTCTGGCTCTGGACCCGGCATTCTGTCTCCACTGTGCCACCCAACTGCCCCTAGGTGCTTATATTTATATGTACATCTATCTATCTATCTATCTATCTATCTATCTATCTATCTATCTATCTATCTATGTTTTGCATTTAGAAAGTACTTAATATATGCTTTTTCATTCATTCATTTGGAACACAAGCAAAGACATAGAGTTAAGCAATTTCAGGACATGAATAGGATATAATAAGTAGTACAGTTTGGCAGGCTTGGTGGGAAGTTGTAGGAGACAAGGCTAGAAAGAAATACTGGTGCCAGAGTGTAGAGTTTTTAATTCTAGGCAAAGACATGAATTCCATTTGATAGGTAGTAGTGTGGTGTCCTTGAGTGAGTGATTGGACCCTGTCTATGAACATGACAGAAACATCTGGCAGAAAGGTTTGGAGGTGAGAAGGTCTGCTAGTAAGCTACTGTATTAGCCTGGACAGGTGTCAATTAGGGCTTTATTGGGGTGGTGGTGGTTGTTGAAATAGGAGGGAGTGGAGCCAGTAGACATTGTGATGGAGCTATAGATAGGACTATTAAATGATTCGATATAGGAAATATGGAAAGAATTTTTTAAAAGCCCCAAACTCAGAAAATAATGAAGTCAAAAAGAACAGCAGATTTAGAGGGAAAGCTAATAAGGGCAGTTTCATACATGATGAATCGGAAGTGCCAATGGGGTATGCAGAAAGAGCTATTCTGTGGGCAGCAGGAAATGCAGGTCTGGAGAGGAAGGCAGGGCCCAGAACACTGGCTGAGCAGTCAATCAATTCAAGTCAGCGTACATATACTTAGCATCCTCAGTGTGTGTGTGCTAAATATTGAGGATAGAAAGATAAAAATGAAACAATTCCTGCTGTCATGGAATTTAATATATATTTGAAGTTATTGGTACTTTAAGGTTTGCAAAGAACTTTGACATATATTACCTTATTTGAGACTTAAGTCTGTATCGAGGTAATATTTGAAGTTGTGAGAATACATGAAATTGCCAAGGTAGCAGGTAGGAAGAGAAAGCAGAGGATAGAGTTTTTACAGAGTGAGGAAGAAGAAAAGACTCAATGTAGGAGATAGAGTAGGAAATTGACTTCCTAAATGGGATCTTTCTATAAAGATTTAAATTCAGCCTCATAGAAATGACTGAACTTTGCAATGGAACTTGTAACTTGAATAGGGCTATGGAGGAGTATGCCTTATTCAAAAGTCCAAGATTAGATAAAAGGGGAAACGAAATAGTATTTCACATTAAGACACTATACTTAGATGAGGCAATTCAGCAACCATGGTGGAGAGCATTTGGGTAAGGACAGCTACTATTGTAGCAATAGTAGAGTGGAAATACCTTTGGATCCCAAGTTAGAAAACCTGGGTTTTAATTTTGGCCTGATTACTGACAAGATGTATGACCTCTATCAAGTCATTTCACCCCTCGAGGTCTCAGGGCAGCTGGGAGGTTCAAGGGACAGAGAGAGATGGGCCTGGAGTCAGGAGTTCCTGAGTACAAATATGGCCTCAGACACTTCCTAGCTGTGTGACCCTGGGCAAGTCACTTCACCTGGTTTGCCTCAGTTTCCTCATCTGTAAATTAAGCTGGAGAAGGAAATGGCAAGCCACTGCAGTATCTTTGTCAAGGAATCCCCGAATGGGGTTCGCGAAGAGTCAGACATGACAGAGAACAACAGCAACAACATCTCAATTTCTTCTTTTCAGTTTCCAACAAAAAGGTTGGACTTGATAGCCCTTCCAATTCTAAAGTCAGTGCATAGGGTAAAGATGACTTTTTCCAAGAAGTATGGCCATGAAAGGAAAGAGCAAACAGTATCTAAATGGGATATGAGGATCAAGGGAAGACTTTTTTTTTTAGGATTAGGAATACCTGAGTATGTTTTTTAAGAAGATGGGGAGAAAGTCATTAGAGGAAGAGAGACTGAAGATGCATGAAAGAATGGCACTGATTACTGGAGTAAGAACCTCAGAAAGGCAGGAGTGAATGAGATCAAGGCCTCAAAGATATACATAGAAGATAAGACCTTGTAAAGAATAGGGATATCTTTTTCCTTGCCTACAAGAAGGAATAATCATAGAGTTACTGATAATGATGGAAGTTTTGAGGCATGTAAGAGGAGAGTTAAGGGAGTTTATGTGAGGTAGGCCAGTTGTTGACGGGGAAGGCTAAGTCGTCTGCTGTGTGGAGGCTGATTGTTTTTCAGTCGTGTCCAACTCTTCATGAGCCCCATATAGGGTTTTCTTGGCAAAAGTACTAGAATGGTTTGCCCTTTTCCTCTCCAGCTTATTTCACAGATGGGGAAACTAAGGCAAACAGGGTTAAGTGACTTGCTTGGGGTCACACAGCTCATAAATGTCTGAGGCCAGATTTAAAAATGTCTTCCTCACTTCAGGCCCAGTACTCTATCCAGTTCACCACCTAGAAGCCTCTATAAATATTTGTGAAAGAGTAGGGGAAGATAGATGAGGTTTGGAATAACCATTGTGAAAAATGGGAGAGAAAATCTAAGCTTTTCTTTGGCTTGCTCCCATGCTTGGAATACCCTCCCTCCAGATCTCTAACTTACAAAACTACTTATGTCATTTATTTTGTTAAATATTTTCCAATGATAATTTTTTTTTTTTTGCTTTTTTGGAGGGGGGAAGGCAGGGCAATTGGGGTTAAGTAACTTGCCCAAGTTCACACAGCTAGTAAGTGTTAAGTGTCTGAGGCCAGATTTGAACTCAGGTCCTCCTGACTCCAGGGCTGGTGCTCTAGTCACTGTGCCACCTAGCCACCCCTTCCAGTTATAATTTAATCTGGTTTGGGCTGCACTTAGGATTGTTGCCCACGGGCCACCTCTGGTCTAGCAAGTAAAGAGTTCTGGGGTGGTGGCTAATGAATCAATACAGTGGCAAAGAATGGAATGAAGACTAAGGAAGGGATCAAATAAGGCTGGGGTGAGGGGCACAGACTGGAAGAATAGGAAGGGGTCAAGGAACCAGAGTCACAAGGAAGATCAAGACTAGGTTTAATGTGAGGGAAAGAAAGAAATGGAAAGACACTCAAAGCTCATGTGTCTACACTCCACTGACCACTCCTATTTATTCTTTGCCTGCATTTATTTCATTTAAGGTCATTTACAAAGACTTCCTACATAAACACTTCAGTCATAACGGCAGAAATAAATCATAGCAGGTTAATATTGATGTACCCATCATGAGCACTCCTACACCAACTTGCAGTCCCTATATAAAGCCCCCAAATAGCAGGTATGATAAAAGATGGAAGTTGACTTCCTGTCATTACCAGTTGGGAGTGGGCAAGGGCTTCCACTTGGGGCTTTTCACTCACAAACTTCCAGGATACATTAGCTTTGTGCTTGTAGACATCAGGTGCTTCTGGGGAGGTGGCCAGGCTGAGCTATTAGCTATCCCATGAACCAGTGATCCTACTGAGCATGTATATATAACTTGCTTCCCAGGTGGTGGTGGTGGTGGTGGTGGTGGTATAGAAACCTAACTTGTTTTTCAAGGCTCAGTGAAGCAAATAGTTGAAGTCAACAAAAAATGAACATTTTAGTAAAAATACCCATGGTTTGTTCTGTTTGCAGCCCAAGGAACCTGCTTACCTGCTCACACTCAAATCTAGAGTTACCTGGGTTCCAAAACCTATGCCAGGTTTTTTTTGGTAGTCCAAAACTGATCTTCACACTTTGACTGAACAGCTCCAAACACCCAACCTAACTCAGACAAGGCATTTCTCATCTCTGGAAGGAAGAGCCTGACCCTTTTCTCTTTAGATACTTAAGCATTAAGTAAAGTACAATAGCTCTGGGATGATGGCCAACAATTTTATTATAAATTAGAAGCATTGGGAACTAAAGCAACATTTAAGGGAAAGATGGGCAAAAGGCAGAAAGGCACTGACCAGCACAGGCAGACTTACTTTTCCTGGGGTGGAGAAATGGGATAGGGGAGAAGGGAGGAGAGAAAATCCATATTCTTCCTTCCTGCTTGTTTATTTTATTTTTTGCTTTTTGGAGGGGCAATTGGGGTTAAGTGACTTGCCCAAGGTCATGTAGCTAGTAGGTGTTAAGTGTCTGAGCTTATATTTGAACTCAGGGCCTCCTGACTCCAGGGCTGCTGCTTTATTCACTGTGCCACCTAGCCACCCCCTGCTAATTCTTGAATGTCAATGCATAAAACTCACCAGAAAATAGTCTTTGAGTATGTTATATTCTTCCTTTTCCTCTAGCCCTATGTGGCATCTCCTGGGTTGCCATGGATTACTTTTACCTTAAATCTTTTCCTTTCTCCTTGCTTAGCTCCTGCATTTTTAACTTCCACATTCTATCTACAAATAAATGTTTGGGGGATGAGTTTGGGAGTCAAGTTTACTCTTTCCGTCAGTCAATCCCCTCCCCAAGTCCCCCTGATGCAAAGGCTGGTGGTGCAATGATGGAGGCATTCACTGATACAATGAAGAAACTTGTAGTGCCCTGAAGCCATCACTGGATGAAGAAGTAGGGACCAGTCCCTGGTTGGATTTCCAGGCAGTAGTGTTTCTGATTCCCATATTCATTCCTCCTCCTTATCTTGTTTTCAGCTTCCCTATAGGGCATCAATCACTTGGGTATGCTAGGCTCACCACAGCAGATAGAGGGGGTGGAGGTATATAGGATATTGCAGTTTTAAGCATCATTTCTCTAGTTTCTCCCTTCCTATTCACACTTAGACATTAAAAGAAAAATTCACTTTCTTGGCTTTTTTCATTGTTTGCATGGCCACAGGCATGCTCCTGGTCTATGTTAAAATCCCAAAGCTATGGGCAGCTAGGTGACACAGTGAATAGAGCACCATGGAGCACCGAACCTAGAGTCAGGAGGACCTGAGTTCAAATCCAGCCTCAGACAATTAACACAAAACTAGCTGTGTGACCTTGGGCAAGTCACTTAACCCCAATTGCCCTACCTTCCCCTCTCCAAAAAGCAAAAAAAAAAAAAAACCCCAAAGCTATATATAGGAGAAGTATGAGTACAACATGCTAAATATTTCATAAGTCCTATAACTGCTATTATGGAGTGAGACAGTCGTTTTATATTTTTAATAATTAAAGTTCTATTTAAGCAATATTTTAAAATGTTATCTTTTTATGAATGGGCTGTCTCCATCAAAATCAAGGGTCTTTTTAAAGGAAATGTATATAATTTAATAAGAATTATTTTTATAAGGGCAAACTCTAAAGAGTACGAATAGTGGTGAGGTGATTTGAAAATCACCATTATGAAAAAAGATAATTGTAGAAAAACTTAGGACATGTAGCCTTTTTTCTTTTTGTTTCTGATCATGGGAAAAGATGCAGAAAAAAAAAAACAGACTGAAAATTAAGCCTAATGATGTAAAGCCTTTCCTGGGACTAACAAAAAGTAGTTGTAGATAAGTTTTGTTGTTGCTGTTGTTTTCCTGGAAGCAATTAAAGCTACAACAGATGAAAACTGCAATAATTTTACCAGAAGGCAAAGCTGGCTAGTGATCTTGATTTAGGGTGAGTTAAATATCCTCAAGTCTAGAGAATCAGGGCATATTAAATATTAAACAAGGACAGTTAAAAATTAGTGAGAAAGGTACCTAAGAGCAAATGTTTGCATTTCTTTAAATCTTTTTATAAATTATGTTTCCCATGTAAATGTAATATTGTGGAAACAAAACTGAGGATGGAGGGTAGACCGTTGGGTCAATCAGTATTTATTAAGCACTTACTATGTGCCAGGCATTCTGCTAAGTAGTCAAGTTACAAAAAGAGGCCACATACAGTTCCTGACCTCAAGGAGCTTACAATCTAATCATACAAATAAATATATACAAAGCAAGCTATATACAGGATAAATAGGAGATTGATTGGTTGGGTGGGTGGGTGGGTGGGTGGGTGTTGTCCTTCCTTCTTGAAGAGGACCAAGATGACATCACTTTACTAGAGTCAAGTTTCAGTGTGTCAGACTGGGGCTGATCAGACCAATATGAGCTCAGAATGCTTTACCACAGGTTGGGCACAAATAGTCCATGTGAACATTTGGGGTGGATTCTCTGAATTTGTGCATCTTGCTCTTCTGAGCTATTTCAATTCTACTTTGCGTGTAGAACACAGCACCTTCTCTGACGTGGGCACACCACGAGCAGTCCTGTGCCAGTGTCTCCCATGTCATGCAATCAATTCCAAAGTTCTTGAGAGAGACCTTGAGAGTGTCCTTGTATCACTTCTTCTGACCACCATGTGAGCACTTTCCCTGTGTGAATTCTCCATGGAACAGTCTTTTTGGCAAGTATACATTTTGCTTTCGAACAACGTGGCCAGTCCTATAGGAGTTGCGCTCTTTGCAGCAGAATTTGAATGCTTGGCAGTTTAGCTCAAGAAAGGACCTCAATGTTTGGTATCTTATCCTGCCAGATGATCTTCTGAATCTTCCCAAGACAATTCAAATGGAAGCCATTCAGTTTCCTGGCATGGTGCTGGTAGACTGTCCAGCTTTCACAGGCATACAGCAATGAGGTCAGCGCAACAGCTCTGTAGACCTTCATCTCAGATATTTATTAGAGGAAAGGCACTGGAATTAAGAGGAGTTGGGGAAGTCTTCCTGTAAGAGCTGGGATTTTAGTTGGGACTTGAAGGAAGCCAGGAAGGTCAGTACTCTTAAGTAGAAGAACAGTGTCCCAGGCATGGGGGACAGCCAGAATAAATGACCAGATGACTTGTGTTCAAGTCTTCTTTCAGACACATATTGTTTGACCAAAAACAAATTACTTAACTTCTCAATGCCATAGCAACCCTGTAAGTCCCTTTAATTTCTAGAGGATTTATGATCTCCCCACAGTGGGTGGAGTTTCCACACCATGAATTCCCTATCCTAATTATATCATATGTCTCTAGAAAAACAAAGAAAAAAAATTCTGATATTAGTTAAAATTCCTGCCTAGTTCTTTTTATGGAAAAGTATAATTAAATGGCAAGTGAAAGTGCTTTTAATCATACCTAAGGGAAAACCTACCACCCACTTCTGGCTATGAGGCACCATCCAAGGCATCACTGTTCATCTGCTGGTAGGAACCTAAAATTAAAGGCATTGTACCTATAAAGAAACACCTTGGAAGGAATGATTTTCATAGAAAGCCCCATATTGTGAGGGCACAGATCTCACTGTCCAACTGCACATACATCCTATCACCTTCTACATTCCTCCTTTTTGTATCTCTTACACTATACTTTGTTTTCCCTTATTCTCTCTGACTTCCTCATATGGACTCCCATGTCTATACATAAATGGTAACATTTTTGATGAAATTTGTATTGTATTAGGAACAGTCAGAGAAGAAACTCGGGCCTCTCATGCTTTGGGTGTAGTGAATTTTCTAATACTCAACCCATCTATGGGAGGAATTTCTTTTCCTTAGGAAGGTCAAGGGAAAATCCATGGACACTTTTTGTAAAAATGTCAGAGCACAAAGTGCCTACCTTGTCCTTTATGTATAGTCTAGTATCATTCTGAAACTGTGCACATTTCATCTTAGAATACAATCAAGGATTGTTTCATTTTTGTCTGTATCCTCAGCATCCATAATAGGCATTTAATAAATACTTGTTGAATGCTTTTCATAAGCAAATATAAATGTGACTTTCCTACTTACCAAATATAGAATTGACTACATAGGGTGAAAATAACTTAAATTTTTATAATTAAGCAAACTGTCTCATTGGCACTTTTGTTGGGTTAAGGCAGTAAGGCATAGTGGATAAGGAGCTGGTCTTAACACCAGCAAGGCCTAGATTCAAGTTCTAGAGAGACTTTTTTCATCTAGGAGATCCCTCTACTCCAATATATATTGGAGTTCTCAAGGAAATCACATCTAATCCCTATTCTAGCCCTAAAGCACAAAACTAGGATTTAAGGTCCACAAACATAGTAAGATTTAAAAAAAATACATTTATGTAAGTACTTTTACCTTCATAAAGTCTTCCCTACTTTATTGATTCATTGAGAGATATTCTATGTCACAAAGATCCTACATGGGGATGGTACAGACCACATGCTTCTATTTCATTCCCCTGATACTTTCCATTTAAAGACATTACTAGGGAGGATGAGTTGGGAAAACAAAGGTGGAACAAGTCATCAAACTGCCATTTTCTTAGTAGTCCTGGTAAAAGGTTGCTAAGAAAGGACCGAAATTATTGACTAAAATGAAAATTTGGCCACTCTAGTGTCCAAATGAGATAATGTATAAGAGAGTGTTTTGTGAGGATTAATATATGTAAAGCCATAAATAAAGTAAAGGTAAGCTATTATCCTCCATTAGCACAGATAATCAAGGGTTGACTATCTGTAGTTACTTCTGCAGAACATGAATATGAACAGACATGGTAAGAAAATTGGGATGAAAATAGAGTTAAGATTTGTGGATTTGTGCAAAAATTAAGCTGTCTCATGACAAAGGTAGAAGAACTTTCCACACTCCTGACCAAAAATCTGGGATTTTGATTTTACATTAATTTGGATTTCTATTAATGAAGCTTTGTTTAGATGTTTGTTAACTACCAAGTCTGAGGGCCAGCTGCTTCAATTCCATTTTTCAGAATGCATATGCTACTGGGGCACGAGACCAAGCTGAGTTTTCCACCAGATTAATCTAGTCCCCATTTTAAGCTTCCATTACATTTAACCTCTTACAACAAAGTCTACCAAAAAAAAGTCATTAATTATTGGAGTATGACTAAGAATCCTTTGAGGTTTGAATTACTCTTCCAAATGAAGATTTCCTTGCAAGTTAGGTTCAACCTTTGCTCATTATTCTGTGGCACAGGCTCCTCCAAATGGTTGCTCAAATGTATTACTGTCAAGAAATTCTATGGTTTGTGTAAGTATTGAGTTGAAAAGTAGGTTTGTGTTTTATGATTCTAAAGATAAGGACAGTAATTTAAAAAATACATTTTTAGGAGAATGTTATCACTTTAAACAAAAAAAAATCCATTATGATTGTATATGAAATTAAGCTCAAAAAAGATATATCCTAGGAACTCTATGGAGCTCTCATTCAGTGTTGTCCAAACTGAAATGAATTAATTTACTTTGGCAACAAAAAATACTACTAAATTCTGCTTTAAGAATGTTAAAACTTGTTTATATAACAACTTTAAAAAGCTCAAAATTGGATTGACATACTTCCTCTTTAATATATTCTATTACTTTTATCACAGAATATGAGAGTTGGAAGGTACCTCAGAGGCCATTTAGTACAATCCATATCTGCAAAGGAATCTCCCCACTCATACCTGACAACTGGTCATCCAGGTTTTGCTGGAAGATTTTCACTGAAAGGAAACCCAATGCAACCAGATGTAGGCCATTCTCCTTTTGGATAGTTCTGTTAGTGAGTTTTTCCTTAAAATCAAGCTAAATTTCAATCTTTGCAATTTCCACCTTTTTTTAAAAGAGATACTTTTTTTTTTTTTTTGCATTTTGGAGGGGGGAGGGTAGGCAATTGGGGTTAAGTGACTTGCCTGAGGTCATATGGCTAGTTTTTTGTGTTAAGTGTCTGAGGTCAGATTTGAACTCAGGTCCTGTAATGTAATGCCAAGGAAAGGCAACTTCCCAAGGTTCAGAATACCAGCATAGGTGCTCTCCATTTTATTCAGTGACCAACCAAGAACAGAGAAGATCAAAACATGACATCATTCCAAATACAGCATTTACTAAATGTGATTAAATAATCTCCAAGGACTATCCCACCCCAGGACCTTCCATTCATTCAATCAATTACAAAGTCCCTGTTCTAAATGCTACTCCACCCCTAGGCTGTACCTTCATTTAGTCCACCACAAAGCCCCTCTTCTCAAATGGAGATTAGTTTCCAAACATAAGTAAAGTACATTCACTTGTTCAACCATAGAACACAAAAAGGTCAAAAGTTCCCCACCCCTGGATCACAATTGAATCTACCCCAGAGTTACATCAAGTTTAAGCACAGCACTTAATACCCAAATGGAGGTCTTTTCTTCATCTTGACATGAGGCAAGTTCTCAGCAATCTTAGTTCCTGGGGAGACAAGGCTTAGCAAGGCCATAAGATACATTGCCAGTCCCTTCATTAATTCATCCTCTGTCTGTAGAACAGTCCTAGAACCCCTGAAAACATTAGCAAAACCCTCTCCCAGGATTTCTGTAAACATACAACAAGAAAATCCTTCTTCAGGGCTTCTGAACCAACAGAAAGGTTCCCAGACCCCTGCAACAACAGCAATGTCCTTCACCAGTGGACAGTATTCATTCTGTCTGCAGGACAGTCTCCAGACCCCTGCAACAACAGCACTGTCCTTCACCAGGGGACAGTATTCACTCTCTGTCTGTAGGACAGTCTCAGGGCTTCTTAACCAAAAGCCAGGTTCCAGGACCTCTTCAACAACAGGACTGTCTTTCACCAGTGGACAAATCTGGCAAAACAACATCAAAACAGACAGACAAAGTACCAGCAAAACAGCCATGTCTCCTCAGTCCTTGGCAGCTCAGGGGGCAGGTCTCAAGAGTCCAGGGCGATTCAAAGTGTCCCCCAGCAATCCTTCTTAGTCTCTCTCTCTCTGCCTCCATGAGGTGCTGCTTCCAAAAAGTTCTTCTGCCTCTCTCTTGTCCCTCCAAATCTACGTCACCAGCTCCTCCCAGTTCAGGACTTTCTTTTCACATCAACAAGTCGATCCCACAGGTGGGATTAACAAGCTCTGGGTTTTAACACAATCAGTTTGAAAACCAAGCCAATACAGGGGGAATCTTTAATTGCCATTACTATCACAGGTCCTCCTGACTCCAGGGCTGGTACTCTATTTGCTGCTCCACCTAGTTCTGCTATGTGGGGCTAAATAGACCAAAATGAATTTCTTTCTTGTGATAGACCTCCATATTCCTGAAGATAGCTTTCATCTTTTATCTTTTCATCCTAAGTGTCTCTTTTCCAGGATAAAAGTCTTTTCCAGTTTGTTCAACTGATCCTTAAAGGGCATTAACTTGAATGCTTCTACCATCCAAGTAGCCTCTCTTTCGGAACTCTACATTATCAATATCATTCCTAGAATGTGATGCCAGAACTGAACATAATACTAGGCTGAACACAATACATGTCATATGTGATATAGTCTGAACTGAATTGAACAAAACACATATCATACATGATATTGTCTGATCAGGGCAGAGTATAGCAGGGCAATCATCTTCCTAGTCTTGGATATTATGTCTCTCTTTTTATTTTTAATAGTATTTATTTTTTCCAATTATATGTAAAGATAATTTTTAACATTAATTTTTAAAAAAAATTTGAGTCCCAAATTTTTCTATTTCCCCTCTTCCACCCTATAATAGAAAGCAATTTGATATAGGCTATATCTGTGCAATTATGTAAAATATTTCCATATTATTCATCTTGTGAAAAAAAATAGATCAAAAGAAAAAAACACAAAAACTTTTAAAAAGTGAAAATAGTATTCTTTAACCTGCATTCAGACTTGATCAGTTCTTTCTCTGGATGTGGATAGCATTTTCCATGATGAATCCTTTGGAATTATCTTGGATCATTGTATTGCTGAGAAGAGCTAAGTTCATCATAGTTGATCATCACACAATTTTGCTGTTACTGTGTACAATGTTCTCCTAGTTCTGCTCACTTCATTTTGCATCAGTTCATGTAAGTCCAGGTTTTTCTGAAATCAGCCTGCTCATCATTTCTTATAGCACAATAGTATTTCATTACACCACAACTTGTTCAGCCTTTCCCCAGTTGATGGGCATCCCCTCAATTTCCAATTCTTTGATGCCACAAAAAGAGCTGCTATAAATGTTTTTGTACATGTAGGTCCTTTTCCCTTTTTTATGATCTTTTTGGGATACAAACATAGTAGTGGTACTGCTGGATCAAAGGATATGCACTGTTTTATAGCCTTTTGGGCATAGCTCCAAATTGCTCTCCAGAATGGTTGGTTGAATCAGTCCACAATTTCACCAACAGTGCATTAGTGCCCCAATTTTCCCACATCCTCTCCAACATTTGTCATTTTTCTTTTCTGTCACATTAGCCAGTCTGATAGGTGTGATGTGGTACTTTGGAGTTAATTTGCATTTCTCTAATCAATAATGATTTAGAGTATGACTATAGAAAGCTTTTATTTCTTCATCTGAAAATTGCCTGTTCCTAGCCTTTGACCATTTATCAACTGGCAAATATATTCCTCTTAATGTAGGCTAAAATTGCATTAGCTTTCCTGGCGATCATATCATACTTATAGTCCATGACGTCTTTCAGACTAGCTGTTGTCCAGCCACACCTCCCCACTTGTACATGTGAAATTGACTATTTTTCAACCCATGTATAAGAGCTTACATTTATAGTTCTTAAATTTCATCTTATTAGATTTGCCCCCAGTGTGCTTGCCTGGGGATTGGTAGACTACCATCCAAAGACCAAATCAACTGGCCAATTGTTTTATAGGGCCAGAGCTAAGAATGGTTTTTACATTTAAAAATTTAATATAAATTAGAAATGTAAAAACCATTCTTAACTTGCAGCTGTACAAAGACAAGACTCAATAATTCTTATAACATAACAGTATTTCATTATACCACTTGTTCAGCCTTTCCCCAGTTGATGGGCATCCCCTCAACTTCCAATTCTTTGTCATCCCCAAAAGATCATAAAAAAGGGAAAAGGACCTACATGTACAAAAACATTGTTGATTGCTGATACTTGTAACCTTCTAATGACTTTTACAGATTTTATGTCATCCAGTGTGTTAGCTTTTTTTCTGGGTCATGTGATAGTCCAATGCAGGAGGTGGGGGAAAGACTACAAAGAAAAGTAAAAAACATGGTCCCGATCTCAAGGAACTCCGATTTTCATGGGGTTATGAACATACGTGACATTTGTGTATCTGTAGTGTGAACCGTAATTGGTGGGGTGGGTGAGTGGAGATTTGGCAGAGTCCTGAAGGGAAAGGCAACAGGCCGAGATGAGGAGGAAGAACATTTCAGGCATGAGGCCAGGGAAAAGATGAGGAGTCAGGAGACTCCTTGTATCTTGTACAGAACAATAAGGAAGCCAGTGTGGCTGGTTCATAGAGTACGGGAAAGAGAATAAAATTGAAGAAGCCAGGGGAGGTAGGAAGAAGCTAGGTTGTAAAGGGCTTTAAATGTCAAAGGCAAAAGGGAAACACTGGAGTTTAATGGGGGCAGGGGGATAGAGTGTGTGGGAGGAATGGGATTTGAGAGGTGGGGTAGATTCGGTCATATCTGTGCTTTAGGAAGATCACTGTGGCAGCTGAGCGAAGGATGTACTGAAGTCAGAGTCAGATTCTTCAAGATGGGTAAGTCAAGGGAATAAAAGGGGGGACACACAGGTGTAGTCAAACAGCCATTTCAGGATCAGTTGTCTGATATGAAGAATGTAGTTTAAAGGATTGATTGAATGAAAAAAAAATATATATATATATATATCAAGCATTTATTAAGATCTTTCCGGATCCCCTTTAATTCGAACTCCTTCCTCCTGAAACTATCTGCAATTTATTCTGTATGCATCTTGTTTACACAGAGTTATCTGTATGTTGTCTTCCCCCATTAGATTGTGGGCTCCATTAGAGCAGGGACTATTTTTCCTCTTGTTTCCCCAGTGCTTGGCTCAGCACTTGGAAAATAGTAGGTGCTTAATAAATGCTTGTTGACTTACCATGTCCAAAGCTTTGTAATAAAGAGCTGGGGAGAGAAAAAGAAAGAAAAAAAGCAAAGACAGTCTTTGACTTCAAGGAGCTAACATTCTAATAGGAAGAGATAACACATATTGAGTTTCAGCTGCAGGGCAGATGGAAAAGTCCCATGGTCTTCAGGGTGCAGCAGCAAAGTCAATGGTAATAAGACATCTTTAATGTTCTTAGGAGTTTCTGACATTGAATCATTGGACAGTGCCAAGGACTTTGTTGGCAAGATTTTTTTTTTTGATCTCTAGAACCTGTGGCCACAACACCCACAGAAACAAATTTCAGGCTGAATCTGAGGACTTACAAGGGATGGGCTAGAAGCAAGATCAGTGATGTGGATGATGCTGCTGATCCCAAGACTCTTGGACTTATTTTCTAGGTAACGGCTGCTGGTTAGTAATGATGTTAGTAAGAAAAGTGGGTCCCTTCTCCAGTGAGGTTTCTCCTCTTTAATTTTTTTAGATTCCTCTTTATCTTTTTTTAGGCAAACAGGGTTAAGTGTCTTGCCCAGGGTGACATAGCTACTAAGTGCCTGAGGCCAGATTTGAACTCAGGTTCTCTTGATTCCAGGGCTGGTGCTCTATCCACTATGCTACCTAGCTGCCCCTAGATTTTTCTTCTTAATGGTGGTGACGGGGCCAAATATAGGAGATCCAGTGGTCTGGTGATAGAGCTGTCTATAATTTATCCCTTTGACTACTTTCTTAAGCAATCTGAACAGCCTATCTATAATCCTAATGTCTTTTTTTTTGTTTGCTTAGTATTTTATTTTTTCCCAATTATATGTAAAAACAGTTTTTAATATTCTTTTTTAAAACTTTGAGTTCCAAATTCTCTCCCTTCCTCCCTCCCCACCCCCCATCCCCATTGAGAAGGCAAGCAATTCAACATAGGTTATACATATGTAGTCATGCAAAACATTTCCATATCAGTCACATAAAAGAAAACATGGTCCAAAAAAACAAGAAAAACAAAGAAAGTTAAAAAGGTATGCTTCAATCTGTATTCAGACACCATCAGTTCTTTTTCTGGGAATGGATAGCATTTTTCATCATAACTCAGAGTTGTCTTGGATCATTGTATTGCTAAGAATAGCGAATTCATTCACAGCTGATCATCTTACAATATTGCTGTTACTTTGTACATAGTACTTGTCACTTTGCATCAGCTCATGTAGTCATTTCAGGTTTTTCTGAGAGCATCACAATTATATACCATAATTTGTTCAGCCATTCTCCAAGTGATGGGCATCCCCTCAGTATCCAATTTTTTGCTACAAAAAAAGCTGCTATAAATATTTTTTGTACATATAGGTCCTATTCTTTTGTGTTTTTAAAAAATTTTTTATCTTTTGGGATACAGACCTAGTAGTGGTATTGCTAGGTCAAAGGGTATATATACATGGTTTTATAGCCCTTTTGGCACAGTTCTAAATTGCTGTACAGAATTGTTGAATCAGGTCACAATGCTGCTAACAATGCGTTAATGTCTCATTTTTCCCACATGCTCTCCATCATTTGTCATTTCCCTTTTCTGTCCTATTAGCTAATCTAATAGGTATGAGGTAGTACTTCAGAATTGTTTTAATTTGCATTTCTCCAATCAATACTGATTTAGAGCATTTTGTTTTGTTTGTTTGTTTTGCTTTTTGGAGGGGGGAAGGTAGGGCAATTGGGGTTAAGTGACTTGCCCAAGGTCACACCACTAATTTTTTTGTGTTAAGTGTCTGAGGCCAGATTTGAACTCAGGCCCTCCTGACTCCAAGGCCAGTGCTCTATTCACTGCGCCACCTAGCCACCCCTAGAGCATTTTTTAATATGACTATAGATAGCTTTGATTACTTCATCTGAAAACTGTTCATATCTTTTGATCATTTATCAATTGGGGGTATGGCTCTTATTTTCATAAACTTGACTCAATTCTCTATATGTTTGAGAAATGAGGCCTTTATCAGAGAAACTTGCTTCAAAATCTTTCTCACAGTTATGATTGCTATTTCCCTCCATCTTATTTCCCCATTTATTCTATTCTCTCTCCTTTCACCCTATCCCTCCTCAAAAGTGTATTGCTTCTGACCACCCCCAATCTCCCCTCCCTTCTATCACCACCTCCCCTTATCTTTCCCTTTCCCTTTTACTTTCCTATAGGGTAAGATAGATTTTTATACCCAACTGAGTGTGCATTTTATTCCCTCTTTGAGCCAATTCTGATAAGAGTAAGTTTCACCCACTGCCCCACACTTCCCCTCTCTTCCTCTCCACTATAAAAGTTTTTTCTTGCCTCTTTTATGTGAGATAATTTGCCCCAATTTACCTTTCCCTTTCTCTCAGTGTATTCCTCTCTTGCCCCTTAATTTAATTTATTTTTTTTTAAGCAATCAGGGTTAAGTAACTTGCTCAAGGTTACATGGCCAGTTATTTTTTTGTGGGTGCCAAGTATCTGAGGCTGGAACCTATCCCAGGTCTCCAGACGCTGGGGCCAGCACTCTTACTCACTGCGCCACCTGGCCACCCCTAAGCAATTGGGGTTAAGTAACTTGCTCAAGGTTACACAGCCAGTTATTTTGTGTGGGTGTTAAGTATCTGAGCCCGGAACCAATCCTAGGTCTCCCAACTCTGGAGCCGGCGCTCTTATTTACTGCACAATTTTATTTTTTTTTTAGATATCATTTCTTCTTATTCAGCTCACACCTGTGCCCTCTCTCTATATGTATACTACTTCTAACTAATAAAAAAGTTCTTATGAGTTTCAAGTATCATCTTCCTATATAGAATTGTTAACAGCTTAACCTTAATTAAGTCCCTTATGATTTCCCTTTCCTGTTTATGCTTCTTTTATATCTTGTATTTGAAGGCAGATTTTCTAATCAGCTCTGATCTTTTCATCAAGAATGCTTGAAAGATGGACTTCCGAAAAACCTAGAAAGACTTATATGAACTGATGCTGAGTGAAGTAAGCAGAACCAGGAGAACATTGTATACAGTAACAGCCACAGTGTGTGATGACAGACCATGGTATACTTAGCCCTTCTCAGCAATGCAAGGTCCTAAAACAACTCCAAAGGACTCATGGTGGAAAATGCTATCCATATCCAGAGAAAGAACTGTGGAGTCTGAATGCAGATTGAAGCAGACTATTTTCTTTTTGCTTTGTTCTGTTTTGTTTTTTCTTGTTCATGGTTCCTCTCATTTGTTCTAATTCTTCTATACAACATGACTAATGTGAAAATGTTTAATAGGAATGTATAAGTAGAGCCTATATTGGATTGCATGCTGTTTTGGGGAGGGGGGAAGAGGGAGAGAGGAAAATTTAAAACTTATGGAAATAAATGCTGAAAACTAAAAATAAATAAACTTAAAAAAAAGAATGCTTGAAAGTTCCCTACTTCATTGAATATTCATTTCCCCCCTAAAGGATTATCCTCAGTTTTGCTGGGTAGGTGATTCTCAGTTATAATTGTAGCTCCTTTTTGACCTCTGGAATATCATATTTCAAACCCTCTGATCCTTTAATGTAGAAGCTGCTAAATCTTGTGTTATCCTGATTGTGGCTCCGTGAGACTTGAATTGTTTCTGTCTGGCTACTTGCAATATTTTCTCCTTGACTTGGAAACTCTGGAATTTGGCTATAATATTCCTGGGAGTTTTTGAGCTTTTGATATTTCTTTCAGGAGGTAATCAGTGGATTCTTTCAATTTCTGTTTTATCCTCTGGTTCTAGAATATCAGGGCAGTTTTTACTAAGAATTTCTTTTTTTTTTAATTATTTCTTTTTTGTTTTCAACATTTACTTTTATAAGATTTTGAGTTCTAAATTTCCCCCTCCCTAAGACAGCATGCAATCTGATATAAAGCTATACATGTATAATCTTTTAAAATATATTTCCACATCAGTCATGTTGTAAAAAAAAGAATCTGAACACAAGAGAAAAACCACAAAAAATAAAAAAACAAAACAACAACAACAAAAAAAGAAAAAATAGTATGCTTTGATCTGCATCCAGACTCCATTGTTCTTTTTCTGGATGTGGATAACATTTTCCATCGTGAATCATTTGGAATTCTCTTACATTGTTGCATTACTGCGAAGAGCTAAGTCTATTGAAGTTAGTCATCACATTATGTTGCTGTTACTGTGTATAGTGTTCTCCAGGTTCTGCTCACTTCAAGTAGCATCAGTTCATATTAAATGTTATCTTGATAATTTCTGGAAAGATGATGTCAAGGCTCTTATTTTGATCATGGCTTTCAGGTAGTCCAATAATTTTTAAATGACCTCTCTTGGATCTATTTTCCAGGTCAGTTATTTTTCAAATGAGATATTTCACATTGTTTTATGTTTTTCCTCTCTTTTGGTTTTGTTTTGTTGTTTTTTGATTTCTCACAAAGTTAGCTTCTATTTGCTCAATTCTAATTTTTAGGGAATCATTTTCTTCAGTGAGCTATTGCATTCGGCCAATTTTATTTTTTTAAGGAGTTTTCTTCAGTGAATTTTTGTGCCTCTTTCCACATTGTAATGGTAATGTAATTTTGAATTTGAAGATCCCTTTGTGTTGGCAAAAGTAGCAGGTACTTAACACTTAGTAACTGATCAAGCCTCTGACTGGGGAAACAGAAGGTGTGAACTCCTATCTCCTGTTAATTGAGGAAGAGGTTGGTTGAAGGAAGTGAAGTAGGTAATACTGTGCATATAAAAAAAGCCCCAGAGAGACACAGTCAGAATTTCCTTGAGACCGAGATCTGGTGGCAGAACAGCTACAGAAGAATGGAGAACTGAGTCCTGAAAACTTGTGGTGGTGGAGCTTCTTCTGAACAGGATCCCAGGAGCCCAGAGCCCAGAGCCAGGAGCCCCTGGAGCCAGGAGCCCGGGAATCCGGAGCCAGGAGCCTAGGTGACTGAAGCATGACCAGGATGCTGAGACTTTGTTTGTTTGTTGAGCCTTGAATTCCTTGGAGCAGAAATGGTGAAGGAGCTGACATGGACCAGACCCTGTGAACGCCAGTGTGGAGCAGGACCTCCCCAGAGAGCTGGTCAAGGAACTAGGAGCTGTCTGCCATTAAATCCAGGTAGAATCTGGGACCATGGAAGGGGATCCAGGGAATCTGAGAACAGGCCCCAAGTCAAGATGAAGAAAAGACCTCTCCTTGGGTACTGAGTAATTATGGAATTATAGTTTACTAGTGACCTAAGGGGTAGAGGGTTTTGTGTATGATACTTAATAAGAATTTACTGAATAAGTGACTGATTGTACTTTGAGTACTTTGACTATTGTTACTGATTAGTGACTGATTGAGTTAATCAAGACTTTGCCCCAAGAGTGGAAGACTTTGAGACTACTGATAAGTGAGTAATTGAGTTGATCAAGACTTTGCCCCAAGAGTGGAAGACTTTGACTATGTACTTTGATACTACTGATAAGTGACTGATTGAATTAACTAAAGAGTGACTATTTTGTGACTGATTGAATTAACTTAAGAATGACTATTTTACTTTGAGACTATGTTGTGAATATTATATAGTGATTTTCTGTGATAAGTTGAAATATGGTGAATGCTGTATTTTGAATTATGCTGTACCTTGATTTTCCACGGATGTTTTGCTTTTGTTATGGAATAAATAGAGTGATCACTATACTGACTAATCAGAACCTTAAAAAAAAGCTGTTTACAGAAGCAGTTCTTCTGGAAAGCTTCTGTGCACAGCATTACACCCATTAGTCAAATTTTACTTTTCAACATTCTCCTCATTGTTTTTTTTTGTACCTCTAACCATTTGACCTAGTCTATTTTTTAAGGTGCTATTTTCTTCAATATTTTTTGTGTCTCTTTTACCACATTGTTGACTCATTTTGCATGATTTTATCACTCTCATTTCTTTTCCCAATTTCTCCTCTACCTCTCTTACTTGATTTTCAAAATCCTTTTTGAGCCCTTCTATGGCTTGAGACCAATTCATATGTTTCTTGGAGGGTTTGACTTTGTTGTCTTTTTTTTTTTTTTGCTTTTTGGGGGGCAATTGGGGTTAAGTAACTTGCCCAAGGTTACACGGCTAGTTTTTAGTGTGACTGTTAAGTGTCTGAGGCCGGAACCAAACTCGGGTCCTCTCGACTCCGGGGCCAGCGCTTTACTTACTGCGCCACCTAGCCGCCCCCTGTCTTCTTCTTTTGATCTTCCTTGTCACCATAATAACTTTCTATGGTCAGATTTTCTTCTGTCATTTGCTCATTTTCCCATTATACTTCTTTGCTTTTAACTCTCCGTTAAGATGGGGGTCTGCTTCTAGGATGTCCCAAGTTTCAGGGTTTCTGTGCAGCTGTTTCAGACATACTTCTGGGGACCTGTAAGTTCTCAGTTCTTCCAAGGTGGCGTGATCTAAGGAGACGTGTTTAACTCTTCTCGCCTCTCCCCTGGTCTGTGAATAATCACGCTCTTTTCTGCCCTGGAACTGTGAGGAGGGTCCCTACTCCACGGTGGGTCCACAAGCTCTGGCGTGCTAGTGCTCTTCCTTGCCCTGGGTCTGCCAGCCAGGACTGCTACCCAGATCTGAGTGTGGGCAAAACAGCAGAGTCCTGTCTCCAATGCCAGCAAAGAGACCCCTGTAATCTCCTTCTGATCAGTTGTTGGATCCCCTTATTGTCTGGGGGCTGAGAGCTCTGGGAGCAGCCACTGTTGCTGCAGATTCGGTGACTCCCAAGGCCTGCTCCTGGTTTGCTTGAGCCTGGTCTGTGTTAGCTCAGCCTAAGCTGGGATGTGCTCCACTCTCACCCCAGTATGACGGATCTTTTCTTCCAACCTTCTAAGTTGTCTTTGACTGGAAATTATTTCATCCTGTCCTTTTGTAGGTTCTGCCACTCCAGAAATTGTTTTATGGCATTACTTAAAGTGCAGGGATTTGGGGAAGAAATCAGGCTAGTCACTACCTTTTCTCTGCAATCATGGCCCATAATCCTGATTTCTTCCTACTGCTCCTAGCCAAATATAGGATCTTTATTCTACCATTAACAAATATGCAGTTCACATCTTCCTGGTATCAAAATTGTTGTGGTGGAACCCAGGAAAGGCACACATTTATATACAGATAATTTTTTCAAATCTTTTATTTATTTATTTTTAGTTTTCAGCATTCATTTCCATAAGGTTTTGAGTTACAAATTTTCTCCCCATCTCTCCTCTACCAAGATAGAAAGCCTATTGAATACCCCTTCCCCTATCTGCTCTCTCTTATATCCTCCCCCATCCCCCCTCTAACTTTCTAGTAGGTCAAGATGGATTTCTATAGTCCAGTGCCTGTATATCTTATTTCCCAGTTGCATGAAAAAAACAATTTTTTTAACATTTGTTTTTAAAATGTTGATTTCCAGATTCTTTCCCTTCTTCCCTTCTCACCCACCCCCACTGGGAAGATAAGCAATTCAATAGTTACACAAAATGTTTCCATAGTATTTATATTGTGAAAGACTGACTATATTTCCCTCCATCATATTCTGCCCCCCACTTATTCAATTTTCTACTTTGACCCTGTCCCTTTTCAAAAGTGTGTGCTTCTGACTACCCTCTCCCCTAATCTGTCCTCCCTTCTGTCATCCTCTCCCATTTGCCCCTCCCCTCTACTTTCCTATAGGGTAAGATACCCAATTGAATGTATATGTTATTCCCTTCTTAAGCCAAATTCAATGATAGTAAGGTTGACCCATTCCCTTTCACCTTCCTGTTCTTCCCCTCCATTGTAACAGTTTTCTCTTGCCTCTTTTATATGAGATAATTTGCCCTATTCTATCTCTCCCTTTCTCCTTCTCTCATTATATTCCTCTCTTGCCTCTTAATTTTATTTTTTAGATATCATCCCTTCTTATTCAACTGATTCTGTGCCCTCTGTCTATGTATACATGTATACACATATACACACACTCACATATGTATTTTTACACACATACACCCTCCTATATATACATATATGTATGTATACATATATATGTATATTCCCTTCAACTATCGTCATACTGAGAAGTCTCATGAGTTACAATTATTGTCTTTCCATGTAGAAATGTAAATAGTTCAACTTTAATAAGTTCCTTATGATTTCTTTTTCCTGTTTACCTTCTCATGATTCTCTTGCTTCTTGTATTTGAAAGCCAAGTTTTCTGTTCAACTCTGGTTTTTTCATCAAGAATACTTGAAAGTCCTCTATTTCATTAAGTGACTATATTTTCCCCTGAAGCATTATACTCAGTTTTGCTGGGTAGGTGATTCTTGGTTTTAATCCTAGCTGCTTTGACCTCTAGAATATCATATCCCAAGCCCTTTAATCTCTTAATGTAGAAACTGCTAGATCTTGTGTTATCCTTTTTTTTTAAATTTTTTACTTTTTTTTAAAGCAATCAGGGTTAAGTAACTTGCTCAAGGTTGCACGGCCTGTTATTTCTGGGTGTGGTGCTGAGTATCTGAGCCCAGATTTGATCCAGGTCATCCCGACACTGGAGCCAGTGCTCTTACTCGCTGAGCCACCTGGCCGCCCCTAAGCAATTGGGGTTAAGTAACTTGCTCAAGGTTACATGGCCAGGTGTTTCTGGGTGGGTGCTAAGTGTCTGAGCCCAGGATTCGATCTCCAAGTCTTCTCAACACTGGAGCCGGTGCTCTTACTTGCTGTGCTACCTGGCCACCCCGATCTTGTGTTATCCTAATTGTGTTTCCACAATACTCAAATTGTTTCTTCCTGACAGCTAGTAATCTTTTCTCCTTGACCTGGGAACTCTGGAATTTGGCTATCATATTCCTAGGAGTTTTCTTTTTGGGATCTTTTTGAAGAGGCAATCAGAGAATTCTTTCAGTTTCTAGCTTGTCCTCTGGTTCTAGAATATCAGGTCAATTTTGCTTGATAATTTCTTGAAAGATTGTGTCCAGGTTCCATTTTTTGTCATGGCTTTCAGGTAGTCCAATAATTTTTAAATTATCTCCCCTGGATCTATTTTGCAGGTCAGTGGTTTTTCCAATGAGATGTTTCACATTGTCTTCTATTTTTTTCATTTGTTTGGATCTGTTTTATACTATCTTGATTTCTCATAAAGTCATTAGCTTCCATTTGGTCCAGTCTAATTTTGAAGGAATTATTCTCCTCAGTGAGTTTTTGAAATTCCTTTTCCATCTGGGCAATTTTGCTTTTTAAGGTATTCTTCTCCTCATTGGCTTTTTGGGCCTCTTGCCATTTGAGTTAGTCTATTTTTTAAGGTATTTTCTTCAATATTTTTTGGGGAGTCTCCTTTAGCAGGCTGTTGACTTGTTTTTCATGATTTTATTGCATCATTCTCATTTCTCTTCCCAATTTTTCTTCCACTTCTCTTACTTGATTTTCAAAATCCTTCTTGAGCTCCTCCATGGCCTATAAGCAGTTCATATTTTTCTTGGAAGCTTTTAATGCAGGAGTTTTGACTTTGTTGTCTTCTTCTGGTTCCATGTTTTGATCCTTTTTGTCCCTGCAAAAGGATTCTATGGTTTGATCAGGCTTCCTCTGTTTGTTCATCTTGCCAGTCAATTACTTAACTTTAGAGCTCTTTGCCATGGTAGAACTCTGCTTCCAGAGTGGAGAGAGCTGTATCCCAAATCGCTGGGGTTTTCATAGTTGTCAGAACTATGATGAGGGTGCCCTCTCTATAAGCCATCACAAGCTCTGGCACATTCACCCCAGGACCACCACCCAAGACTGTGACCCATATCCAAGCAGCTCAAAGCAAGAGCAATTACCCTCTTGTCGGTCACTTGGTTCCCCTATGATCTACAGGCCAGGAGCTCTGGAGGCAGCCATGCAGCAGCATCTATAGCTGCCATGCCTCTGCCACCTCTCACCCTGGGGGTAGCGGCCAGACTGCACTCTTCTGTTTCCCACTTCCAACAGAGTCCCCTGCTGACCTTTTACTTTCTCTTTGGCATTTATGGATTGAGAAGTCTGGAAACTGCCAAAGCTACCAGTGATTCACTCTTCTGAAGTCTGCTCCGGCTAGTCTGTGGTGCTGGTCAGGGCCACGCTAGGCATGGGCCTTTGCGGCTCATGCTGGACTGCACTCGGCTCCTAGTCTGGTGTGATAGACCCTTCTTGTCAGCCTGTCAGGCTGCCTTCAGCGGGAGATTTGTTTCTCTCTCTCATTTTGTGGGTTCTGTAGCTCTTAAAATTTGTTTAGAGTCATTTTTTTTTATAGGTGTTGGAGGTGGTTGGGGCAGGAGTGCAGACAAGCTCCTGCTTTTACTCCGCCATCTTGGCTCTGCCTATATACAGATTGTTATGGTGAAGTAGAAAAAGGGCTTCTCTAGGTCATCAGCTCTGAGCTTCTTTTCTGTGGTACAATCATAGTCTCCTTACTGTAATAATCCACATAGACAAACATTCAGATAACAGTCAGATCACCAGTGTCTTGAGTGCTCCTGCTGCTAATTTTTATGGGCTAGACCAGGGATGGAGAACCTGTGGCCTTGAGGCCACATGTGTGTGTCCCTCTAGGTCCTCAAGTGTGGCCCTTTTAATTCAAACTTCAAATTCCAATCCGTTCTGTAAAGTTTGGGTTCAAAGGGCTGCACTTAAGGACCTAGAGGGCCTCATGTGCCTTCAAGGCCAGGCCGCAGGTTCCCTCACCCTGGGCTAGACATTCCCTTCATTCACAGTGAATTTCAGCTGATGAAGATAGATCTATTGCCACAGTACAGACTTGCCTTCTGAAACACCTGTCTCTTTGCACTTTGTTGGTCCTGATATTCCTGGCAATCATTTCTGCTTCCAGTTCACTTCACTTCACTTCAGTACAATATAAGAACAAATATTTACTAAGCCCCTAATTTGTGTAATAAGCTGTGCTGGACTCTGGGGAGACAACGATGAAAAAAAGACACCATTTCTGTTCTCAAGGAACTTTCCCTTTTGTCGAATAGAGGTGATCCTTTACTGGCTATTTTGTTATTTGCATCCTTGTCCTAGGCATTCTTGTCGACTTCTTCTATTGCTGCTTTCCTGCCAGATCTAGATTTTGCCATTTGTTTCATTTCTGACAACACAACGGTGTTTAGTAATTTTAAATCATGCTAATTTTCTTTCTCCACTGTTTTAAAATAACATAGTAAAACCCTGGTTATCCTAAATCTTTGGGAAATAGGTTATTTTTATAGCAAAGTTTTCCTATTTAGCTGTGTATCAACTGTAGAGGGGCTGGAGTTTTATATTTAAACTGTCTTTTTTTTTTTAAAGAGGAAATTGTTCTAAACTGTATTCTAAACTTACTGGTATTTTGAAATGGAGGACTCTGAATGTAATGGAACTTTTCTTGATGTTTGAGGGTCAGCATCATGAATGTTACTTTTCAAAATGTAGCATGGATGCCATTGTAGATGGTGACCTTAGAAATCATTTAATTCAAGCCTCTTCATTTTGCATATAAAGAAATGAAGGCCCAGAGAAGTCAAGGGGGCATTGTTGGCCCTGGAACTTAGTGTCTTTATTTTTATTTTTTCCCTTTTTGGAAGGGGGAAGGTAGGGCATTTGGTGTTAAGTAACTTGCCCAAGATCACACAGCTAGTAAGTGTTAAATGTCTGAGGCCAGATTTGAACTCCGGTCCTCCTGACTCCAGGACTGGTGCTCTATTCACTGTGCCACCTAGCTGCCCCATGGAATTTAGTGTCTTGAAAAGTTCCCAGATGTCACCTTGCTTTTTCATTGTTTATTTCTGATTATAGGTATACAATAGAATATCGCTGCCTTTTTCAAAGGTGATGCACAAATTAAAAAGTATCCTTTTCACCCTTCAGACGATTACATTCTTTTTCCTTTTTGCTATTTTCATCTTCTGGTACCATTCAGACCACTGCAGTTTCTCTGTCACTAACCCAATAAGACTGCAGACCAGGGGTTCTTATACTTTTGCATGTGTGTCAAGGACCCCATTAGCAGTCTGGTGAAACCTTACACCAGGATGTTCTGAACTCAGGTCTTGATTTTAGGCCCAATGATTTATCCACTGTATCACCTCCCCCACCTCCTTCTTAATGCTGTAAAAAAAAAGTAAGATACTTAAAATTACAAAGGAAACCATTTGTATTGAAAGACAGTTATAAAAACTAAAATCAATCTTTACTTCCTTTCAGTTTACTCAGACCCACTTGAAGTCTGCTCTGGAATATGAAGAATCAGAAGAACTTGGCTCAAAAGCAAGCACTTATATGAGAGCCTTCCTGGTTCCCTAGTTATGAGAACTCCCTGTCCCAAATTACTTTGTCTTTAGTCTGCATGTATTCTGCATTTACTTATCTGTATTCATGTGCTCCCCCCACCTTCCCCTGTTTAATCATTTGTATTCCTAGTACTTAGCCTAGTCCCTGATAAGTGCTTGATAAATATTTTTTTACTTGAACAGAAATGCAAGGGTGTTTGGAAAGAGTATGATGATAAAACCTGAACATTTTTCATTATCAGAAGACAGCTTTTCAGATGCCATGTCAGGCCATAATTTCCTCCAAAATCTCCTTAATGTTTATTTTCAGTGAATTATAGGCATACGCGACATTACAAATAAAATCATTAAGTCTATACCAAGAGAGAATTTTCTGGACAAAAAAAAAAAAAGATGCAACTTTTTCATGAGATCTCTTCTGACATAACATTTCATGTTCTGAATAATCGGGAAGGTAACAGTGAGGAACAAGAAGGCTGGTAAAAATCTTTCCAGGCACTAACCATGCTTTCTCAACCTGAGTTCTATTATTGTCTAGCAACAGAAGGCCTGTGCTATCCTGCAGCTCTCAAATGTTCTTTCATTGAAGATACAAAAAAGATGATGAGAGCAAGGAGAAAAAAAGTCCCTTACCCATGAATTCATTAGCTTGCATTCTGTAAGTAAAAGGCAAATTTATGACATGGATTCTGAAGCATTATCACACACACACACAGTCATCTTACAACAGTGTGGTGGAGTTAGAGCTGGTTTGGGCCTGCTGCCAGATAATTCAGATAAAAGCAGTCTTCCGTTAAGACAGGTTGCTTTGGTAGTTCTGTTGTGAAAAGGCACTGGGGGTGGGGGTGGTGGGCATAGAAGAGACGCTAGGCCTGAATCCAACAAGGGTGAATCCAAATAGTACCAGTCAGGAAATGGTGCCAAATGAGGTCCGGAAATGGGAAAGGCAACTATAGCAGCAATGAGAGATGTAAGTCCAGAAGTCTGATGGATGAAAATCTAGAGAATGGGAAGCTGAGTCCAGCCAAGATGTTAAATGTGGGGGAAGCATCTACAGTAGGATTGGGGCATTAGTATTATGATTAGTTGGTGTGCTCAGCTTCTCCTCTGGATGTGTTCTTAAAGCATAAGTGCTATTCTTATTCCCCCAGGACCTATACCATGAGAGAAAAATCTATACCAAAAGAGAAAAATCCTCTGGAAGGAAAAGTTAAACTTTTTTTGAGATCTCTTCTGTGATAACATTTCACATTCTGTCCATCATTGCCTTTGCAAACTTTAAGGCACTATATAAATGCTAGTTGTCACTCACCCAGCTGACCGGAGAGGCCTGTTTAATGGTATTCTTTCTAGTAGTAGAAATGTAAAATCCTTGAGGGGAGGATTTTTCATTGTGTCTTTGTGTCCCCAAAGCACACAGTGCCTGGTACCTAGTTAATGTTTGTTAATAATCATTATTATCTGGATTCTACCCCTGGATCTAGATTCAAATGAAGCCTAATCTTTCTTGGGCTTGCTGCCTCTTGCTGTGCCTGGTGGACCAGTCTTTCTTTCCCCGTCAGGATGTTGTTTGATCCCCTGTTATGCTCTTTGTGGTTCCTGGTTCCTGATCTTTCTTTAGCTTCTGCCGGGCTGGTGCTGCTCCCCGTTCACACATCCTGTTATTGTTCCGTCATTTCAGACTCCTTCCCATTTGGGGTTTTCTTGGCAGAGATACTGGAGTGGTTTGTCATTTCCTTCTCCAGCTCATTTACAGATGAAGAGACTGAGGCAAACTGGGTGAGGAGGCCAGAGCTGAACTCATCAAGACGAGTCTTCCTGGGTCCAGGCGCCAAAATTCTAGCCATTGTACCAGCCACTGCCTAAGTACACATACTGAGGCAGACCCACCTTAGAGGAAGAGTCTTGTTCCTTATCTTCAAGGCCTTATCTCAAGCTCTGCCCCACTATGGGGGGAAAGGAGGTGAAAGGAGAGACAGGATACTTTCCTTAATCTGTTTGTGATACTGGTATTTGCCAGCTAGGGTCAAGGTGGCCAGGAACAATTTAAAAAAACCCTGATTTTATAAGCTTTGTACAGCTGTCTAAAGAATAGACCATTCTCTGAAAGGAGACCTTTGAAAGAGTTATAATTTTTTAGTTGTATTATGATTTTTCATTAACTACATCTAGTTTTTGTTTCAATTATCAAGTATTTTCTCTCCTTCCTGCCTCTCTTTACCACTGGGAAAAAATGAACCTCTTCTAATAAATATTCAAACAAAACAAGTTCCCATGTCAGACGTGTCTAAAAGTCTCTCATTCCACATATTTAGACTATCATCTCTTTGTGAAGAGATGAGTAGCATTCTTCAGCATTGATCTTCTGAAGTCATTAAATTGATCATAGTTCTTAAGTCTTTTAAAATTGTTTATTTTCACCTTGTTTTCTAATTGCTATTTCAGCTACAAATACTGAAACCAATCTTTAAAAATAGATAATTTAGGGGTGGCTAGGTGGTGCAGCGAATAGAGCACCAGTCCTGAGTTCAAATCTGGCCTCAGACACTTAACACTTACTAGTTTGTGTGACCTTGGGCAAGTCACTTAACCCCAATTGCCCTGCACTCCAAAAAAGACTCAGAAAAAAAAAGATAATCTAGTCAAATGAGTCAGGCAGCTAGGTGGCACATTAGATAGGGCACTAGACCTAAAATCAGGAAGACCTGAGTTCAAATGTGACCTCAGATACTTCCTAACTTCACGATCCTGGGCAAGTCACTTGACCTCTATCTGCCTCAGTTTCCTTAACTATAAAATAAGGATAATAACCCTTAAATCTCAGGGTTGTTACAAGGTTAAAATGAGATATTTGTAAAATGTTTCACAAACCTTAGAATCCCACATAAGTGCTAGCTATAATCATTATTATTCTTAACTGTGTTTATTCACAAAAATCTTTTTCTTTTTTTCATTGAGCATTAGGTCAGAGAGAGACAGACCCTCTGATTTTTCCACCAAGAACCATTGACATAGACCATAGTCTAGATGCCCTAGAGTAGTGAATATCATAGGGGGTTAAAGTGGCATACTTGAGCAAGTGCATACCAGCTCATAAGAACTGGCTGCTAAATTTTCAATGTGAGCATGTATTCTTGGAAATCAGCAAACACTACAAATTATGGTTTGGTTTATTGCTTTGTTGATTGTTTAGGCTTAAGAAAGTCATGGAGAAAATGTTAATAATTCAGATTAACCTTAGAAGTGTGACATGAATACTTTTTCTTTTTTTAAAGAGATCTGGTTGTTAAACATTTACTAGCATGCCCATGGGTGGTTTTAACCCTAGCACTCCTTTAGTTTGGGTTTGGTTCACAGATGAAATGAGGCATACATGTCATTGAACAGTTGGCAAAAAAGGAGGTTTACTTTACCCTAACATAGACAGGATAAGCACCAAAGATCTTTAGCTTCATAGATATGGTCTCCTTCACCTCCTCATAGAAACATTGTCTGATCAGTAGGTCATCAGGGTAACTGTAACTTCTGTGTTCTTAAGTGCTGACCAAGTCTGAGAGGTCTAGACTCTGTGTGGTTAGGATTTTTTACATTCTTAGACAACCAGGAAGCTGCATCAGGGAAACCAGGGTTAATGAGGCCTCGGGGCAATTAAGAAATCATTGGTAGGGGCTGCTAGGTGGTGCAGTGAATAGAGCACTGGCCCTGGAGTCAGGAGGACCTGAGTTCAAATCTGGCCTCAGACACTTAACACAAAAACTAGCTGTGTGACCCTGGACAAGTCACTTAACCCCAATTTCTCTCCAAAAAGCAAAAAAAAAAAAAAAGAAATTAAAAAAACTAGCCATGTAACCTTGGCCAGGTCACTTAACCCCAAACTGCCCTCCAAAAAAGCAAAAAAAAAAAAAAAAAGAAATCATTGGTAATTTTGGAGAGGGCAGTTTTGGTGGAATGATAAGGTCAGATGCTAGATTCTAAGAGGTTAAGAAGAAAAGAGGCAAAATGGAGGCACCCATCGTAGGTGACCTTTTCAAGGAGTTTAGCTACAAAGGGCAGAAGATATATAGGATGATAGTAGGGGATGGAAGGATCAAGAGAGGATTTTTTTTCAGGATGGGAGAGACATGGGCATGTTTTTAAGCGGTAGGGAATGAGCCCAGTAGATATGGAGAGACTGAAAATGATAGACTGGGAATGACAGAGGAGGCAATTTAGTGGAAATGGGATGGAATGGGATCATTTGAACAGGCAGAGGGGTTAGCTTTGTTAGGGAGTAAGGACACTTTATCATGTGAGACAAAGGTGAAGGTAGTGATAGCAGCTGAAGGCATTTGATTGATAAAGATAAGGAAAAGGGGAGAAGAGGGAGCTCCTGGTGAATGGTCTCATATTGTTCTGTAAAATCGGAGGCAAGGTTCTCAGCTAAGAGAGTAGGGGTGGGGGGAGCCATGGCAGGTGGACTGATGGCATCCTGCAGGGACAGCAATGGCGTTTGAGGCTACATTTGTAAAAGTGTGGAGTGTCCATTAGAAGTCATCTGGTGAGTTCTGTGGTATGTTTGAAAGACATTCAGTTCAATCTTATAAAAATGTGAGACTTATCCATGTTCTGATAACCTTCCAGTACTTCCCTGGATTCAGAGACTGACAGCACGGAATGACAGGAATTCTAACTTATACTAGGGCTGCCTCTGGCACTAATATCTGGGTATCTACCAACAGCCAGGGGAGGATTGTTTTTATGAAATTTCCTTTGTCCTTCCTAGGGGAGTAAACACCGTGTTTCCCGTTTCCCTGAATCTGGGTCTACTTCTCAACCAGGTTTCTTTCTCCCCTGTTGGTGACAGAAAACACATGTGTCATCGGCTTTAGACTGTCAACCTGGTTGTCATGACAGTAGCTGGCTCGTCATATATTTGGCTGCAGACAGCCAAAATGAATTATCCTGGATTGGGGGACCTTGCCAGGCCTTGACCACACCTTCTGAACCACTAAATACCAGTCTAGATTATGCTTTTCAAAAAGAGAGAAATTCAAGGCCAGATTGCTTTTCTGGGGTCCTGTATATTCCTTCCTAGTCTATCCTGTTTATGGGGCAACAGCATAATCCTTTGTCTCCCCTTGGTAAAGGGGGCATGCTCTTCAAATATTCTGAGCCTATCAGTCATTAAGCTGCTCAGATTTCTGTAGGAGTACCTACCTTGTTAAGGAAAGCACAAGCAGTCCTGGCAGGGAGGTACAAGGCTCCCTCAGATGGGAAGATGGGGGGATTCCCTTTACATTTACAACAAGGTAGATAAAATTCCCACTTTACTGATTAGACCATCTGGACTATTCTGTTCAGTTTGGAAGTTATGTTAGGAGAAACAAGAAAACTGGAGCTTATCCAGTGGAAGGTAGTCACAATGCCTAAGGGGTTTTGAACTCTTTTTATATAATCAATCAGTAATTATTGATTAAACACCTACTATGTGCCAGGCACCATACTAAGTGCTGGTAATACCAGCACAAAGAATGAAACAATTCTTACTCTTAAGGAGTTTTCATATTAATAGGAAAAATAATAAACACATACACAAAGATATGCAGCATAAATATAAAGTTAATAAATACAAATATATAAAGTAAATGATACTAACACTGGGCAGGGAGTATCAGGAAAGGCTTCCTATAGAAAATGGTGCATCTTAAAGGAACAGAGGGACTCTGAGGCATAGGTAAGGAGGTAATGCATTCTGGGCATGGGGGATAGCCAATGCAAAGGCATGGAGATGGGCAATAGAGTATTGTGTGTGATGAATAGAGAGAAAACTTAGCTGGATCATAGATTATAAGGAGGATTAATAATGTTTAATGAGGCTGAAAAGATAGTTTGGGACCAGGGTGTACAAGGCTTTAAAAGCTAAAGAGAGGTTCATATTTTTATCCCAGAGGGAACAGGGAGCCATTGGAATTGGGTGAGTAGGGGAATCATACAGTATGTACTTAAGGAAAATTACTTTAGCAACATTGTGTGTAGAATGGACTGAAATGGTGAGAGATTTAAGGCAGGGAGACCAATGATGATACTCTCACAATAATAGATGGAAGAAGTGATGAGGGCCCCTGCTGAGGTTGTAGCTCTGTGAATGGAGAAGAATCAGATGGAAGAGATGTTATGAAGGTAGAAATGGCAAGACTTGGCACCCGACTGGATATGTGGCATAAAGAGTGGGCAAATGAGCATAACACCAAGGTTGAAAAACTGAGTGACTGGAAGGATAGTGCTGTCTTTGACAGAAATGGGGAAGTTTGGAAGAGGAGAGAATTTAGAAGGAAAGAAAATGAGTTCAGTTTTGGACATGTTGAGTTTGAGATGTCTCTGAGACATCCAGTTTGAAATATCTAATAGGCAATTGGTGATGTGGGATTGAAGCTCAGGAAGAAAAAGAAACATCTGAAGGAACTTGGGATGTTTAGCCTAGTGAAGACTCCAGGGGATACATGGGTCGCTTCAAATAGGGGTCGACATGCAAAAGAGAGGAGACTTATTCCAGGTAGTTCTGTAGTGTTGCGGGCGTTTGCCCTCACAACAGATCTAGACGACTAGCCCCACGGCCCTCTCACTTACCCATCCCGGGTCTTCGGTCGTCACCGGCCCCTCACGGGGAAAAAACACCAGACAGAAGGCGGAGGAGTGAAGCGGGGTGGTTTATTCTTCAGCAGTTACATGGCGGAGAGAGAGAGAGAGAGAGAGAGAGAGCGCCCTCTCACACAAGAAAATATATAGCGAATCCGAGCCAATCACATCGCAGTTTTACATTTATGGCCTCATATGGTGATCACCTCATGGCCTTATATGGAGATCACCCCATCAAGCTTATACATATTCATTTAAGCAACCATGGCACTGCCCATAAACCCCTCCCCCTCCCCCATCAACTCCCCCTTTTTCTTTAAAGCAAACGAAAATCCTATATGCCAAAAGAATCAAAAGCCTTCAGCAGCTATTGGCAGTGCAGGCTGCTAAGCTTCTCGCTACAGGCGACACAGGTGACCATGCTTCTTGCCCGAAAGACCACGGAAAATTCCCATTACCACTCAGGGGTCCTGTCCCAAGGACTCTGACGTGCGGTGCGGGGGCCTCTGGCTTGGGTCACCTCCGATTCACTCGAACCTTACCCGTCGTAGGACACCGACACCCTGGGTCCTGTCTTAGGCGGCCGAGGAGGGAGGAGTTGCCCGTCATGGAGTCACCCCCGTCTTACCCCAGGTGTCACACGTCCTCCATGGCCTGGAACCATACCTGAGGATCTCCCCCCTCTTGGAGGGTAAAAAGGGCCTGTTGGGTCAGAAGCATGTAGCCATCCTGACGGCGCCGTAGCTTGCAAACACAATACAAAAGCAAAATAATTACAAGAACAAACACCATGGTGGAGGAGGTTAAGCCTCCCCACTGTGAGAACCAGGTTGTAACATCATGCAGCCACCTAGACAGTCCGGAAAGAACGACAGGATCGACAGAGGTGGAATTCACCGATGCAATAGCCAGTCTTAATTGTCTTATCTTCTTGCTTGTAAAGTTGAGGCGGTCAGACCACACAGCCTCTTGAGGAAACAGCCCGACACATGGTGACAGTTCCGGATCGACTGTGGGTGTGATTTGAAAACATAACGTCCCATTAAGTAATATTGTCCTGTTACTTTCCACCGGCCTAGTGTCGTTGTTGAGGTGCAGAACAGGGAGCTTAAGGGTGTTGTTAACTGTAAATAAACGAGGAAAAACTTGTGCCGAAGAAGTCACAGGCATGGGTCTCGGGAAGGTGGAAAGCAGTCCCCAGCGTAATTCCGTCACGGCATTCTCAGCAAGGAGACCCAAGATGAGGAGGGTGAGTCGACAATCTGAAAGATAAGAAGAACAAGAATTCTCCTCACCCCCCAACCTGTCGGGGGTGGTGCCTTAATCAAGATCCCTAACTTTGTGAAGGGGCACCCATTGCTGTACCGCTGTTGGGTCATTATTTGGAAAAAAGGAAAGGTGGCCGGGCCTTCTTCCAACCACTTTTACAGGGCCGTGCCATTGGCCCTCCTTATCCTGCCACATTACCCTGGAACCGGGCAGTGCCCGGTTAGGTGCGGGGAGGGTCAATGGAGAAGAGGTGGTGTTCTCACCGGAGGTGCTCCAGAACCTCATGGCGGCAGTGGTGCCGTCATCTCTAACTTGCAGGAAATTTAAGGTAAAGACAACCTGGGCCAACTCTTGACGAGTGACTGACCTGCATATTCTCCCTTTTTGTTTAAACAGGACGGTCTTAAGTGTACGGTTTGCCCGTTCAACAAGGGCTTGCCCGGTAGGGTTGTAGGGGAGGCCTGTAGCATGTTGAATAGAAAATTCAGTACAGAACAAGGCAAAGGCCTTGGAAGTATATGCCGGGCCGTTATCAGTCTTTAAGGCTAATGGCACTCCTAAGATAGAAATCATTTCATAGAGATGGGCAGTAACAGCCCTGGTCGACTCACGAGGCTGCAGGGCAGAAAACGGAAGTCTTTGTGGAGATCAAGAGACCGATAGTATTTGCAGTGCCGAGCGGTCAGATAATGACAAGGAATATCTCATACTCACACTGTCCAAAAACGATCTGGACAAAGCGAACAAAGACAAGGCCAACAGACACCTCCCTCCAAACTTCAAGGTGAAGCCTTTCCCCACAAAAACTGTAGAAGAGCCGCCAAACCCAGAGGCCAGCAGCTCCACCTCGGCCACGCCGGACGCCAGTGACAATGAGCCCGATCACCACAGATACTCGGACACCACCGACTCTGACCCAGAGAACGAGCCCTTCGATGAGGATCAACACACACAGATCACAAAAGTCTGAACATTTTTCCTTATCAAGAAGGAATAAATGGGCTAAAGGAGGGTTCAATCCTATCATTCCGCAAAAGGGAGCCAACAATTTCTTGTAGAGCAGTGAGCTTCTTGGCTTTAAGGGGCCACTGCTCAACCCAGACCGGGCGGCTATTCGTCCAGGTCAGTTTCGGGGCGAAGCTCAAATCGAGAGTGGTCCCTATCCATTTCCCGGTAAGCAGTCCGGGGTTACTAAGGAGAGTTGCATTTGCGCAAGGACATCCCACCCCCACAGAGCATAAGGCAGCTCGGGGAGACACAAAGGAGTGAACCTGCCTGCATTATCATCCACCGACCACGAGAGGGCACGAGCCGATCTCTGAGCTCTCTTGTTCCCCCCCACTCCCTGGACCGGCGTGGATGCAACCATCAAGGGCCATTCTTTCCTCCACTGATCCAAATTAATGACTGAACAATCAGCCCCCGTATCAATGATCCCTAAGATCGGATAATTCTCAACATGAATAATCAAAGTGGGACGGTTCAAAGTGATGGAACGAGCCCAATTCAATTGGCAAGGATGCTGGGATGAGGGGCCGAAGGGAAACGCCTTAGCAATGATCTGATCAGCCCGTATGGAGACGGGGGTGCAGTGTGGATTAAACAGGGTCAACATTGCCTCCACATCCTCTGCTACTTGGGTGGGGACCTCAAAGTCAGGAGAGCCTTCTAGGCCGGTCACTACAGCTGGGTGGAAAGGCAAATGGGCAGGGACTGTTATCGCCTCTCCAGGGGGAAGTGTAAAGATGGAGGGTTGTTTTCCAGGAGAGGCCCTGACTCTTACAAACTGAGGATAATTGCCGCTTAACGAGGATGGGGGAGGGGCCCTGCGGCTGGGCCCCTCCACCCGCCGTTTCCCTGCGGTTGAGATCCGGGGGAGACCCCGGCCTCCAAAGGGGCTTGTTCGCTGCCCTGTTTATTCTTGGCACGGCAAAACCGCGCAATGTGGCCAAGGCGTCCACAGTTAAAACACTTAGGAGGTGTTCCCCTGGAGGTGGCTTTGCACTGGGCCTTATAATGGCCGTATTGACCACATTGAAAACAAGCCTGCTTGCCGGGACCTTTCTGGGCTGACGAGCTGAGTTGTTGTATAGCCGCCAAGAGGCTCTGTTCCCTCTCTGTATTCGAGACTGTCAATTTTTCCAGCGCCTGTACAAGCTGGCGGTCCCTATCCTGGGCAGTGCAAACCAACTATGCAATAGGATTTTCCGGGGGCAGGTCCATTAACTTATCTATGACGTCCTCCAAGGGGGCCTCCGATGGCAGGGATGCCACCGCAGCTGCCTCCCTGGAGCGCAAGCCTTCCTTAACCAACTGCTTAATGAGTATGTCCATCCCAGGGCCGCTGCCTAGGGTCCTATGGACCGTCTCCTGAACTTGGTTAACAAAAGAAAGGGGGGTCTGATCAGGTCTTTGTTTCAGGCCGACTAATTTAGGGCCCCCTGTCATACCCTTGGCAGAAACCTTCTCCCAGGCCGCTATGTGTGCGGCCTTGACATCATCTAATTCTAACTGCCCATAGGCTGCCTGCACGGCCGGGTTGGAAAAATGGCCAGTGCCACAAATTAAGTGCTCAGTGTCTTGAGGGGCCCTGCCGGGTCTAAGTCGGGCCAAATGCCTGGCCTCCCTCTTCACTTGTGCCTGGAAGGCAAGATGCATAGCAGGGTCTAGACAGGACATAGCTAGCTCGTCAAAATCCCCCGGGGTCCAGGGGTGAGCGGTCACTAGGTTCATAAGTAGCCTCCTAACATAAGGTGAAGAAGGGCCATACTTAGTCACCGCCTCTTTGAACTCTTTCAGTGTCTTATATGGGATGGGAGAATGAGTACGCTGACCCGTAAGGGGATCAGTCAAAATGGGATAGACATCCCAAGAGGCGAAGTCCACCTCCGCGCCCGCCTCCGCCGCCACACGGAGGCTCCGCCTTATTAACCCCTCTCCCTCACAAATATTCGCCTCTCGCCTTTTCTCATAATGAGGAGGCGGGGGCGGAGGGCAGGGAGGGGCGACATATGCGGAACTAGCAGCGAAAGACGGGGCAGGACAGTAATTGCCTGGCAAACAGGAGGTGCTTGGTGGCAAGGCGGAGGTAAAGGGCGTGGAAGCGGGGAGCACGCCCCCTGCATCCGTTTCCCCTTTGTTCTCCCGTCTCTCCTTCCTCTCCCTACGTGAGGGAGTGTCCTTCCGGGTCCTTCTTCTCTCCCTAGATCCCTGGGCGCCATCTTGGCGCCCACTCCTTTTACCTTCATCTTCCCCTTCTGAACTGCTAGCGGAACTATCCGCCGCCTGATTCATTACCACAGCTCTTAAGTCCTCCCGGATATTGACCGAAGCCCCCTGGGTCCTTCAATTCCTTATTCTTTCCTTTTTCTGACTCTGAATCTGACCTGGCTAATGAGGAGCCCACCTGTGTGGCCAAGGACCGGGAAGCGGCAATCGGGGAAGGATTCAATGCCGCATCCACTATCTTAAAAACCGAAAAATCAGTGGGTGTCAGCGAACCAGGGCAGCCATTCTCAAAAGCTGCCATCTGCTGTCTCACAACTCTCCATCTATCAGCCTGTATGCCGACATGCCTGACCCAAGGGCATATGTCCCAGATCTTATCTATAAACTCCCTACAGGTCTTAATGGGGATTTTTGCCCCCCTTTGGGCGCAGAGCTTATAAAGTTGCGCCGCTATCACCCCCTTCTCCTCCGGCCTAAATACAGGGATACTATGCCCTGTTCCCATCCTATCCTCTTCCCGAGGCTACCGTGGCCTCGAGGCTGTCTGGCGACTGGAGCAGACCAGCTGCGTCCAGCAGACCGTCCGCCAGCTAGTCGTCCCGAAGGGTCAGCCCCACGTTGGGCGCCAAAATCTGTTGCGGGCGTTTGCCCTCACAACAGATCTAGACGACTAGCCCCACGGCCCTCTCACTTACCCATCCCGGGTCTTCGGTCGTCACCGGCCCCTCACGGGGAAAAAACACCAGACAGAAGGCGGAGGAGTGAAGCGGGGTGGTTTATTCTTCAGCAGTTACATGGCGGGGAGAGAGAGAGAGAGAGAGAGAGAGAGCGCCCTCTCACACAAGAAAATATATAGCGAATCCGAGCCAATCACATCGCAGTTTTACATTTATAGCCTCATATGGTGATCACCTCATGGCCTTATATGGAGATCACCCCATCAAGCTTATACATATTCATTTAAGCAACCATGGCACTGCCCATAAACCCCTCCCCCTCCCCCATCACTGTAGGAAGAACTAGGATCAAGTAGTGGAATTCACAGGGAGGTAGATTTCAGCTCAATAAAGGAAAAACCTCTTGATCCTTATAGCTATTTAAAAATTAAATGAACTGTTGTAATGCCAAGCAAAGGCAACTTCCAAGGTTCAGAATACCAGCACAGTAACTCTCCATTTTATTCAGTGACAAATTAAGGCAAAACATTCACAGAACAGAGAAAATTAAAATACGGCATTCACCAAAAGTGATTCAATACTTTCCAAGGACAACTCCACCCCGGGGAAGTATATTTAGTCAATCACAAAGTCTTCTCAAAAGGAGATTAAGATTAGTTTCCAATCTATAAACAAAGTATATTCATTTGGTCAGTCACAGAGCACAAAAAAGTTTCCAACCCCTGGATCACAACTGAATTACAATTGTCATCAGTTAACACCGAGCACCTTCTCAAAAGAGCACAAAGGCCATCTACCCCTGAGCTACAGCAAGGTTAAGATATCATCCCAGCATTCAATACCCAAGGGGAGGTCTTTTCTTCATCTTGACCCGAGGCAGGTTCTCAGCAGTCTCTGTTCCTGGGGAGACGGAGCTTAACAAAGTCACAAGATACATTGCCAGTGTCCTCATCAATTCACTGTCTCCCTGCAGAACATTCTCAGGACCCCAGAAAACATCAGCAAGACCCTCCTCCCGGATTTCTGTGAATATACAGCAAGAAAATCCTTCTTCAGGGCTTCTGGACCAACAAGGTCCCAGGCCTCTGCACAACAGCACCGTCCTTCACCAGCGGGCGAATCTGGCACAACAACAAGACAGACAGACAGACAGACAGAACACCGGCATCACAGCCACGCCTCCTCAGCCCGGCAGCTTGAGCTGGCCCTCAGCAATCCTCCACAATAAATCCGCGGCCCCGCCCCCGCCCCCGCCCCTCCCAGCTCAGTCTCTCTTTCCATGGGATTCGCCAGCTCTGGGTTTTAGCACTCGACTGCCGGGGACCGCCACACCCACCACCATCACAGCTGTCTCGAAAGGCAGCAGGCTCCTCTTCTCTAGAAGGGTCTGAACAGGCCCCGCAGGGGTCGGGGTGGAAGGCGTCCCTGCGTGGTTTCAGATGCCAAAGAATCCCCAAGGTTCTGCCTTTCTCAAGGTTGCTCCTCTTTTTCTTTCTTGGAGGTAATCGGGTTAAGTGACTTGCCCAGGGTCACACAGCTAGTAAGTGTCTGAGGTCAGATTTGAACTCAGGTTCTCCTGACTCCTGGGGAGATCCTACTTTAAAATGCAAATATTCCTGAGAGAGGGCACACATTAAATTAATTCAGAATATACCATCGACAACTTGTCTTACCTGTTTTAGTTTGACAGAAGGGACAGAGTAGTGTCTCAGAAGAGAGGAGCTCCTTAAAAGGAGGAAAAGATTCAGAAAGGGTCTCGAGAGGCTCTGAAACCATACTTTGCTCACTTCATAATTTTACAGAGGGGTGGTCCTGATCCATAAAGCCTTTCAACTGAGATTACTCTGAAAATACTATTTATGAACCTAACTGAATCCTTTTTCCATAGCTTTTTCCTTAATGCTTTCCTCTACCTATTTGTTTTGTTTTCAGTGTAGTGGGACTTTAGGGTACACATTTACTTCACAGAAATTTATTTAATGGTCAATGTAAGGTTGGCTTAAGTGCACTCAAACCTTTTGGGCATTTCTCAGTTTAAATTTCAGCCCTGAGCTAAAACTACAGAATTATGATGGTTAGCATTTTTTCTGATGTTTTCCAACATGGAATTATTGAGGTTACAAATATATTTGTGAAAACAGAATTTCATTTGGTGCTATAATGGTATTCTCCTTAGAGAGAGTGTGGTAGTTAGTATGTTCTATTTTGTGTGTGCATTAAGAACAGCTGCTTGCACACTAAAAAAGTTTTCATTTTAAAGGAGTAAGAGCCAACTAACCAATTAACAAGCATTTTTTTTTTTAAGCAATTGGGGTTAAGTAACTTGCTCAAGGTTACAGGGCCAGTTATTTCTGGGTGTGGTGCTAAGTATCTGAGCCCAGATTTGATCCCAGATCCTCCCGACTCTGGGGCAAGTGCTCCCACTCACTGTGCTACCTGGCCACCCCCACAACAGGCATTTATTAAGCACAAACTCTGTGCAAGGCACTATAATAAGTGCTGGGCATATGAAGACAAAAGAGAAAGTTCTTGTTCTTAAGAAGCTTGTTTTCTAGTCATTCCCCAATTTGATAAATGGTCAAAGGATAGGAACAGGCAGTTTTCAGATGAAGAAATTAAAGATATCCGTAAGCATATGAAAAAATGCTCTAAATCACTATTAATTAGAGAAATTCAAATTAAAACAACTCTGAGGTACCATATCACACTTGTGAGATTGGCTAACATGACAAAACAGGAAAATGATAAATGCTGGAGAAGATGTGGGAAAATTGGAACACTAATCAATTATTGGTGGAGTTGTGAACTGATCTAACCATTCTGGAGAGCAATTTGGAACTATTCCTAAAGAGCTATAAAAATGTGCATACCCTTTGCCCCAGTAATACCACTTCTAGGGCTGTGTCCCAAAGAGATCATACAAGTGGGAGGAGGACCTATATGTACAAAAATATTTTTAACAGCTCTTTTTGTGGTGACAAAGAATTGGAAATCAAGGGAATACCCATCAGTTGGGAAATGGCTAAACAAGTTGTGGTATATGTATGTAATGGAATACTATTGTGTTATAAGAAATGAGGAGCAGATGAACTTCATAATAACCTGGAGAAACATATATAAACTGATGCTGAGTGAGGAGAACAGAACCAGGAGAACTTTGTACACGACTACAGACACATCGTATCTGTAGTGACTGACTTTGATAGACTGGGCTCCTCTCAGCAATACAAGGCTATATGACAACTGCAAAAGACTCATGATGGAAAAGGCTATCCACTCCAGAGAAAGAATTACGAAGTCTGGATGCAGATTGAAGCAAACTACTTGCTCTCTCTCCTTTTTGTTTTGTTTTGTTCCTTCTGTCTTGTTCATTCCATTGGTTATAATCCTCCTTTACAATCTGACTAATGTTTAATGTGAAGGTATTTGTAGAACCTATATTAGATTGCATGCTGCCAAGGAGGGGAGCAGGAAAGATAGGGAGGGGTAGAAAATTTGGAACTATAAAGCTTGTGGAACTGAATGTTGTAAACTAAGAGTAAATAAATAAATAATTTTTTTTTAAAGCTTGTATTCTAACAAGGAGATAATGTACATGAGATAATAATAGCTAGCATTTATTTAGCACCTTAAAGTTTCTAAAATGGCTTATAAACATCATCTTATCTTACAACAACCCTGGGGGGTAGATGTTATTGTTATCCCCATTTTATAGATGAGAAAACTGAGGCAGGCAGAGATTAAGTGACTTGCCCAATTGTCAGAGGCCAAATTCGACCTCAAGTAGTCTTGACTGTAAGTCCAGCGTTCTTATCCATTGCAATATCCAGCTACCCAATTAGGATATAACTGGATGTTGGTAGAAAAATCTACATCTATTGGCAGACAGGAATTATGCAGTGTTCCTCCCCTTGGAATACACAGTCCTTCCTAATCCTAAGGGAAAGGGAGGAGGAGGAGCCATTGGAGGTGGTCTTTAGCATTCTGGGACCCAGTTTAGGAAGCCAGGACCACTATTGTCAGCTCAAGCAAAAGCAAAAACACTCCAGGGAGCTTATGCAGAGGGAACCTGAACATGAGGGGAGAATGGTTTGGATAAGAGGCAAGCTGGCACTACCACCACAAGCAAACCACAGGCAAATTAGCAAGGGAGCAAATGCTGATATGTTAAGACTAGGACTGTAGTCAAGCTCTGCTGAAGTCACATGGAACAGATACTATACAGAGGAGCTGCCACTATTCATGCTGCTGAGAACAGAACTGATGAACCTGCACTTTCCTGTCCTTTGTTTCTCTCCTACTTCCATTCTTTCCCACTAGAGCAGGGGTTCTTTTTAAACAAATGTATTTATTTATTTTTACATGCATTTATAATCTCTTCCTTCCACTACTGTGCATCCCCCACTAAACAAAAGGAAAGGAAGAAAAAGAAAATCCTCATCCTAAGCAAGTATAGTCCAGCAAAACAAATGTCCCCATGCCCCAAGAAGTATGTTCCTCTCCCTGTATTATATATTTATCACCTCTTTGTAAGGAAGTGTTTTGTCTTAAGTCTTTTGGACTCATGTTGCATTGACCAGAATTCTAAAGTCTTTCCAAGTGGTTTTTCTCAACAATGTTTTTTCATTGTATAAATTGTTCTTTTTGTTCTCCTCACTTTGCTCTGCATCAGTTCATAGAGGTCTTCTCAATGTCTTCTGAAACTGTCTCTTTTGTCATTTCTTGATGGCATAATAGTATTCTACTATGTTCACATACTATAATTTATTTAAACATTCCCCAATGGATGAGCACTTTAGTTTCCAATTTTCGACTACTTTGAAAAGAGCTACAATAAATGTTTTTGTACATATAATGCTCTTTTCCTCTTTTAAAAATCTTTTTCCTGTATATATATATATACACATATACATATACATATATATAATATATATGTATACACACACATACATTTATATCTATATCTATATGCCAAGTAATGACATTGCTGCTATTGCCTTCTCTCCCTCATGCTTCTGCCCCATTCCCTCAAAGGGAATACACATTTAATAACCTCTGGGGCACTGTCTTTTTTTTTTTTTGCTTTTTGGAGGGCAATTGGGGTTAAGTAACCTGCCCAAGGTTACACAGCTAGTTTTTTTGTGTGTGTGGGTGTGGGTGTTAAGTGTCTGAGGCCAGAACTGAACTCAGGACTTCCTGACTCTGGGGCCAGCGCTTTACTCACTGCACCACCTAGCCGCCCCATGGGGCACAGTCTTAAACTGATTTTCAGAATGGCTGGACCAATGTACAGTTCCACCAACAGAGCATTGTGGTTGTTGTTCAATTGTGTCCAACTCTTCATGACCTTGTGGACCATATTATTTGCGGGGTTTTCTTGACAAAGATACTGCAGTGGTTTGCCATTTCCTTCTCCAGGGGATTAAGGCAAACAGAAGTTAAATAACTTGCCTATAGATCACCCAAGTAGTAAATATTTGAGGCCTTATTTGAACTCAGATCTTCTTGATTACAGGGCCAGTGCTCTATTCACTGAACCATCCAGCTGCTCCCTGACAGCATTAGTGGGTCTGTTTTCCCACTGACCTTACAACATTCATCATTTTCCCATTTTGTTATCTTTGTCCATCTGATTGATGGATGTGAGGTGTGGAATCTTAGAGCTACTTTAATTTATATTTCTCTAATTATTAGTGATTTGGTGCATTTTTTCCATATGATTATTGACAATTCATATTTCTTCCTTTGAAGAGTACCTGTTCATATTCATTGACTATTTAGCTACTGGGGAATGGCTCTTCATTTTATAAATTTGTTATCAGTTCCTTATATATCTTAGATATGAGACCTTTGCTAGAGAAATTTCCAGTTCCCTGTTTCCCCCCCAGTTCCCTGTTTCCCTTCTAATTTTAACTACATCAGATTTGTTTTGTTCATAATCTTTCTAATTTTGTATAATCAAAATTTCCATTTTATGTTGTGTGATCCTCTCCATTGTTTGTCTAATCATGAACTCTTCCCCTCTTCATAGATCTAAAGGATGATTTCTTCTTTGTTCTTCTACTTTGTTTATGATCAGTCTTTTATAACTAGGTCATGTATCTTTTTGGAGCTTATCTTGATATATGATATGAAATATACTGAATCTGTCCTGTACAACCTCCAGCTCATGGGCTGCTTATGGCCCATGTGCATGCCAAAGAATTTTGGGCAGAGATTGGGGAAACAACCATTGCTAAGGCCCAGAGATGAAAGATGGAGTATCTTGCACAAGGAAGAACAAATTGGCCAATACGGCTAGATGGAAGAGTATGTAGAGGGGAATAATGTGTAAGATGATTAAGAAGGACCCAGGTTATGAAGAGTTTTGAATAATAAAAAGTTTTGTTTTTTTTTATCTTAGAAGTAATTAGGAACCACTGAGGCTTATTGAATACTGCAGGAGCAGGGTGTGTGACATGGTCAGAGCTGTGCTTTAGGAAATCATTCTGGCAACTTAGAAAGTTTGGAGAAGCTAACTACTGGTGTGACTCTGGGCAACTCCTTCATCCTCCCTAATTCTGTTTCCTCATCTCTAAAATGAGGGGGTTTGACCAAATGGCCTCTGAGGCCTGTTCCAGCTTTGGATCTCTGAACCTCTGATCCTTCTATAGTGAGGACAGACTTGAGGGAAGAAGACTGATTAAAAGGCTATTATTGCCTTCAGTCCAGGGGAAAGGTTATGAGTGCCTAAACTGTGATTGTATCAGATAGTCTCTACATAAGTGGAGATACATTCAAGAGATATTGTGGGAAAAGAAATGACAAAATCTGACAGTAGACATAAATAGATATGTGGGATGAGCGAGAATGAGGAGTCCAAGATGATGAGTTGTGAATGTAGGTGACTAGTAGAACGGTGGTGCCCTAGACAGATTACGTGTGAGTTTGGATGAAAAGATAATGAGTTCTATTTCGGATCTATTGAGTTTGAGATTCCTCTGGGAATTTGGTTTGAAATGTTCAATAGGTAGCTGGCTATGACCTCCTAAACATAATCTATTTTGTTACATTTTAAATAATGTTGGCCATGAATATAATTATATTTTAGGTATGTTGGTAAGTTCTATATTGAAGATGTCATGTCTAATGTATAAAAATCTATAAATATCAGTTCTGATCAAGGTTACATACACATAACTGTATGTTCTCTTTTTTATCTAAAGTTAAAAACATTGGTTTGTAATAGTAACACATTTCTAGGGCATCTAGGTGGTGCAGTGGACAGAGCACCTGGTCTAGAGTTAGGAAGACTCATCTCGAGTTCAAATCTGGCCTCACACAATTACTAGCTGTGTGACCCTGGGTAAGTCATTTCACCCTGTTTGCCTCAGTTTCCTCATCTGTAAAATGCGCTGGAGAAGGAGACAGAAAATCACCACTGCAGGATCTTTGCCAAGAAATCCCCAAATGGGGTCACAAAGAGTCAAACATGACTAAAAAAATGACTGAACAACAACCCCCCCCCCACATTTCTACAGTGTTTTAATGTTGATAAAGTGCTTTATCAGAGTCACCCTGTGTGGAAGAATTAGAGAAAGTTAAAAAAAAAACCCAACTATTTTTAGTTTATGTCTAAATATATTCCATGTATAAGAAATTATTACATATTGAAAAATATATTTGACTTACATCAAACTTCATATTCTCTTGGTTTATTGCAACCTCTTCAGATTATCAGTTCTGGTCAAAATAGACAAGACCGTTTTTCCTGTGGACAACCAAAAAAGAAGAAAGAAAAAAGAGCCTTTATAATGTTAATAATAATAATAAGAAGAATGATAATAGTTAGTATTTATATAACACGTGCTGCATGCCAGGAACTGTATGAAGCACCTTACAAATAGTCATTTAACAAATGATCAGACTCTGTTAAGAGCTGAAAATGATTCAATCCTGTATGTGGTTAGCTGGCTTAATAATAATGCTTAAGAAAAAAATTAATTTTTTGAAATAAAAACGGATGAGAGAGAAGAGATTTGGAATCGAACACAATGAAATACATTGGAATCTTGAACATTATTGATTTATTTGCCATTCAGAAGGCTTGTAAGGTATCCTGCCTACTCTGACTGAGGGCTAAATTAGCCTTTCAAAAACTTCTACACTTTCTAAAGTGCAAATTCTCCTCAGTTAAAAGGAACTACACGATCTGAGAGAGGGAGCTTTTGGCTACAAAGACCTCATTCAAAGCTTAGTGGCACCACCTGAAAAAGGCCTGAAATTCTATAGTAGTGCAAACAGGCCTCCCCCCACCCTGCAGCACACACAACCGGGAACCTTTCCAGATTGCCTTGAAATTAAACTGGGGAAAGATCTGATGATCTGGGGAGAGTTCTTCCACCAGGCTGCTTTCCCGAGTTTATATTCCAGAGCTCTACAACCAGGAAGTCAGTATACTATCTGGAATATGGACAGAACATGGCACACTCACTAAGACAAGTCCCAAGAACTTTACTGTTATGCAAATCCAATCCTATGTACAAGAGCTGGATCATCCAGCAACAAGCTTAGATTCCCTATTTTGTTGTTCAGTCATTTTTCAGCTGTGACAGGAAAGAGAAAAGAGTTTAGAGAAAGAGAGGCTAAAACTTCTGAGGTGATCAGTCTTGTGATAGGACTCGAGTGATGATTGTACTTCCAGTCTGGGTGGGACCCAATCTCAAAAGCAAAATAACCCCTCCCCCCGCAAACAAACAATACAAAACAACTGCACTGTCCCCACTAGCCCAGAACTTTTGGTGACTCGGACTGTGATATGATGTTCATTGCTCTACCCAGTGTATTCATGAGCAAAACACCTGAGAGAGAAGACTGCAAGACTATTTTTTTTTAACTCTGACAACCACCCGTTCAATTTTATCACAGATTTGTTGCCATCCTAGGGGCATGACACCATCCTAGTGATTGTAGACATTCCTCCCAAGATAGCTTACTTCCTTCCAGCACTAGATCATTTACCTCTCCTGAAACTGTCACCTATTTCTAGTAACACAGCTTCCTTTCCCACATTATATCTTGTCAGGATTCTCAGTCTGTTTCCTGTTTTTGGTTAGCACTGCTCAATGCTCACCAGGCTAAAGCCCACCTTTTAGTCACAAAATCTTCTCCATTCTATTTCAACTATGAGCTCCAGTTTGATTTTTTTCTTTGATTAACGGGGCCATCCCCTGAGTTAACTACTTAAAGAGGCCTGTTCAGTGAATGGGCATTATCTCCCTCAAAGGGAGAACCTAAAAAGACATTATCCTGAAAGGGCCAGGGTCTCCCATTGCATCCTGGGCCATCTCCAGCCATCCTGGTGAATATCTGGCCACTGGACCCAGATGGCTCTGGAGGAGAAAGTGAGGCTGGTGATCTTGAACAGCCCTCCCTCCCTCAAATCAAAGTCAACTGCAAGTCATGTCATCATCTCCCTGATGTCATAGTCTTTTTCAGAATGAAGGACAAACACCATCCACAATTTCAACTATGGATTCTCCCTACTTTCTCCCCTGCCCCTTCATTTCCTATATTACCATACTGAAAATAAATATCTATGGAGAAGAAAGCTTAAAGGTTCATAGTCTTACCTGATTTGGGGAGCAGCACACCTTTACAAGATGCCAAAGCTGCCAATAAGTGAAAGGGATTATTGCTATGGCATTTCTGGAAATCTCTCCAGAAAGGGAACTAGATCTTGTTTGTTATGTAGGACCTCTATAAAGGTCTAGCCAAGAAACTTGGTTGGCTGGGTCATAGACCCATTTGTAATCATGTGAGTGGTCAGCCCCCTGGTTGCCATTTTGAATTACCTATTTTGCATTTGATAAATTTTGTGCAGTAGCAGATAGAACATAGGATTAGGAATCAGGAAGACCTAGATTCAAATCCTACTTCAGAATACTTTAATAGGGGAAAGAAAAGACTATCTATGTAACTTCCAAAGTTAGATACTATAGAGCACAGCTATCATAAAGGAAGAATAGTAGCTGAGATATCCAGAAATTCACAGGATACAAAATTCATGAATAGAAAGTAGTACAACCTAGGGACAAAGCTGAGTCAACAGAGTTGACTAATGAAAGGGAAAATTTCACCTTATGGATATTAATGAGTCTCTGTGAGCTGAAACTCATTACGGGACAGGTATATCTGTTCTGGACAGGTATATATGCCTATACCTTTTTCAGAAGAAAAGGGTGGGATAGCATTGTTTTTTAAGAAGGCATGGTCATGTGATTAAATTCAGGAATCAGGGGTGGGGATAAGTGGGAGAAAGCATGGTGGAGAGTATTTGGGTAGGTCAAAGGAGGAAGAAACAGAAGTGATTTTTGTCATTGGAATATACTTTAAGTGTCCTGAAGAGAAAGAGGAATTAGATGAGGATTTGAGAGGTCACAGAAGAATGATATAGTAGTGATAGGAGACTTCAATTATCCAGATATCTGCTACAGTTCTCTCTTTATGCCAAAAAACAGTACAGCTAACAACTTTTTGACTTGCTTTAGTGATAATTCCATCCTTCAAAAGGTGGAGGAACCAACAAGTAGAAATTCTATTCTGGATCTGATTTTAACAAAGAGGAACCGATTTCTGGGTTGTAAATGTTGATGACTTTGGAGGAAATTGACTTCCATCCCATAATTTGTAGCAGAGGAAATCTGTGCAAAGTCTGATGGGTACATTAGAATTTGGGAAAGTAGATTTCAAAAGGTTCAGAGGAAAGATAGATAGGATCCCATGGAGTCATATGCTTCAGGAAGTAAGCCTAGAAGAGATAGGAAATGCTCCCACTGAATGAAATCTTGAAGACACAAAGGGAAACAATTTCATTGAGGAAGAAGAAAAATGGGATTTGTCTGAATAGACTAATGTGAATGCATGGGGAAGTCAACAATCAATTTAGATGTTAAAAAGAAAGCTATAGAAGACAGAACAAAGCTAGATAACAAAGCTAGACAAATATAAAAGTGTCACATAGCCATAGAAAAAATTGTGTCAGGAATACTCAATCTGAGGCTGATGAAGAAAGCCAAGAACTACAAAACTTAAAAAAAAATTTTTTTTTTTGCTATATTGGGAGAAAAAACAGAATCAAAGAAGGGATAGGAGTTTTTCTTGGGGTAGAAAGGATGATGATAGCTAACATTTATATAGTGCTTACTATGTGCTAAGTGCTTTACAATATTAGCTCACTTGATCCTCACAACAACCATGGGAGGTAAATGCTGTTATTGTGCCTACTTGACAGATGAAGAAACTGAGGCAAACTGGTTAAGTGACCTTCCCAGAGTCAAGCAGCTAGTATCTGATGCTGGTTTTGAACTCAGGTCTTTCTGATTCTAGGCCTGTCATTCCATCTGTTGTACCACTTAGCTGTTCTCTTATAGCAGGGAAGACAGACCTGCTCAGTTTGTATTTTGTTTCTATTTCCTTAGTGAAGAAGGATGACTTTTACATTAGAAAATATAAGAAAATTCTTCTTACACAAAAGAAAAATGACTAATGTTATTCACAGGATAATTAAGAAGATAGTATGTGAGGACCTTGATGAATTCAGGTCTTCCAGCCTAAAGAACTGTGTTCTACCTCTGCAGGTCCTGAAAAAACTAGCAGATGTGATTACCTAGACATTGTCAATGATATTGGAAAAATTAGGAGAAATGGGAAGCTCTCCCAAGATTGGAGAAGGGGTGAATGTTCCCATTTTCAAAAAAAGAGAAGAGAACAGAGTCTGCAAATTAGAGGCCAGTGATCTTGACTTTGATTCCTGGGAACATATGAAAATGGCTTGTTAAAGAGTTGGTTGATAGGTCAGCATGGCTTCATCAGGAACAGGTTATGCTAAACTAACTTCATTTCCTTTTTTGACAGAATTCCTAAACTAATAGATGAGAGGAAATGTGGGGTTAAGTTTACCTAGATTTTAGCAAAGTTTTGATAAAACATCTCATTCTGTTCTTATGGAGAAGAGAGAGATTTTTGTTGTTGTTGAGTTATTTTTCAGTGATGTCCAAGTCTTTGTGACCCTATTTGGGATTTTATTGGCTGGGATACTGGATGATTTGCCATATTCTTCTCCAGCTCATTTTATAGATGAGGAAACTGAAGTAAAGAGAGTTAAGTGAGTTGCCCAGGGTCACACAGCTATTGAGTGTCGGAGGCCAGATTTGAACTCAGAAAGATGAGTCTTCCTGATTCTAAGCCCTAGGGCTTTATCCACCTAGCTGCCCTAAGAGAGATATTGATTAGATGATAATACAATCAAATGGATTCAAAGTTGATTGGGTGGCTGGACTTAAAATATCAGTGTCAGTGTGGCAAGAGGTCTTCAGTGGAGTACATCTGGGATCAGTGCTGGCTCTGAGTCATTTAGGAATTTTATAAATGACTTGGATGAAGGCATAGAGGGTATGCATATCAAGTGTGAACATGATACAAAGCTGGGAGAGACAGCTAATATACTGGATGACAGTCAGGATATAAAATGATATATTGTTAGGCTACTTGTTGGATATGTTATAGTCGAGACTCCTTTTGTGTGTGAGTTGAACTAGATAGCCACTGAAGTCCCTTCCCATTCCAAAAGTCTGTGATCCTGTGATTCAGACACTCACTAGCTGTGTGAAGCAGAGCAAATCACTTCACCTTTTTGAGTCTATTTCTTCATCTATAAAATGGACATAACAGTGGCTCTCACTTCTCTCTTAAATCCTCAGATGGATTTGTGATCACAACCTACCCATGCCTAATTCTTGTCCATGCTCCTTTTGAAGTTCTATCCTATCCATCACCCAACATGATGGAAGTTTTCCCTACTTTCTCCATCACAAGAGTGCCAATGGCGTGCTCTGGCTGTCTGCCTGTCATCCCTTGCTATTGCCCCATGTCTACTAATACAAGCTGCTTTCAAGAATTCATTTCCTTTATGACATCCATTAGTCCCGTTCTTTGGAATTCTTCATTGTTTATATATTACTGCCTTCTTACACCCACCGTGTGCTTCTCCACTGCCTTCTGTGTGATAGTTATCTAGTTCTTTGGAGGCAATGATATTCCATGTCTTTTGGCCAGAGGAACATAAGTAAAATGTTACTATTAAAATTAAGAGATAATATACCTTGCTTCCTTGGGTAGTTTAGGGTCAATAAAAGAACTTTGTAATTTTCCAAAAGTAATCCAGCCTACTTTCCTTCTCTATTTCAATTCTGAGTCCAGTTCACAATCCATAGGTGCTGTCTGTACAACATATAAATGATTCTGGAAAAATTCTAAAGGGTATTCATTAAAGTGCATGTTGAAATCTGGGCAACAGACAGTCTTCATCCATTTGCTTTTTTCTGTGTAGATGGATAGGCCAAGTTCATTTGAGTGATCTCAGATCTCTTCCTTAAGTCTTCTGCAATATTCAAGGGAATCAGCAGAATACTTTCTACAAAAAAAAGCATCTGAAGTCCTTCAATATCCACAGGGAATCTCTCCTAGACTTGGTCTCTGCTTTGGATCTCCTCCAACACCGTGGAGAATACCTCTGGCAAGTATACTGTTCTATGCCTCACTTGATGTTTATTGGGGGGGAGGAGGGGTCATTAAACAGGGTTATTTCTATCAATACATCTTCTATTTTTTTTGTTTGTTTTGCTTTTTGGAGGGCAATTGGGGTTAAGTGACTTGCCCAAGGTCACTCAGCTAGTATTTGTGTTAAGTGTCTGAGGCCGGATTATCATTACATCTTCTAAGGAATCCTGCATGGTGATGATGTATGAAGTAAAGCTATCTTGCTATAAAATTGCCTGTAAGGCAGACTTTTGTTCTACCAAATCAAATGCTAATGTTCCTAACTAGCAAATAATAAGCACAATGGAATCCTACGTTCTCTATGTCTTTCAGTTAATTGCGATATGGAAAAGATATAGTCCATTGTTGAATATCACTTATGAAAGTCTACTTGACCCTGAGTAATATCCTCAGTGACGATATCCTTGATTCATATGTAGATGACTCTCATAAGGATTTTGTATGGATGGGTAATTAGTAAGAAGTTATTGATATTCTCAGTCATTTTTTTTTTATATTAACAGGGACAGCACCCTAGCTAAGCTGTCATCGCTAAAGAATACCCATTCATAGAGGATAGGACATAAATAATAGAATATCAAAGGAGACCAAGAAAGGACAGTAAGAGAGGTAGGAAAAAAAACCTGACTAAACTACATCAAGAAAATCCAGGGAAGGGAAGGAGGTGGGGGTAACAGTGTCAAAAAACTGTGGAGAGGTAAGGAAGGACAAGAACTGAGAAATGGTTATTGGATTTAGCAATAAGGAGATAATTAGTGACCTTAAAGACAGAAATTTCTCTTGTGAGTGGCAGGGAAGGGAGCCTGACTGGAAGTGGATAAAAAGTGAGGGGGAAATGAGTAAGTGTTGGCAACAACTGTAGAAAGCTTTTTTTTCTAGGAGCTTGGCTATGAAAGGTAAGAGAGACATAGAACAGTAGCTTAAGGGGATGGAAATTGAATTAAATATTACCTATTTTTAGAAGGCTCCTACTATTCCTAACTCCACATTCCCACTGTCATTTCACAAGAGGAAAAAATATGATGGAATTTTCTTTACATTGAAACAGAAAAAGTACAATAATATCTTTTTTTTTTTAAATTTTTAAGGCCAAGAGGTTAACAGTGACTACATGCCGGGGAACAAACTGATGATGGCAGTAATTTAGGAGGTGATAAATGCTCTGAATACAGATGGTCACTTTTAAAATCATGTAGTATAGCAGAACAAATAGATCATATGAATTCAGTTCTCATTTCCGTGCTGATAATCTCCAGCTCTAACTTACTTATCCAGCTCTAACCTCTCTTGTGATCTCTAGTCTTGCATCTCTAGCTACTTACTGGACATCGTGAACTGTCTGGTGGACATCTTAAATATCACATGTCCAAAATGGAACTTTCATCCCTTTCTCCATCTCCTAAACCTTCCCTTCTTTCTAACTTCCCTATTACTCTTAAGGGTACCACCATCTTCCCTGTCATATAGCCTTACAATCTGGATGCCATCCCTGACTCCTCACTCTTTCTCACAACCCATCTGTTGTCAAGTCCTGTTGGTTCTGCCTTTGTAACATCTCTCAAATATGCTCCCTCTGACGCTGATAGCAGCTTAGGATAAAACCTTATTAACTCATGCCTGGATTGCTGCGATAGATGTCTTTTTGGTTTCCCTGCCTTAAGTTTCTCCACCCTCTAGTCTCTCCTCCACCCAGCTGTCAAACTGATCTTCCTAAACCTCATTTATGGCTGTGTCACTCCCTTTTCAATAAACTACAGGGGGGAGGGGGCTCCTGATAACCTCCAGGATCCAATATAAGATCCTTTACCTATCATCCAAAGCCCTTTATAACCTGGCTCCCTCCTATTTTTCCAATCTTCTTAAACTTTATTCTTCCCCTTCCTTGTCCTAGCCAACATACTCTGAGATCCAGGTACACTGACCTTATTCTTCTTGCACTTAATACTCCAGATCCACTCTGCACATTTTCACTGGCTGTCTCCCATGCCTAGAATATTCTCTCCCTCCACATCTCTGTCTCATGGCCTCCCTGACTTCCCATAAGTCTCAGCTAATTCCTGATCCCTGTTAATGCCTTTCCTCTGTTGAATATCTTCAATTTTTACATTCATAGTTGAATATATGTAGTACATAGTTGCTTCCATGTTATCTTCCCCACGAGTTCTTTTAGATCAAGGACTGTCTCTGCTTTTCTTTGTATTCCTAGTATTTAATACAGTTTCTGGTACATAGTAGGCTCTTTAATTGCTTGTTGATTGACCCACTGACAAAGAAGAGGACACAAACACCTTGCAGTACAGAAGAGAAAGCGTCATGTAGTTGTATTAGAGACAAAAATAGTTTCTAACTCAGATTTAGCCCTAGAAGCACATATTGCCACCCTGGCAATGCACAATCCCTATTCATGATCTTTCTGTGATGTGAGTGCCTTGGCTACTCATTTTCTCAGTGCATATGCCCTCTCCCTAGCCATGAATATTCTCTTGTCCACTGGTCATATGGAAATTGTGATATGGGGGATTTCCCAGGTTATTTATTTTGCCATGTCACTGTAATGTAATGCCAAGCAAAGGCAACTTCCCAAGGTTCAGAATACCAGCATAGGTGCTCTCCATTTTATTCAGTGACAAATTAAGAACAGATAGAATCAAAATTTAACATCATTCAAAATACAGCATTTACTAAGTGTGATTCAATAATCTCCAAGTACTACCCCCAAGTGTGATTTTAATCAATCCACCCCTGGATGTTACATTCACTTAATCAATCACAAAGTCCCTCTTCTAAATACTACTCCACCCCTAGGCTGTACATTCATTTAGTCCATCACAAAGCCCCTGTTCTCAAATGGAGATTAGTTTCCAATCATAAGTAAAGTACATTCATTTGGTCAATCACAGAGCATAAAAAAGTCAAAAGTTCCCTACCCTTGGATCACAACTGAATCTACCCCAGAGTTACAACAAGCTTAAGCACAGCATTTAATACCCAAAAGGAGGTCTTTTCTTCATCTTGACCAGAGGCAAGTTCTCAGCAATCTTTGTTCCTGGGAGACAAAGCTTAGCAAGGCCACAAGATACATTGCCAGTGTCTTCATTAATTCATTCTCTGTCTGCAGAACAGTCCTAGGACCCCTGAAAACATTAGCAAAACCCTCTTCCAGGATTGCTGTAAACATACAACAAGAAAATCCTTCTTCAGGGCTTCTGAACCAACAGCAAGGTTCCAAGACTTCTGCAACAACAGCACTGTCCTTCACCAGTGGACAGAATTCACTCTCTGTCTGTAGAACAGTCTCAGTAGCTCTGAACCAACAGCAAGGTTCTCAAACCACTGCAACAACAGGACTGTCCTTCACCAGTGGACAGATCTGGCAAAACAACATCAAAACAGACAGACAAAGACCAGCATAACAGCCATGTCTCCTCAGTCCTTGGCATCTCTGGGTGGCAGCTCTCAAAAGTCCTGGGCAATTCAAAGTGGCCCTCAGCAATCCTCTCAGTCTCTCTCCACCTTCAAGATGCTGCTTCCAAAAAGTTCTTCTGCCTCTCTCTTTTCTTGTGTCTCTCTAAATTTATGTCATCAGCTCCTCCCAGTTCAGCACTCTCTTTTCACATCAACAAGTCCATCCCACAAGTGGGATTAACAAGCTCCGGGTTTTAACACAATCAAACCAAAAACCAAGCCAATACAGGGGGATCTTTAAATTCAATTATTATTACAGTCACTTAACTAACATTTCTTTTATTGTGAATTAATTAAATTCAACAATTCAATAAACATTTATTTAATGCCTACTCTGTACAAAGCCATGTCATAGACACCAGGGAGATGAAGGCAAAAAAACAAAAATAGCAATAGTTCATGCCTATATGTGTCCTCTGGTTGGTTGGTTAGAATAAATGTGTAAGGTATGTGAGGTGTAGCTTTTGAATAATGACTAACCCAAAATATGCCTTGATCTTAAGGTAGATTTTAGGGGTCCCATGTGTGAGGTGGATATAGACTAAGTAATGAATAACAAAAACAAGGCTAATATTAATGAGTCTATAGTAAATAATGCAAAACAGTATAATTGTTAAATTATGTGGTGCAATTAACAAATATTTGTTAAGCACCTATTATTAAGTATCAGGTACTATGCTAGGTACTGGGTACACAAGTGTAAGAATGAAACAATCCCTACTGAGAATGAATTTACACTTGAATGAGGAGATGTATGTGCATGTGCATACACTCTAATATAAAATTAATAAGTACATGTAGAAATAGTTAAGTCCAAGGTAGTTCAGAAAGGAAGGGACTAGCAGTTGGGAGGAACCAGGAGAGGTTTCATGCAGAAGATGCTGCCTGAGCTACATCTTAAGGTAAGAGAGGTACTCTATGAGGCAGAAAGTACAAGCGAATGTATTTTAGGCATCAGTGATTGCCAAAGTAAAGATACTGAGATGGGAGATAGAGTGTTGTATGTGTGAGGAGTAGAGAGAAGGCCTGTTTGGCTGGATCAAAGAGTTTGGGAGGGAAAGCAAAGTCCAATGAGGCTGGAAAGAAAGGTTGAGACCAGGTTACAGAGGACTTTTAAAAGCAAAATAGTGAGGTTAATATTTTATCCTAAAGGCTAAAGGAAACCTTTGGCATTTGGTTGAGTATGTGGTCAGATGTGTGCTGAAGGAAAATTACTGTTGTAGCAGTGTGTAGGATGAACAGTGTGGTAAGAGATTTAAGGCAGGAGGTCATCTAGGAGGCTGTTGGCTGGGAGTGGTGGTTTTGTTGTGTTGTTTAGTCCTTTCAGTTGTGTCTGATTCTTTGTGACTCCATTTTTGTTTTTGTTTTCTTTTTTTAATAGTATTTTATTTTTTCCCCAATCACATGTAAAGACAATTTTTAGCATTCATTTAAAAAAAAATTTGAGTTCCAAAATTTTCTCCCTCTCTCCCCTCTTCCTGAAACAGTAAGCAATTTGATATAGGTTATATATATGCAATCATGTAAAACATATTTCCATATTAGTCATAGTTGTGAAAGAAAAAACAAGACCAAAAAGGAAAAGTCACGAAAAAATAAAGAAAGTGAAAATAGTATGTTTCAATCTGCATTCATACTCCATCAGTTCTTTCTCTAGATGTAAATAGTATTTTCCATTATGAGTCCTTTGGAATTGTCTTAGATCATTATATTACTGAGAAGAGCTAAGTCATTCATAGTTGATCATCACACAATGTTGCTGTTACTGTGTATAATGTTCTACTGGTTCTGCTCATTTCACTTTGCATCAGTTCATGTAAATCTTTCTAGGTTTTTCTGAAATCTGTCTGCTCATCATTTCTTATTGTGCAATAGTATGCCATTATATTCATACACCACAACTTGTTCAGCTATTCCCCAATGGATGGGTATCCCCTTAGTTTCCATTTTTTTGCCACCACAAAAGGAGCTGTTATAAATATTTTTTGTACATGTAGATCTTTTCTCCTTTTTAATGATCTCTTTGGGATACAGACCTAGTAGTGGTATTGTTGGGTCAAAGGATATGCATTGTTTGGTTGTTCTTTTGGCATGTTATTTTTGGGATTTTCTTGGCAAAAATTTTGGAGTGGTTTGCCATCTCCTCCACCTCGTTTTATGGATGAGGAAACTAAGGCAAACAAGGTTAAATGAGTTGCTCAGGGTCACACAGCTAGAAGTGTCTGAGGATGGACTGAATTCAGGTCTTCCTGGCTTCAGGGCCCACCTATATGTTAGGAAATGGTGGTACATATTTATAATTTGTGCTACTAGGAGAATCTGGGTATGGTAGAGTTTTGGAGTTCTGAGCTTCAGTAAGGCTAAAGCTGGATTGGGTGTCTGCGCTAAGACTAGCACTAATATGATGAGCCCCTAGAGAATAAAAGGCCACCAAGACACCTGAAAAAGGTCATCATTCTCCCTACTGGAAGAACTGTCCCAAGCCAAAAAAATCAAGCATGTTAAAGCTTCTATAATGATCAGCTCTAGGATTGTGAATGGCTGTTGCATTTCCAGTCCTGGTGGGACAGGGAAACCCAATCTTCTAAACAAATAAACAAATAACAGAGGGGGAATTTAGGGGAAAGGTGATGAGGGCCTGAACTAAGGTGGTATCTATGTGAGTACTGAGAAGCTGAGTAAAAGAGTTGTGAAGGTAGAGACAACAAGATTGGGCACCCAATTGGATGTGTACAGTGGGAGAGAGTGAGGGGTTGAGGATATGAACTTGGGAGACTGGGAAAATGGTGGTGCCTTCGACAAAAATGGAAGATTTTGGAAGAGGGAGGACAGATAATGAGCTCACATTTAGTAGTGTTAAGTTTAAGAGGTCTTTGAGAAAATGCTTTTGAAATGTCTAGCAGGCAGTTGGTAATGAAGGACTAAAGCTCAGGGAAGAGACTAGGACTGGATATGTAGATCTGGGGGTCACTGGTGTAGAGATGATGATTAAACTTATGGGAGCTGATAAGGTTATCAAGAGAGGGAGGGAGGAAGAGAAGAAGAGAGGAACATCCACAGCTAGGGTAGGTGAAAAAGATGATGAGCCAGCAGAAGATCATGGAGAAAGCAATAAGACAGGTAGATGGCAAGAAGAGAGAGCAATGTCATGAAAATCAGAATGGGGAGACTGTACAAGTGGAAAGGGTTGTCAACTGTGTCAATTGCAGTAGACAGGTCGAGAACGATCACGATTAAGAAAAGCTCATCAGATTTCTAATTAAGAGATCACTGGTAATTGGCGAGGGCAATTTAAAGTGAGTAATGAATCTGGAAGTCAGATTACCAAGGGTTGAAGACTCTAAATGCTGTGGGAATTTTGTAAAAGAGGAAGAAGAGAGAGATGAGTGAAAAGCATAGCATAGTAGTCAGGTAAGTCTTCTTGGAATATAGCATATATTCACTACTTTCCTACAGACAGAAACCTTTCACATTTTCCAAACCTTCTTCCCCCCCCCCCTTACAATGCAGACTGCACACAAATTTATCAGTCTCCCCTACCTCATGGGTTTGATGTGAGTATAAGATTAGGTAATGTATGTAAAAGTACAGGAGATACTATTATAAAGAAAGAACATCTCCTACCTAGGCCAATTATAGCAATTCTCTTACGTTATGAGCACAAAAATAGAAATTATCCCTAATGTGATACAATTATTAGAAATTATCACACAGTACAAGAATATTATTTCCAGTTCTGAATTACAGTAGATATTTCATGGGGCTGATCTTCAATGACATCCCATTACAGAAGCTAAACTAACAATGTGTAGAGCTGACAGTAGATAAACCTTTAGAAAGGCAAATTCTTTAATATTTCGGCACATGGAAAGACCCAGAAACAGTCAAAAAGCATGATCACAGCATAAAGAGAATCAAAGGTGCTTGTTTTTACACTTAAAAATACATTACCATCTTCAAATACATTTAAGTGAATACTTGCACATGGCAGTATTACGAGGGAAGAAAACAAGCATTTATTAAGGGGCTGCTGTGTGCCACACACCATGCTAACTTTACAAATATCATCTCATCTGAAGCTCACAACAACTTTGGGAAGTTGGTGCTATTATCCTTAAGGCTTAAATGAATTGCCCAGGGTCAGACAGCTAGCAAATATCTAATGCCAGATTTGAACTCAGGTTTTCCTGATTTCAGGTGCTCCACCTACCTACATCTGAAAAAGCATAAACAAGCAGAGAAAGGCTAAAAGTTGTTCAAGAAGCAGTTATAAAAATACATTATCCCATCTCAAATTTGATAAAAAATAATTGTGAAAGTTCAAAAGTAAGAATTTAGAAGGGCATAAGCTACCCTATATACCTGCTACATAGTAATGGATTTGAGACACATGGGCTTTCAGATCTGTAAGGGATTTCAGTGGCCATCTGGTCTAACATACACCTTAAAAGTAATTTCTAATAAAACATAGCTGACAAATGGCCATCCGACTTGTCCTTGAAGAGCTATGATGGGGGAATTTACCACCTTCAGAGGCACCTTCAGTCCATTCAATTTCTGGATAGCTCCTTAGCAAAAACTTTTTTGCTTCTTTGCAATGCCCACTCATTGTTTCTTCTTCCATCTAGGGCAAAGCAGAAGAAACCCTTTTAAAAGGCAGACCTTCAAATATCTGGAACAGCCATTATAACTTTTTTCTACTCCTAACTCTCATCTCTGGGCTGAACATGGTGCTTGTCATATAGTAAGTGACCAATAAATGCTTGCTGCATGATTGGTTGACATAGATTTATAATAAGGGGTTGGAGTAGCCTTTATTATGCTTCATATGGACTCAGAAAAGGAACTAGTATCAATTATAATCTTGACAAGAAAATTATAAAAATGTACATGATTGAAAGAAAGAGATAAGTAGGAAAACTTTCATACTTGAAGGTACTACAGACAATTGATATCAATAATCAATGCATTTCCAATGAATGATATAGTATCCACATTCTTACAAATTAATCAGTTTACAAGGAATAAAAGATATTAAACTATAATAGTTGAGGACCTCATTGTACCACTCTCAGATTTTGTCAAATCTCACAGAAAGATGAACAAGAAAGAAGCTCAGGACTGGAACAAAGAGGAAGATAGATGTAGTAGAAAACAGAGTACTGAACTTGGAATCAGAAAAACCCTGAGTTCAAATCCTGCCTCAGATGCTTACCATGTGACCCTGGGCTACTAGTTTAACCTTTCTCAGGTTGTTTTCTCATATCTAAAATGAGAATAGTAATAGCACTCACCAAGTTGTTTATTATTATTATTACTACTGAATTTTAGAAAAAAAAATTAGATATGATAGATCTCTGGTCATCACTTCGTAAAGAAAGGGGATGTAGTAGTAATAGTCCTTTAAGTATATACTAGAAAGTGGTAATCATCAAAAGTTCTTGGTAGTAAGTGCCAAACAGATATATGCCTTAAAAATCAAAATTCAAATCATAAATAAATTTTAGGAACAGAGAAAGAAATACCTTTTGCAGTTATGAATTGAGAAAGAATTCATAACCAAAGAGGGAATTTGAGAGAATCAATCTAGACCTAAAATGCATACATTTTATTAAGTACAACTGAAAAGTTTTTGCAGAAACAAAGTAAATGCAGTTAAAATGAAACAAAATAGTTAACTGGAAAAAAAAATCTTTATTAAAAAGTTTCTTTGGGGCAGCTAGGTGGCGCAGTGAATAGAGCACGGGCCCTGGAGTCAGAAGGACCTGAGTTCATATCTGCCCTCAGACACTTAACACAAAAACTAGCTGTGTGATCTTGGGCAAGTCACTTAACCCCAATTGCCCTCCAAAAAGCACAAAAAAAAAGTTTCTTTGTTGAAGGCCTGATATCCAAGGTTTAAAAGGAACTAATTCAAAATGTCATATGTAAAGAGTCATTGCCCAATAGATAAATGGTCAAAGGACATGAACAAGTAGTTCTCAAAGGAAGAAATTAAAATTTTCAACAACCAGATGAAAAAAGTACCCCAAATCACTAACAATTAAAGGAATGCAAATTAAAACAACTTTGATCTTCTACTTCATGTCTATCAGATTGGCAAAGATCACAAAAAAAAGAAGAAAATGATAATTTTGGGAGGAGCTGGGGAAAGAAAAGTATACTAATGTACTCATGGTGGAACTGTGAGTTCACAGATCCAGCCTTTTTCAGGAAAGCAATTTGGAACTATATCACAAAAGTCACTAAAGTATACCCTGTAACCCAGCTTTGAAGAGATCAAAGAATGAAAGGAAAGATACTATTATTATTATATAATTATTAAAAATACTTCTAGCAGCACTATTTGTTATAGCAAAGAAATGGAAGTTAAAAGCGTCCCTCTTAACTGGAAAATGGTGGAATGAATTACGGCATATGAAAGCAATTGTGCTGAAAGAAATGATAAAAGAGACAGTTTCAGGAAAACTTTGGAAGAGATGCATGTAATGATGCAAAAATAAATAAGCAGAACCAGGAGAACTACCGTGTTTCCCCAATAATAAGACACTGTCTTACTATATTTTTGGACAGAAAAACACCAGAGGGCTTATTTTCAGGGGAGGGCTTATTTTAATGAACTTTGACAGCAATTTTAATAAACAGGTAAATGTGAACAAAAAAATGTACCTTTATTCAATAAACAAATCACTGGGGAAGAACAGGATGATGCGCTCACTGCTGCATCTCTGATTGGATGCAGCTCGGAGCGCGGTGTGCGTTTCACGGGGGGGAGGGGGACGGTGCATACAGAGGGTACCGTAATGTAGCGTGTAGCGCAGGAGATCACCTTCACTACAGTAGCAATCTCAATAGGGCTTATTTTCAGGGGAGGGCTTATTTTAGAGGAATCTTACACAGTAAGGGGAGGGCTTATTTTCGGGATAGGTCTTATTATCGGGGAAACACGGTATTTATACAACAAGTAAAAAATGAAGATTTTTAAAAATCTGATCGATGGGGGGGTGGAGTCAAGATGGCAGAGTAGAAGCAGAACCTCCCCTCTGCTCCAGCTTCCACCTTCCCCAATCCATGTGAAAAGAGGACTCTAAACAAACTTTGGAGCTTCAGAACCCACAAAATTACACAGAGAAGCTAACCTCCTGTTGAGGACAGCCCAGCAGGCCCACAGGAATCGGCCAGCACAGTGCTCTGGGAGCAGAGCCCAGCCCTGGGCCAAGGCTTTAGCCCCAGGGCAGGCCTGACCAGGCCCCAGGCTGGAGGGACTCCAGATCAGCAGTAGCTGTGGCCGTTTCCAGATTTATTAACACATAGAAGCGAAGGACGAAGTGAGAGGTCAGTGCAGTCTGGACTTTGGGACCCAGTAAGTGGGAGTGAGTGGCTTTTGCCCCCAGGGCAAGAAGCTGCTGAGATGCCAGCACAGCCAGCCAGCGCCACGTGGCAGCTTCAGCTCCTGGCCTGCAGAGTGTAGGGGGACCAAGCACCAGTCTGAGGGGTAATCGCTCTTGCTTTAACCTTCTTGGATCTGGATTGCAGTCTAGGGTGGAGGTCCTGGGGTGTGTGTTCAGCTTGCCAGAGCATGTGAAGACCTCAGAGAGGGCACCCATCTAATACCTCCAGCAGCTGAGAAAACCCCAGCGTTTGGGATGAAAGCTCCCCTGTCTGGTGGCAGAGTCCTACTGTGGCAAAAAGCCCAGGGGTCAAGTGACTGAGGGGCGACATGACCAGGCAAAGGAAACAAAGCAGACAGAAGATTCCAACATTACACTCCTATTTTGGGGACAAAAGGGAGCAAAGCATGGAAGAGGAGGAAGATAGTGAAGTCAGAACTCCTGTACCAAAAGCTTCCAAGGAAAATATGAGCTGGTTACAGGCCATAGAGGACCTTAAGAAGCAGATAAAAGAAGTAGAGGAAAATTTGGGAAGAGAAATGAGAACAATGCAAGAAAATTACAAAATGAGAGTCAACAGCCTGACTGAGGAAAATCACACCTTAAAAAAATAGACTAACTCAAATGGCAAAAGAGGCTCAAAAAGGCAATGAGGAGAAGAATGCCTTAAAAAGCCGAATTTGCCAGATGGAAAAAGAATCTCCCACAATGTAAGGTTTATTGCCTCATGTAAATGCCTCATCAAATGGGATGATTTAATCAAGAGTCCAGGGGAGTTTCCCAGAGCCTGTACCTCAAGGACTCAAGGAGAGCTGGAGGGGGCTCCCAGAGCCCATACGTCATCAAAAGGAAATGGAAAGGGATATTAAGACATCTAGATGAATGAATCCTGCTATGGGGTGGTGGACCTTTTTCCAGATCATCCATGATCAATATTCACTGTTACAGCCCTGCTTTGATTCTAGGTCAGGAAAACTTTCCTTCTTTTATGACTCTGTGGAAAGAACAAGATTCCTTTAGTGGCCATTAAAGACGTCAGATTGAAAAATGATGTGATCCTCCCCAACCTCGTTCATGGTGACTGTTAGGTCACTTTGTGTCTACTACTCATCAATCCTCAGGGAAAGAGGCCAGGATTGAAAGTATGTATGATGCTGCAACAAAATAGTGAGCAAAACTTACTAATCGTATTCTGACCATTTCTTTACTCACTTGGAAAAATAGAAAAGATTCGCACATCATCGGGATAGTTTAAGATGCAAAATGAATTAAAAAATTACAAAAATGAAGAATCAAAATGTTAGAGATGAAAGAGACCTCAGCAGCCATCTAGTCTAACCCGTTCCTGAAAAATGAATCTGTTCTCTCCATACCCAGGAAGTAGTCATTCAATCTCTGCTCTCAGAAATCAGGGAAAATCAATGAGATGGAGTCAGAGAGCAGGAAGTCAGGGCTTCCTAAGCCAAGCTCTGGCTTGGCTTGTACCACCAGCCTTTTGGTCAACAGTCAGTGGCATGAATCCGTGACTACACAGAGATGGTAACTTGGAGGATTCCTCATTTAGTGCAGAAAAGTGAGTCTTTCCTCCCTCAAGGTTTAGGTTCCACAGCAGGAGACCACAAATGGATTGTAGCCATTTCTGCTGCTTTTGATAAAGTCAGCCCCAAGGAAGAGACCAAATAATGAGGCAAAATACCTGCTTGCCTCAGAATTCCAAACCATCACAGATTTTTTCCCCTGTAACTTTCCTGTTGAAAGACTAGGTAAGCAAGGGGACCACAGGCATGGGGCAGCAGCTACAGGAGCCTGAGTTAGAATGAAGTTAGAAGAGTCTTGAAGAAAAAGTAGGGGAAGAAAGTCCCTCTTTGTTCTTTTTCTTCTCTCTCAACGTATTGTAGGATCCCAGAGTAAAGAATACTCCATTGGATTGGAAAAGTGCTGTCAGAAAGGCTCACATAAGCCCTTTCAGGCTTAGGAAAATAAGCTCCCCAGGAGACCTGGCTGAACACCTGATTAATTAAGGGCCACCAAGGAAAAAGGCTAGAAAGGAGATCATACATGAATTAAGCAGAATGAGTAACCTGGCCAGAGTTCAGTTAAATAACTATGAAATGTGTAAAAGAGCACATCAGTCAATGTACAACTCTCCCTTCAGCTGAAGTAGTTTTCTTTGTGTCTTAAGAATTTTATTCTAGGGGCAGCTAGGTGGTGCAGTAAATAGATGACTGGCCCTGGAATCAGATGGCCCCCAGTTCAAATCCAACCTCAGACAGACACTTGACACTTACTAGCTGTGTGACCTTGGGCAAGTCACTTAACCCCAATTGCTTTCCCTTCTCCTCTCAAAAAAAAAAATCATTCCCATCTCTCTTGGGCTGACTAACCCTATACATTTTTGTGTGTTGGATCTTCTCTATTCTTTGAACCCCTTGAAATTTGTTCTCTCCAAATCTAGGATACCCATGAGTCTCAGCCTTTCTTCTCTATCACAGATTTTAAGATGGAATGGTCTCTCCCACCCAAAGTTTCCATGAACCAGTTCCATTCTATTAACCAGTTCTTCCTTTTTGGTGAGAATCAAATCCAAAACAAAACTCCCATATATTGGTTATTCTACTTTTTAAAGGATGAAAATGTTATTATAGAATGTCAAAAAATTACTAGCTGCTTTTCTTTTGATAGAGAAAGAGCTCCAGCAGATATCTAGGTAATCGATACCTACCACTGTCACTACTATGCCATTCCAGGATTATGATATAGCAACCATATGTGCTAGTATAGGGACAGTCTATCTTGGGCTGTACACTCCAAGGTGGGTCTCTTTTGATCATTACCCAGAGGTCCTGAACAAAGTTTCATACTCTGAAAAAAGCTAAGCCAAGATGACATTTTCTTGGAGGGATGGGGAAAATCCACAGTCACATTCTACAGGCATCAGATACCTACAAGAAGCTGCAGGTTCCCATGGTTTGAGGTTAGAAAGGCAAAGAAAGTAAGTAAGTACGGGACAAATGAACGGACAGGTTCTCATCCCCTCTGACTAGGAAAGCCTCTATTCTGCTCCTTACTAACCCTACTATCATATGCAAGTCACTTCTTCAATCTGGGCCTCAGTTCCCTTATCTTTAAAAGGAGTCTTTAGACGAGATGATCCCTAAGGTTCTTCCACCTCAAAGAGCTATGATCCTATGGACCAACATAGTTCAAAGAATTCATCGTTACTATGACATGAAAGGGACAAGGAAAGAGAAAAAGGGGCAATAAAGAATGGAAGAAACAAATGAGACCAAGGCTGAAGGAAAGCTTGTGGCCCCTAGAACATTGGTTTTCAGTAGCAGTTTCATCCTAGCCAAGTCTTTTCTATGGTTTCCAGGACTTTGGAGAGAATCCTGCAATTCTGGCGTGATTGGTCCTTAATGGTAGAAGAAAAGACAAGGGTCTTGAAACATTGTCAGTTCCTTAAATGGAACAAATATACTAGTAAATATATTCAAATTAAACCCCATATGTATACACATGAGTACAGACACATAGAGAAAGGGAGAGACAGAATGAATTATACATGCATGCATTATTATACATAGTGTGAATGGGAAGCGGAAGGGAGAGAGGGAGTAAAAGGACAAGGGGGGAGAGAGAGAGACAGTTCTACAGATACACACACACAAAAGAGTGATACAGAACTAAAGGTGGAATTACATAAATAAGGAAAAACCTCTTTTTCTGTCCCTTCAAAAAATAAAAGGTCCACACACACACACACACACACACAAAAGAATCAGCTCAATGAGGAGAATCATTGCTTCAGAATTAGATTGGAGCAAATGGAAGCTAATGACTTTATGAGAAATCAAGATGCTGTTAAACAGATCCAAACAAATGAAAGAATAGAAGGCAATATGAAATATCTCATGGGAAAAACCACTGACCTGGAAAATAGATCCAGGAGAGAGAATTTAAAAATTATTGGACTACCTGAAAGCCATGATCAGAGAAAGAACCCAGAAATCATCCTCCAGTAAGTTCTCAAAGAAAGCTGCCCTGATGTTTTAGAACCAGAGGGCAAAATAGAGGTTGAAAGAATCCACCGATCACCTCCTGAAAAAGATCCCAAAAAGAAAACTCCTGGGAATACTGGTATTATAGCCAGGTTCTGGAATTCCCAGATTAAGGAGAGATTATTACAAGCAGCCAGGAAGAAACAATTTGAATATTGTGGAAACACAATCAGGATAAGCCAGGATCTGGCAGCTTCTACACTGAGGGATCAAAGGGCTTGGAATATGACTTTCTGGAGGTCAAAGGAGCTGGGATTAAAACCAAGAGTCACCTACCCAGCAAAACTGAGTATCATGTTTCAGGGGAAAATATGGTAATTCAGTGGAATAGAGGACTTTCAAGCATTCTTGCTGAAAAAACCAGAGTTGAATAGAAAATTTGACATTCAGATACAAGAAGCAAGAGAAGCAGGAGAAGGTAAACAGGGAAAAGAAATCATAAGGAACTTATCAAAGTTGAACTATTAACATTCCTACGTGGAAAAACAATAATTGTAACTGATGAAACTTTTCTCAGTAGTTGAAGAGAATAGAAATATTTATATATATGTCTATATATGAGGGTATATGGGCATATGAATACATATGTGAATGTGTGTATATATGTTTACAGGTATACATAGATAGAGGGCACAGGACCAATTTAACAGGAAGGGATGATACTTAAAAGGTGAAATTAAGAGGTGAGAGGAATATAATGAGAGGAGATGGGGAGAGACAGAATGGGGTAAACTATCTCATATAGAAGAGGCAAGGGAAAATGGTTACAATGGAGGGGAAGAATAGGAAGGCAAAAGGGAATGGGTCAACCTTATTCCCATTGAATTTGGCTTGAGGAGGGAATGAAATACACACTAAATAGGGTATCTCACCCTCCAGGAGAGTAGGGGGGGAAGGGGAAGAGAGGGGGGATGATGGAAGGGAGGGCAGTCTGGGGGCGGGGAGGGAAGTTGGAAGCACCAACTTTTGAAAAGGGACGGGATCAAAGTAGAGAATATCTGATCAATGAAATGACCATCTCCAGAAGCCCAATGATGATGTATGCTATCCATCACTTGAGAGAGAGGAGATGTCAAAGTGTAGAGTGAGACATGGATATTTGGACATACTAAATGACTGGATTTGTTTTGCTTGACAATGTATATTTATTACAAGGATTTTGTTTGTCCTCCCCACCCTCCACCCCCTTTTAGGTAGTTCTGCTGAGAGGTAAGCTAGTAATAGTATTACCAAAAAAAAAAAAAAAGATTAAAAGGAAGAAAAGATAGTCATTGAAAATTTTTTTAAACCAAAGAAGTGAACAGAAAGAAGTTCAGAAGAGAACACAGATGAGCAGAATAACTTCTGAGAGTAACACTAGCTATATTATATACTTAAAAGGAAAAGCAAGGGAGATGCAGTAGAGGTTGACAGTTATAAGAACAATCCTCATTTGTTCTAATTGGCATATGGGAATGCTCATTTTATTTGGTGTTTAAAGTCAGAAAATTGAAAAATATATATCTGGTCAGCTCAATAGAATAAAATGCATCCTTGAATGATTCCTTCAAAGTAAATGACTCTTAGATATACAAGACTATTACAGAAATTTCCTTCATTTACTATATAAAAGTGGCATACTATAGGTATGGAATAATGCAAATACTCTTAGACATTTTGTTTTGTTTTGCTGCTTTTAAGAACTTTAAAAAATTTGTTTGACAAGGGGAGACTCACTAGATTGGGTGTGAGGGGCGCAAATATCTGTAAATGTTGTAAAAGCTAAAGGCATCATAGCAAACTGGCCCTTTCCCCTGCCTTGCAACAAAAGTTGTGGTGGTGGTGTGGAATGCTCAGTCAATTAAAAAGAAAAGGGAGGTTGTTGTTCTTTCTCTAATTTGAGCTACATGGTGGCTATGGGGACATGACAGCTATAGATGTGGCTTGGCTAGATGAGCTAGGCCAGTGCCTTGACCTCCTTGCTATGTTTTCTGTTTTATATTTATGCCTGAGCATAGGATCCTGAAATGGACATTTCCAGCTATGAAGGCAGCTTCATGAAATCAAGAGATTAGACTGGCAGTAATGGGGGTTTCCACATCAGAAAAGATGACCACTGGCAGAAAAATGAGCCCAATACCTGGTCTGATTTGCCAAAAGATATGGACCTATAGGAAGCTGTCTGGACAACACAGCCAGAGTGAAATGTAAAATGCCTATTTGGCAGTCTCTCAAATTGCTTCATGTTTTAAAGTTTGAGTCTCAATATCCTTGAAGAATATGCCAGTAGTTACGTTACTGCTGCTACCTGTTTTAAGTTTTTCTGTCAATGCATATGTGTGGGTCATAGGTGTTTCTTTTCTAGAGAAGAATTTCTTTTCTAGAGAAGAAATAAACATTGTCTTATATCTGTCCAATGTTGTACACTGAATACCTTTTTTTATTCCTTGCTTTTGGGGTATACTCTAGTCATAAGCCAAAGTTAAGTGACTTTCCTGGGGTCCATAGGTGGGTGTACAAAGAGTCAAAAAAAATGAGATAAAGACAGTTTCACCCCTTTCTCTAGAGGCCAGGTTCTCCAAGGACTAAACCTCACTTATATGTAAAAAGGTCCAGAGATGAGAAGGACCCCTTCCTGGAACTGAAGTGGGCAAGCTCACCACACCCTGAGGGCCCATTAATGGTTCTTATTGTTACACTTTTAGTACTATGTTCTAGAATTTACTCAGGAATAAAAGTCAAGTTGGCCTACAGTATGCAGTCTCTGACCACTTTTGAAAACTGGACTATTTGCCTTTCTCAAGCTTATAGCACTTCTGTTCTCTAAGATCTTTTAAAAATCACCAACAATGTCTGAGTATATGTGCCAGTGCTTTCACACCCTAGGATGTGATTCTTCCGGGCCTGGTGACTTAGATGAAGAGGTAACTTGGGGGCAGCTAGATGGCATCGCACAAGCACAGGCCTTGAAGTCAGGAGGGTTTGAGTTAAAATCTGATCTCAAACACTTACTAGCAATATGACCCTGGTTACACTTAACCCCGATTGCCCCCCCCCCCCCAACCCAAACAAACAAACAACCCCCCCTCCCCCACCCCAACACACACACACACACACACACACACACACACACACACACAAAGAAGTAACTTAATGTAATGGCAAGATTGCTAGACTAGGAGATGGAGATCTAGATCAAGTCCTTCTCTTTTACTTCCTAGCTATGTGACCATGGACAGGTGACTTAATCTCACTTAGCCAGAGTTTCCTCATTTGTAAAGTGACGATGATAATGCCTTTAATACTTCACAAGGTTGTTAAAAGGATCAAACAAGATAATGTACTTTCAAAACCCTGACATTTTGTGAAAACCATAAAAAGAAAAATGTCAGTTGTGGTTATTACTGGATAGAGGGGCAGCTAGATTCTGTCTTAATATTTATTCCTGCTAATCAAGGATAAATCTTAATATACAAAATGATCCTATTATGTTTATCTTTTGTATTCTTTTTGCATAAGGTATACCCTAATTTGAGAAATATATTCTAGTAATGAGCAACATCCCACCAATTCTCAGTATTATGTATGACTTCAAATTTGCAACCTAATAGGAGCTTGTAATGGCAACCATACTGGCATACCCAGGCTAGCTGCTAGCACAGGTTCTTAGATTTGTTTTACTAGGAAAGACACTTGTTCAAGGGGTCAACAATCTTTTTAAATTAATTCATTAGTTTAGGGGAAAAGTCAGCACCCTGAACTTCAGAGAAAATCTAAACAAAGAAAATAGAGAAAATACAAGCAGAGAAACATAGCCCAATAGACAGGGCTTCTAACTGTTGGAGAAATTAGCACACAGAGGTGGCACAGTGAGTAGAGCACTGGCCCTGGAGCCAGGAGGACCTGAGTTTGGATGCGGCCTCAGCCACTTAACACAAAAACACAAAAACTAGCCGTGTAATCTTGGGCAAGTTACTTAACCCCAATTGCCCTCTATAAAGCAAAAAAAGAAAAAAAAAAGAAAGAAATTAGCACACATCAACAGACAGAGCCAACTGTCTGATCAATGCAATACCAGAGAGAGAAGCACCAACATCTGGGTTTTTCAAAGCCGGGGGTTCCTTAACATCTTCCCAGAGTCTCATCTGGTCAAATCACAAGAACACTCTTCCAATGAGTGAGACCCCAAAACAAAATATAAACTCAGAGTATATACATACTTCTCAGATCCAAAAGGCATCACAACCCTCATGACTCAATGCCTAATTAGAAATTAGCAAAAGGTATGAAAGCCTTCTACAAGTAAGCCTCCTCTAAGCAAGCTGCCCTTAATGGGCTCCACTTAGGTCTATTAATGTTTGGGGAAGATCTTAAATCCCATTAACATTACCGAGCTCTAGCTTTAGCTCATCTTGCTTATTATCCCTATTTTGTGCATTTGTATGTTCTTGCTTTGTTTCAAAGAGGACCAATGGCATCATGGGGTGATATCTTGATTTTCAAGTGAACTGCATTTAAGTGAAGCAGATTTTCAGAGTTGTCAGCCTTACTTTCTCTTCCTGAGTCGTAAAAATCCATCAAGACAAAAGTCAGGCTGATTGTTGATGGCCTGAGATGCAGCGGATGATTTTGGCATCTTTTATCTCTGACCAGGCTCTAAGCGCTCCATAGCAACTGCTCTAGCTGCCTTTGTGGCTGTTGGAACACTCTGTTCTCATTCACCCATTCCACCTGGGGAAGTCTTCACCTGCTTGGAGTGGACATTCTCCTAACTTGCCTATGGCTTTGAGGCCTGTTAGTTATCCTCAAGCCAAGACAGTTTTGCTGGAATGTGGCTGCTGTGCATGCTACAGCTTCTTGGAGCCACCTGTGACATGGGTGAGAGGCGGACACCAAAGGTGGATGAACAACCCTGAAGAGAGCTCGGCAAGCCCTCACACCAGAGGTGCCACTACTCCCTGAACACCCCATATGCCCTATGGACATCTGAATCTGTACGTTCTCTTTCTCTTGTCTGATCTGTGTATTACAACTGTTTCTCTTGCTACTCTCTATAATTTTACATGGGCAGTTTTCTTCCTTCCCATCCCTTTTCAAGTTCTCTTGATGAGATTAGCAAGATTCCAGGCTAATGTATATTTTTACTGTCCTTTATTAAGAAAGAATATTCCATTCATCATAAAAGGCCCTTTATTATTATATTTTATGTTGTGCCATTGGCAGAAACACAAACATAGCACATACATTATTCACTGAAGCTAGATCCTCATCTCTCTCTTCTTTTTTGGTGGTTTTCTTGGTTAACCCATGTGATTAACTGCTGTAGCCAAATGTCTTTTTCTTATTCCTGCTGGCTATGCTGAAAGCTCCATGTATGATGACGTACATAATTAAGATGCTGATTTTAAACATTACTATCCATTTTGAGATTTAGTAATATAAGGCAAGCCTACTATGGAAGGTATAACATTGACTGCTACTATCTCAGTGCTAGAGGGCTGCCATGATACTGTTCCTGTACTAAGGTTTCTTCTTTCCTTAGCGAAGAGAAAGGAAGGTTCTACCTTGCAGGCTCCTAGGTATTATGTACAGGTGTTAAAATAATTTTTGCTCTGGGCAGAGGGAATGATGATGAAAGACCCAGTTTTCTGGAAGTGGAAGGTAAAAATATTAGGGTGGAAAAAGTAGAGGGGACGTGCAGTTAGAACCACAGTGACATTTAACTGAGTAAGAAAAAAGATTTTTGATTTCTTCATTTTAAATGTGAGGTGCCAACTTAACTTGATAATTCTGAAAAATATAATTCATTCTGTACTTATTTTCATTCTGAAACATTTTTGTTGTGAAAAAAAAAATTAAACACCATGTGTAAGGGTAGAAGATTGGTCCAAACCTGAACTTACCAATTTGTATTTACAGTACAGTAATTGCATCTATGTTTGTTACAATGTTGTCACATGTCTAAAATCATATATTGTGCCATGCTGACCTGAATTTAAATTAATTTTAAATAAATTGTGCTTCCTTGTGGGTTTTTGTACAACAAAATCCATGAGTGTATTAATATAAGTATAATGATCATTTGACCTGCTCATTTTGTAGGGCTAGCTTTAGAAGTGGAGTAGGCAGTTACCTATATGTTATGTTTTAAGGGATACACAGCATGATTTGAAAAAATCTAAAAGACGTCTTTCCTTAAGGTATTGTCCTCTCAATGGTAATACTTGAAATCCAATAAGAAATTCATATTTTGGAAATAAAACAGTTTTACATTTAGGAAATCCCTGTTAAAATGAAACTATTCTCAAGAAAAGAATCATTTCATTCATTAACATCTGAGGTACCAGGAATTAGAGGCAATTAGTCCCTGATAGATATGTAAAAGTTACAACAACAAAGAGGTCAAAGTAGTACAGAAATTATTTCACTAGAATACACTGACAAATAGGAGGGGTCTTTCATAAACTGAAGTGTGTGAAGGTATTTATACAAGTCATATTAAGTTTGGAAGACTTCTGTTTACCATCTTTGCATATGCAAAGGTCACCCAAAGGTCTTAAACATTGCAAGAGAAGATGGCAAAAGAGTAGAAATAGTATTACCTCATAGAAAGTTGGGTCAGGAGTCAGGAAATCCTGAATTCAAATCTGACCTCAGACACTAACTAGCTGTTATGAGCCTGGGCAAGTTACTTAAACACTTTTTGTCTCAGTTTCCTCAACTGTAAAATAGGAATAATAATAGAACCTACCTCACAGGGTTGTTGTGAAGATCAAATGAGATAATACTTGTAAAGCATTTCACACAGGACTTGGCACATACAGTAAGTGCTATAGAAAATCTGGCTATTATTATTATTATAACAACAGTGAAAAATAGCCAGCTTCCTTTTGGGCCAAAGAATTGCCTGCTGGGCTCTTCTAGCTGATGTTATAATAATATGTATAGTGCAAGTATTACCATCCTTCTCCACCATTTAAGGAAATTGGGGCCTAGAGAGATTCAATTATTTGTTTATGTAGCTAGTAAGTATTGGAGCTGGGATTTGAGTTTAAGTCTCCATGCTCCAAGTCAAACATTTTTTGAAAACATCAAAGAATTCCAAAGACAATCTTATTACCTGCTAATGTGCTACTTTTGTCACATATTGGCTGATTTAATTTTTGAGTGCCTGAGGCCATGCTCTAAAAGTGGTATCAAATAGAAGGATTGCTGTGCTATAGCATATTAACTTAGAAAACTACAAATTAACATTATCTATGTTGTGTTGTAGTTTTATTTATTCTGCTAAACATTTCCCAATTATGTACATTTTAATCTGGTTCTAGGAACACACAGGTGGCAGTGGGCTATGAGTTTGACACCTCTGCTCTCAACTGCAGAATAATTGCTTAATTGCATTAATAGAAGGAGTTATTTCATTTAGTTCCCAACACCTAATGAAGTCATAGGTCCAGTCCAAAGAGAAAGGAAAAAAGAAAAGTCATCACCTCCTCAGAGCCTCATTTTTTAGAGTGCTAAGCACTCTGGCATTTATCTAAGGTTACCTGACTACATGTCATTGACTTCCTCCCAATTGTGTGTGATCTGTGTGTATATATCAATCAATAAAAAATTAAGTACCTATCATGTGCCAAACTGTTTCAAGCATATGTGTGTCTATCAATACACATACACACACATACAAACATATGCACTGTATATAGATGTATTTATATGTAATACCTTGTTAGAATCATTAGCTCATTTTAAATTTATAGAGTGACATAATGTTCCCTAAGATCTAATTGGTTTCATTCTTTCCAGCTTTAGGGAGTTTATTTTAGATGAACAGTTCTGAGTTCAATCACAATTACTCTGAGTCTTTAGTTAGGAAAAATTCCTAACACTTAGACAGAAGTTGGGCTCTCTGCCTAATCTTACATTTATAACTATCTCTAGTTAACCCTGGCCTCTTTGTGGCTGAAGCAAAATAAGAGTTTATTGGAAACATTTGGGTTACAAAATAGCAAGTTATATTTTTTTATGTCTGTGGATAGATGAGCATCAGGAGGGGAGGTTGGGGAAAGAACTGGTCTTTTCTCTGCTACTTTCCTCAGCCTGGATCCTTCTCTGGCGGGGGCGTGTAACACGCTAGGGTGTAACACCACAAAGTGTAACACGCCCGCGTGTAACACTTT
>NW_027187419.1:65250209-65287083 GCF_028583685.1 Petaurus breviceps papuanus
GTGGGGAGGGGGGGCAGCAAACACTATTCTTGATATCTCCCTTCTCTACCATAGCGTGTTCCTCCTTTTGTTCCATGTTTGCTCCAGCCTCTAGAACAGACTTAGAATCTCTTCTTCCCCCCACTCTTGAAAGAGTTCCATCCTTTTATACAAAATGCTCAGAGCTGACCCAGTCTCTCTTACAGTGGCTTTGATTGATTCAAGGAGGTACACAGAGCCTATTCACATTTGGTTGTGATTGCTTGATTGAATAAAAACAAATGAATAAATAAAAACAGTTTGTATCTAGTCAAGGCACCTAAGCCAAGTAGGGTAGTTTCTACCCCATCCTTAGACTCATCCACATGCATGCATGTATATGCATATGTGTATATGTATATGTACATACAGAAGTCCCCAAAATCTAGTTTAAAACTTTGCTAAGACTTTTGGGACATCCCATATCCCCTTTCATTATGCACAGTTAATATTTCTTTACCTTTCTAATATTTAGAGGCTGCCCACTCTTTTTTTTTTTAAAGCAGTTGGGGTTAAGTAACTTGCCCAAGGTTACAAGGCCAGTTGTTTTTTTTTTTATTTGCCTGGGTGTTAAGTATCTGAGGCCAGAACCAATCCTGGGTCCTCCTGACTCCATGGCCGGCACTCTTACTTACTGTGCCACCTACCTGCCCCTGCCCAGTCTTTTTCTATATCCCTTTCAAAAACAGCAACCAGTCCCTGTTCTTTTCTCTTCTAAAAATCCTAAAAATTTACAATCTGATTTTTTTTTTAATATTTTGTAATGTCTAGTTGCACACATGACTTGTAAAAAGGAACTTCAAGGATCCTGTGCTGCTCTGCAGGGAATACTGTGCTTCTATCTCTCATAATATGAATTCATAGGAGAACTCATCTTAAAAGCTAATCAGAACCCAGGTCAGAAATGATTTTATTGATTAATCATAACAGACTGCATTTGGAAGCTAAAATAAATTTCCCAAAATCACCCTCCTGATTAAGAAAAGATAGCAGAAGATGAAGGCTGCTGTCAAAAACACTGATGAACCTCTGAAAAGGGCAGGCACACTGACTTTCTGACTGCTAAATGAGTTACCTGTGAGGTGGTGGTAACAGCAATGATTGTATCCTCTATCCTGCCACACACAGTAAATCAGCTTTTGCTGTGATGTACTAGACTTGATTATATTAATACTTTAGCTTATATATCTAATTATACATAGTTCTTAAAGCAAATTAAATATGTACTTAAGTGATCTTCATGTACAAAATTCTATAAGATAACTCAAACACTGCATCAATTTATTTAAAATAAATCTGCCATTAACATGAAATTACTCCCTTTACAATACTTATAATGGGGAAAAGCATAAAAATACAGGTCAAATGAATTTTAATATTTTAAAATTCTATTAATATCTCGGTTAAGTCCTCTTTAACCTTGAATATTCACAAAACCTAAAGTTATTTAGTTTTCAGTTTATTACATGGAAATTTCACTATATTTTTAACCAGTTTGGGGTCATTTGCTTGGCTTTCTTAAATCTCTACTTTCATTTTAAATATTTAAGTAAACCACTTTGATCTAAGTGAGAATATTGATTCTCAAGTTAAATTCTTAAGCTTTCATCAAGAGACCTTGATAAAAGAATCAAAAGTAATTGAAGACTAAATTATGTAACTAAAGGACTGGTGAATTAAAGAACAAATTCCAAAAAACAATAGAAAATTTTATCAAAGAAAACAATAATGAGACAACATACCAAAACTTACGGGATGTACCTAAAGTAGTGATTAGGGGAAAATTTATATCTCTAAATACTTTTATCAATAAAAAAGAAAAAGGGCAAATCAATGAATTGGACGTGCAACTAAAAAAAACCTTTAATAACAATAATTCGAAACACCCCAACTAAGTAACAAAATAGAAAGTCTGAAAATTAAAGAGAGGACTAAAATTTTAAGTAATCCCTCCCCAAACTCCAAAACTAAAAAGACATCCCATAGCATTAAACTGATACAATCTAGAGGTTGTTTTTGGGGGAGGCATGAGTAGAGAAGCTAATAAGAAAGAGAAACTATCTGATTGAGAGAGAAAAAACAAATTGTATCAAAAATGAAAAAAAGGATCTACAATAATTGAAAAGAAAAGAAAGATCAGAAATGATCATCCCCAATAACATACTAAAAATACAGATAGTAATTTGGAATAAACAGATGAATACTTACCAAAAAAATATACAGATAAACAAAAGAAATAAATAGAATAACCCATTATCATAAAAAAAGTTTGATAAGCCAGAAATGAACTACCAAAAGAAAAAAATCTCTAGGACCAGATGGATTTGCAAGTAAATTCTATCAAATACTCAAAGAATAATTAATTCCATCATTATTCAAACTGATCGCAACAAATCATTTTATAATAAAAATATAGCCTTCATACCCAAACCAGGGAGAGACAAAACAGAGATAGAAACCTATAGCCCAATATCTCTAATGAACATTGACACAAGAATTTTAAATGAAATATTATCAAATAGACTACAAGAACATATTTGGAAGATTATATATTAAGATCAGATTCAATTTATATCAGGAATTCAACATGACTATAAATATAATCAAGTGTTAATATAAATAACAAAAATTCACATTACTATCAACAGAGGCTTCTGACAAAATTCAATCCCTGTTTCTGTTAAAAATACTATAAAGTTTAGGGGGAAAAGGGCCTTTCCTTCATGTAATAAATGTCTTAAAAATCTAAAATGAAGAACAAAATATGTAATGGAAAAAAGTTAAAGACCTTTCCCAAAAAGGACTCAGTAGAGCAAAAAAGCCCATTATTATTCAGCATAGTTTATAGAAATGCTAGCTATAGCTGTAAGATAAGAAAGTAAAATCAAAGGAATAAGCATAAGCAAAGAAGAAACAATCATGCTTTTGCATGATTTACTTAGATAATCCAAAAGACTCAATAAAAATTAACTGATATAATTAATAAATTTAGCATAAATCATTAGCATTGCTGTATATTATCAACAAATCCCAGAAGGAAATCTAGAAAGAGGAATTCCATTTAAAGTAACTACAGAAAGTATAAAACATAGCCTCAGGAACGAACCTACTAAGCTATATTGAAGAAATTCTAATTGCTCATGGGTAGGTCAACCCAATATAATAAAATGACAACTGCCTGAACAAAGGTAATTATCTAGTGCCATAAGAATTAAACTACCAAAGTACTATTTTATAAAGTTCAAAAATAATTATGAAAATCATATGGAGGAATAAAGAATTAAGAACATAAATAGTAACAATGAAAAAATGGCAAGGAATGGAGAGTCTACCAGTGCCAGATTTAAAACTATACTACAAAGTAGTAATTACTAAAAATAATTTAATATTGTTTAAAAAATAGAGTTCAGTGAGCAGAACAGATTAGGTATTGAGAAGTTTAAATTGATTCTGTATCTTTTTTTGTTGATCATATTTACAGTTAATTTATTTTGTTCTATAATTCCCTAAATCAGAGTTCCTTGTTTCTGAACTTAGTTCAGAATTCAGTTGGCTTGTAATGTGTTAAATTGAGATATTCTGTTCTTTCGCTAATAACTTCCATCCTTGCCTTAAGGAATTTAGATAACCTTGGAAGATTCCCCTCTCCATAAGGGTTTAATATCTTTACACCACCAAACTATCCTTCAAAGATGTCTGGTTTGTTGTCCAAAAAATCTGGTCTGTTATCTCTAGATCTTGCAGCTTGACTCAAACAATGAACATTCTTAGTGGGGGGCAGGGAGGTGAAAGAGGGAGAAGGGCTGAAGAGGTCATTGATAACCAATCATATTGTCCTCAACCCCAGGACGCCACATACCCTGTACTGTTCTTTGTTCTATGCTATGAGTTACATCTTCAATTTTGGGTCTTTGACATAAATTGGGGCAAGCCATTGACCCATCTTATTGTCAGGTAACTGACCCTCATAATAAAATGTTATCTTGCTCAGAGAAATGTGTTTCAGTTTACCTTTTTGTTAAATTTCACTTATGACAGTATGCAACATACAGAAGCTAGAGAACATAGAAGCATAGTATCCAATAAATCTAAGGACCTCAGTTACTGGGGAAATAACTCACTATTTGAAAAAAACTTCTGGGAAAACTGATAGGCAGTTTTGCAGAAATTGGGTAGAGACTAACATCTCACACTACATACTAAAATACACTCCAAATAGATACATGACCCATGTATAAAAGGTCATATCATAAATAAATTAGAGGAGCAAGGGAGAAATTACCTTTCAGATATAAGGATGGGAAAGAGTTCAAGATTTAAAAAAACAATGGAGGGGGTTATATTAGATAAAGTGGACAATTTTTATTATATAAGATTAAGAAGTTTTTGTATAAACAAAACTAATGCAGTTAAAATTGGAAAGGAAACAGGTAACAGGAAAAAAATTCTGGCAATAAGTTGCTTTGACAGAGGTACAATAACCAAGACTGATAAAGAATCAATTTAAAAGTATATGACTAAGAACCTTTCCCCAATAGCTAAACAAATTATGAACAGGTAGTATTCAAAGGAAAAAATTTAAGCTATCAAAAACCATATGGAAAAATGCTCCAGTCACTAACAGAGAAACTCAAATTAAAGCAGCTCTGAGGTTATACCTCATACCCATCAGATTAGCAAAGAAGAAAATAGTGGAAAATGATAAATATCAAAAGCACATTACTGTGCATTGTTTATGGAGCTGTGGATTGACCCAGTCATTCTAGAAAGTAATATAGAACTATGCCCTCAAAGTGACTAAATTGTGCATCCTTTGACCTTTGAACCCCACATATTCAATCAATTGCCAATCTTCCTATTTCAACCTCCACATTTCTCATACTCATGCTCTTCTTTCTTCTCTCATAGCTACCATCCTAGTTTTAGCCCTCATTAGCTAATCCCTGGAATATTAGAACAGCTTCCAGCTGGGCTTCCCTGCCTCAAGTCTCTCTCCAATCCATCTTCCACAAAGCTGCCAAAAGAGTTCCTAAGGCACAAGTCTTAACAATGCCACACTCTTGTTCAACAAACTCCAGTTGATCTTCAGTTTCTTTAGGATAAAATATAAACTACCATTTGTAATGCCAAGCAAAGGCAACTTCCCAAGGTCCAAAATACCAGCACAGGGCTCTCCATTTTATTCAGTGAAAAATTAAGAACAGAGAAAATCAAAATATAGCATCATTCAAAATACAGCATTCACCAAGTATAATTCAATAATCTCCAAGTACTACTCCACCCCTGGACACTATAATTCATTTAGTCAATCCCAAAGTCCCTCTTCTAAATACTACTCCACCCCTAGGCTGTACATTCATTTAGTCCATCACAAAGCCCCTGTTCTCAAATGGAGATTAGTTTCCAATCATAAGTAAAGTACATTCACTTGGTCAATCACAGAGCATAAAAAAGTCAAAAGTTCCCCACCCCTGGATCACAATGGAATCTACCCCAGAATTACAACAAGCTTAAGCACAGCATTTAATACCCAAAGAGAGGTCTTTTCTTCATCTTGACCAGAGGCAAGTTCTCAGCAATCTTTGTTTCTGGGGAGACAAAGCTTAGCAAGGCCACAAGATACATTGCCAGTGTTTTCATTAATTCATTCTCTGTCTGCAGAACAGTCCTAGGACCCCTGAAAACATCAGCAAAACCCTCTTCCAGGATTTCTGTAAACATACAAGAAAATCCTTCTTTAGGGCTTCTGAACCAACAGCAAGGTTGCAGGACCTCTGCAACAACAGGACTGTCTTTCACCAGTGAAAAAAATGTGGCAAAACAACATCAAAACAGACAGACAAGGTACCAGCATAACAGCCATGTCTCCTCAGTCCTTGGCAGCTCTGGGTAGCAGCTCTCAAAAGTCCTGGGCAATTCAAACTGGCCCTCAGCAATCCTCTCTGTCTCTCTCTGCCTCCAAGATGCTGCTTCCAAAAAGTTCTTCTGCCTCTCTCTTTGCTTGTGTCTCTCTAAATTTACGTCACCAGCTCCTCCTAGTTCAGCACTCTCTTTTCACATCAACAAGTCCAATCCACAAGTTGGATTCACAAGCTCTGGGTTTTAACACAATAAATCCAAAAACCAAGCCAATACAGGGGGATCTTTAAATTCCATTACTATTACACCATTTTACTCCCAGTTCCCCTTTCTCATTTAAAATTCTTCATAACCAGCATTCAACCTATTCTCTCAAGTCTTATTGTACATTATTTCTGTTCACTAACTGTATGGCTAATCTACACTAACCTTTTGACCATTCTTCATACATGACATTAGACCTTCCACCTCGGTGCCTTTTCACTAACCCTTCTTCCTTCCTGGAACACACTTTCTCCTCATCTGTCCTTCTTAAAATACATATTTACTTGGGGGGAGGGGGGAGAGGAAGTGCAGTGTTACAAATACACAAGGACTACCAAAGCAGTGTTCCTTGAGCACGAATCTAGTCCTGTCACTCTTCTTAATAAACTCCAGTGGCTCCTCACATAACCTAAAAGCAAATATTCTTTCATTCTTATTTTATCCTTTTTAATGTCTAGTTTTTATATGTCTTATAATGTGCACATTAAAACATGTGTATAATTTATAAATAAGTTATGCCTACATTGGGTGTGCGTGTGGAAAATAATATTTTATTGATGTGGAAGAGTATCTAGTCAAATGATCTGGAGACAGCTGTAGGAGATGGGTACAAGGGCATAGGGGGCAGCTATTGGTTTTGGCAAGCAGGGCCATATCCCTTCTCAGAAACAGGTGTATCGAAGAAGTTAAGTGATGGACAGGGATTCTAAAGTTTGGCTAAGATTGAAGAAGAGGATACATATGGTAGATGGCTTTTGTTTTCTAAGGTAGGAGGTAGAGGCAGAGGAGGGATTGAAAGAAGCATATGGGGCCTCAGTTTGAAATAGTCACTGAAGGGAAGAGGGACAAAAAGTCAGTCTGTCCCTTGGGAATACTTTAATACCCAAATGTGTGGAGAATTACCCAGACCTTTCTCCTACCAAGACTCTGCTCCCCTTTACTTCTTCCCTTCTTCTTCTGGTAATTCCCTACTGTGTTATATTTCTCACAGAATATACTTACTCATTTATAGGGAATCAGGAGATTTAGTCCACTAAATATTAATTCAGCTCTTTCCCTTAATTCTTTAAGTTCTGCTTAAATCTTTAACCAATTTGGTTTTGTCTCCTTGTTCTTTTTTAGTTAAATTTTTAAAAATCACCCATAAATATAAAAAAAATTTCCTTATATAACCTTTTGTTGATATGTGTATTTGTTTACTCTGCTTGAATTTCTCGTTTGGAATGCTTGCAAAGTGAATATTCTGCTCATTTCTGTATTTGTTTTTGTTCAAGTCTACCTCAAAAATGCCTCTATTTTGTTGAAAGTCAATCTTATTTTCATTGTTGATTAGATTTAGCTTTGCAGGATATGTTATTTTAGGTTGGAACTTGAGGTCTTTTGCTTTTTTGCAAATTCTTATTCTGTTCTTTTCACCACTTTTTCATGACTATGGATTAATCCTAAGTTATTTGAAGTAGTTTTCCTTTTTGGCTAAAGGTTTTTTGTCCTGGCTACTTACAAAATATTTTGTTATTGAAATTGTGAAATTTAACCAGTACATATCTTGGAGTTTTTAAGCATGAATTTTTCTTTTCTGACAGTGATCTATGGATTCAGTTGATCATTGTTTTGTTGTCCATATTAAAAAATTCTGGGTAATTTTCTTGTATCATTACCTATACTCTGGTACTCAGGTCTTTTGATTCATCATAAACTCTTAGGAAATTTATTATCATGTAATCAATTGAGAAACATTTTTTTAAGTCCTTTGCACTGTGCTAAGGACTAGGTATACAAACATAAAAGCTAAACAATGACTACCCTGCAGGGTCTTACATTCTACTAAAGGAAATAACATGCATATGTAAGTATATGCACAATAAATATATTAATTTTATGTGGAAGGGGACTAGTAGCTAGGGGGATCAGAAACAACTTCATGTATAAGGTGATACTTTGTCTTAGTTTTGAGAGCTCTAGCACATCATTTTTTGTTGAAGTTTAGGGTTGTAAAGGAAAAACTATTCCACTTCTTGGTGATAATGTGATCCTTTCCTAAGATTTTTCACAACTCTGATGATTCTCAGCATATATGAAAAGAGTAGGCTCAAGATGGCCATTCTTTTAAGTTGTCCTTTATATGACTTTGACATTAGCATTCCATTTCCAGTCTTAGTCTTCTTTATTACAATAGCTTTGTAAGTGCAGCTATGGAGGGATATGAACCAGGGATGGATTAGAAAGAACTTACCCCATTGGTAAGGCTTGTATCCTCAGCATAAGGATTCCTTGGACACATCTCAGTCCTTCTGAGTAACTTCTGGTCATAGTTATATTTGTTAATAATAACATTAATATTACTTATTAATATTAGTTCTGTTTTTGTATTTTTAATATGGGAACAAAAATTGCCCATATGTAGTGCTATATAGCACCACTGATCCCTAGGTAAAGTTCTGCTACAAAGATACTATGATCTGGGAAGAAAAGATACTGCACAAGATACTGCTAGTGGTTCTTAATACACTCTGAGATCTTTGGCATTAGAAATTGTTTTTTTCTTTGTAGTTGAATCTGTAGTGCTTGGCACATAGTAGGTGCTTAACAAATGATTATTGATTGGGTAAATAAATGAATATATAGATGGCTGCTTGTAATTTTGCGAGAGAAAACCTATACTTAAGTAGACTGAGCTACCAATTTTAAATTATTGACTGCTTTAGTATTTTCTTTAGGTTGCACAGCCCTTCTCAATATCATAATGACAAGAGAGTGAGGTTTGTAAGGGGGGGAGGTCAAAAAGTGGGGAGCAGTTCAAGACCAGTACAGTATATAGCCAGTGTGCCTCTGGATAGGGAAAGAATAGATTAGTGTATGAATCACTGATTTTTAGGAGTCAGAAGGGATGTAGGCCAATACCCTGTACAATACCCTACACAAGTAGTCATTGAGCTTCTGTTTGAATGCCTGCAGTGGCAGAAAACTCACTTTCCAGCTTATCAATGTCTCTTCTAAAATACAACACATAGAAATGAGCACAGTATTCCAAAGGTGGTTTGACCTGAGCACTGTACAGTGGAACTACTAGCTTTCTCATTTATGCACTCTCTAAGCCAATAATGAATTCACAGACAATATAAAAATATGTGAAACTGGACTACTGAGAATGCAACTAATCTTGGAAGCAGGTTTACCAGGCATGTAGTCAAAGCCCTAGAAACAGCCCCCCAAATTATGTAATTTATTGCTCATCTCAGAGTATAACAGCTACTACCTCATGTATAGCTCTGTATTCCTACCATTGTCCCACCAAGATTTGTCCATTTCTGATGAGAAGAGGCAAGTTGACTTAAGACCTAGTGTTTTAAATTTTCATGGCTAGCATAAATGACAGACTATAAACTCTGCAGGATAGAAAATTACTTCCTTCCAAATAATCCTAAATTCCCTCTAGACCTTGTGACTAATAATCAAACTCATCTTGAAAAGGCAGTCATACCACAATTACAAAATAGTGTTCAGTTCCATTTTTTTTTTATTTGGAGGTATCTTGATTGCTAATCAGCATGTTACATGATTACCTGCTCAAAATTGCTAGAGATGTTTCTGCTTTTGCCATTCTCTGTGTATAATGTTTTCTCAACCGAAGTAGTGGTTCTAGCAAGGGAAAATAGAGCTAAGCATATTTAGCTCTGCCATTAGACTGCCATGTGAACTGAGGGACACTATGGTATAATGGAACATACAATGGATTAGGAAGACGTGAGACTTAATTCTAGTTCTGCTATTTATTGGCTCTGTGACCCTGAATGATCTAATTAATCGTGCTGGATACGATTCCTCATCTGTAAAATAGGGATAACACCTCTCCTGTTGAGCTCACAGGGTTATTGTGAGGAACAATTGGGTTTACATTGCTTCTCCAAAAGTACAGTATAAAATATAAAGAATGACTATTCTATATTATTTAATGTGTGAATTCCCTTTCATGTTTTGTCAACAGGAAAAGGAAAGCATGGGTGAGAAAAGGAAACAATTGAATTTAATCAGCAAATTACTTTTGTAAAGGAGCAGGATATTACAGAAAATGAAGGTTTACTGAAAGTAGATGGGCCCCAGGGAAACATATAGATTATATTTAAGGTTATTATTTGTTGAAATTTTATTAAGTTGCCCATCTCCCAAATTAATAGCTGTCAATTTCAAAACTTAGAAGATCAAGAATATTGTTTGTCAACACAAGAATAATGCAGAGTGAATATATGCAGACAAAATTGCAAAGTCCTAAAATGAAAAGTAGCCAATGTAACTTTACATGTTTGGTGATAAAAAAATTATGATTTATGTTTTGCCTAAATTAAATTAAAAGTAGTTATATTTTCTCTACATAATATATTTAAACAATACTCTCAAGAGTTCTGTTACTGACTTTTAATTTTGTTTTAGGGTTAGTATGTGTACAGAACAGCAAAAATGTGTAATCCAACTTTCATATTATTAGGTGTGTTTAAAATTCATATAAGATTAATTTGTGATGATTCCTAATGCATCCTGATAATCAATCAAAAGGCATTTATTAAGCACCCATGTGTGCCAAGTACTGTGCCAATTATTTGGGACACATACACAATAAATGAGACAATAAATCACTGAAAAAACTGAGGTACTTTGTTGGTCATTGAATAATTGAGACTTAGTGCTCTGACCCTACCAAAGCAACTTTTGAAGGATACCAGAACCAGACTGAAAGTGGGTCACCCTCACCTAGAAAAGTGACTCAGGATATATTCAAGGTCCAAGATAACAAAACCTTCTGAGGGAAGTTATTGTTTCTAATACAGCAGCCTCTCCTGGTGAACTTTGGTACTAGGGCAGATCAGAAATATTAAAAGTGCTTGGTCAATCAAGTATAATCAGATGTGGTAGGGATACTACAATGATTTTATTAGCTCAAATGATGTTTCTTGAAAAGTACTTGGTTGGAGAGGTACAGACAATGTAGGGTGACATGAGTATCTCATGTCAACTTAGCCGAGGTTAGTAAAGAATTAGGGTATGAATTAGAGATTAGAACCAAACAACTGAACTCTAAATTTGGATTAAAGGCAAACTGAGTGAATAGTTTAAAGATGTAATCTCTGAGTACTTCCAGTGGTCATCTACCACTCCTTCCTACCACTGCCTCAAAGAAGTCTTCTTTAAGACTGAGCTAATGCACAGTCATCACCACCACCACATAAAATCTTCCCTGAACTCTCCAACTGCTAGTGCCCTCCTCCTCAAACTAAGTTGCATCTTAATAGTTTGCATTTATTTGCACTTATTCTTTTCATATTTAACATGCAGTTATTTTACAGCTCAAGAAAAAAGTAAACCTGAAGGAGAGATATGAGATAGCATGTGTCAGGTGCCACTACATCCCTTCATGCCCTCCATTCCAAAAGTCCCATGAATAGCAATGACCTTTATCTCCTGCTTCTAGGTGGTTCTCAAAAGTCATTGTCCAAGGAAAGCAACCCTTGGGGAGATGTAACCTTACAATGTCCCTGCCAGTGCTATAGCCACAGCTACCAAGGCAGAAAAGTTCTTGCCCCTATAAAGTCACTGGCACTGACAAACGGTCCTATATCAGAAATAGATATAGTATTATCAATGGGACTGGCATTTAAAAAAGATGTGTTACCATATGACTTAAGAGTTAAAATCTCCTACATCTATTATCTTCATTAGAATATGTGCTCCTTGAGGGCAAGGCCTTCTGTTTAATGTGCTCCTACCACAGTACTTTGCACCTAGTAAGTAAGCACTTAATACTTTCAAATTCAGTTATAAGCTTGTAGTCTCCCCATTGTGTTATCCTTATTTACATCCCTGTGCTTAGCACTGTATGTGGTATATAGTAGGTGCTGAATAAATGTTTAATAGATAAAAAAAAACGAAGTAGGCAGGAAGTGAAAATGAGGCTTCTATTTGTGTTTCAATGGATTTGTCCTTTAGTTTCTATTTAATAAAATATCATTTTTTTGTTCTTCCATCTGGGACCATGCTAAAAAAATTTTATTAGATGATATAGAAGAAGCAAGGCTAATGGTAGTGGTGCATTGAAATTCAGGGTGCTCTTGTGCCCTGGGTCCTGGGCTATCTCCACCAGTTCCAGGTAGATACTTACATCAAAAGGTGTGCTATGTCCTTCAAAATAGATCACCATCCATGCTATCACTGACTAGAGAAGAGATCCTAAGAAAGTGAATGGATATGCCAATTTGCAAACAATAATTTCTACCTTTTCCTCTCTCCAGTACAGACTTACCTAGACTAGCCTAAGGTGTTAAATGGCTTCAAGAAAATATGATGTTGAGAGAAAACACTGCAGGGTTGTCAGTTCTGGGAGAGGTGGGAAAGAAAACTTTGATTTTACTGTTACAGCGAAATCTAGAAAGAAGACTCCCCTATTTATAGCAGGTCAACATCTACTCTTCAATTATATTCTTAGAAATTACCTCGGGGCACTAAGAAATTAAATAACTTATCTAGGGTTATATAGCTAGTATATGTCAGAAGCAGGACATAAACCCAGTTCTTCCTGACTTCCATGACAGAACTCTATCCACTAACCTTTATGTTGCCTCTAATTTCCTTTTGCTGTTGTTCAGTCATTTTTCAGTTATGTCTGACTCTATGACCCCATTTGGGGTTTTCTTGGCAAACATACGGAATGGTTTGCCATTTGTTTTTCTAGCTCATTTCACTAATGAGGAAACTAAGGTGAACAGGGTTAAGTGACTTGCCCAGAGTCCCATAGTTAGTAAGGGTCTGAGGCCGAATTTGAACTCAGGTCTTCCTGACTCCAGAATTGGTTCTCTATCCATTGTGCCACCTAACTGCCCTTATTTCCATATAATATTATAAATGAGTGATTACAATCAACAGATATTTATTAAGTCTAATACTAAGCACTGGTGATAAGGCAAAAACCCCAAAAGCTTCTGCCTTCTAGGAGCTTGCATACCAATGGAAGAGACAGCACATAAACATAAACACACACATACACACACACAGAGTAAAAGAAAGGAAGGACTTTTGTGTAAGGTAACCTTTAAACTGAGTCCTGAAAGTTCAAGTCAGGGATATGAAGAGGTAGAGGAAAGGACTCCCGCAATTTTACAATGGAAGGGTGGCTATATATATATATATTTATGATATTATAAAATGTTAATGATTGGAAAGGGGTCTGTCAGCTTAACACCTCTAGCTCCTAGTAAAGAAAAACAGAACCTACTATTAACAGGGTTTGAAGCATTTGTATTTGCCTTTCTTCCCTCCCCTCATGTATCAAGCTTGTCATATCTTTATATTTCCATATTTTTATTTCAAAATTAGAGATAATAGAACAAATTTGCTATAGGGTAACTGTTAAGGAAAAAGCAAAAACTAAATTACTCTGCAAGTATAAATGTTGGATGTGTAGTAAGGGATAAAGTGTTGGCTTTTGAATGAAGAAGACAAGACCTGAGTTCAAGTCCTACCTGCAATATTGCAATATGCAATATGGGCAAGACACTTAACTTTTCAGTACTCAGTTCTTAATTCCTTTTGATTCATCTTAATTTATATCAACGAAAGGAATTTTACCAACAGGAATTGGCTATGCCAATGAAATAGAATCAAAGGAGAGACGTTTTAGATTTGGAAGAAACCTCTCACTGAGTCTGTGAGAAGTTAAATTACTTGCCAAGGTTACACAGGTAACAAATAGCAAAGCTGGAATCAGAATCCAGTTTTCTAACTGCAAATACAATACTTTAAAGATCATAAAAAAAGTTGGATATTTTGCTACAACTCAGTCTGCACATTTTTTTTCTAGTTTTAAAGAACTATAATGTTAACTTAATTAGTTAACCAATTGAAAAAGCAAGATTTAGTTCTGTTTTGTTCAACTTATTAAGCTGGCACTCAGTTAATGTTTATCATGATAAATATGCTGTGTTCCAGTTTAAGGCTAGTAATATCAGAAATGAGTAAGGATCCTCTAAATAAATATTTAGAGGTGGATAAGGACTGATAAAAACCAAGTGTGAAGAGAAGGCTCCCAGCATTTTGGATAGGCATCTGTTTACATTCATGGGAGGACATGGATATAGTGGAGTGGAGTGTAACACAAGATGGGCAGGCATGTATATATTGTAATCTGTATCTCTGAAAGGGAAATGTATATCATTAAATCCCAGATCCACTGGAGTAATGATAATTCAATGTGGTCTACCAAATTTTCTCCCACCTGGAGAACTTATACTGATTCTTAACTGAAACTGAGTCAATAAATCAGTGAATCAATCTTCCACTAACGTAGGTAAACAAAAACCACTTTTACTTTGGGGGCTAAGGGGAACTAACTCCCTGATGGTTCCTCGTTCATTAATATGAAGAAAAATTTTTAGTAAAAGGAATAATTTATTGGTCTATATCCCAAAGAGATCAAAAGAGGAAAAGGACCTACATGTACAAAAATATTTAGAGTAGCTCTTTTCAAAGTGACAAAGAATTAGAAACAGAGTGCCCATAAACCAAAAATGGTATATGTATGTGATAGAATATCATTGTGCTGTAAGAAATGATGAAAGGGGAAGTTTTAGAGAAACCTGGGAAGATTTACTTGTATGAACCGATGCACAGGATAACAATTTATACAATAACAACAATGTTGTAAAGAAACAATTTTGAAAGGATTAGAAAATGAATAACACAATGACCAGCTTCAGTACAGGATGAAACACTATGCACTCCAGATGGAAAGATAATGAAGTCAGAGTGCAAACTGAAGCATACATATATACATGTGTGTTTACATGTATATATACAAGACAATGCTAATGTGGAAATGTTTTAACTATGCATATTCATAATGTTCTGTTTGCTTTCTCAATGGGTGGGAGAGAGAATTCAGAATTGTAAATAAAACTGAATTAAAATAAAATGTATAACAGAAACATGAAATCACAGATCTATTAGAATAATAATACAACCTAACGAATTTTCTCTTACCCAGAAAACTTTGTACTGAGTACTAACTGAAAATGAATAAGTGAACTAATGCCTATATCTACTTCTAAAATGGGTAAACAAAAACTAAGCAATTCTGCTTTTTGGCCGGTGAGGGGAGGGGAATTAACTCCTTAATGGTTTTTTGTTCATTAAGAAAATTTTTAGTAAATATTAGGGATATTTTAGTAAAAATAATCGTTTAACGTAAAATTAGTTTAAAAACAGTTCAGTAATAGTTTAACAGAAACTTGCACCTCCCCCCCTTTTTTTTTTAACGGAATAGACAAAATAGGTGGCAACCTTTTCCCTCTAAATCAAGAATTCTTAGTTAACTTGCTTTTAAAATATTTTGATTAACTGTATTCAATCAATGCATATTTCCTAAGAGCCTACCATGTAGAAAGGCACTGTGATAAGACTCCCGTGCTCTGAATCAACTTAAGTCTAATGGTGGAGAAAACGCGCCCAAGCTAAGTATGTATAAACCAAATATATAAAGAGGATAAATCGGAAATAAACAAGAGGGAAGGCCTCCTTGTTTCCTTCGTAATCCTGTTTTTATGTATTCAAAAACATTCTGAAAAGAGGTCTATAGGCTTCACCTGGGGTCCAGGACACAAAAATGGCTAAGAACCCCTGTCAAAATGATAAATACTACACTACAAGTCATCTGACCTTTCCGTTCAAGGAGAACTAGCAAAAATGATTCTTGGAAAAAACGGAAAACAAACCAACCCCCATAGGACGATCGAGATGGTTTCTAGGCTCGGTTAAAACCACCTCCACAAGGACACGAATGGGCGGAAACCCCAACTGATTCTCGCATGGAAGGCACGAGGCCGCTCCTGCAGGGAGCACTACTGGATGCGGCCACCCTAGTACGGGTAAGGCGGATTCCGAAAGGCCAGGGGGCCGTCGGGATCTGCTCGGGCCCAGTGCCCTTCCCTGGAAAGGGTCTGGACGCGAACAGAGCCCGGCAGGCTCGGCCGAACGCAGGGCGGGAGACGCGCCCTCGCCGATCCAGTCCACCCCGGGCTCGGAGCCCGGACGCCGGGGTTCTGGGTTTACCGGGCGCCGCCGCAAAGCCCGCCGGGAAGGAGGGAGGGGGACGGGAGGACGGCCAGGAGCGTGGGGGTGGGGAAGGGCAGGGTCTCTGGGACCTCGAGGTCTCCGGTAATGGCACGCCTCAGTGTGTGCCCGGACCAGGTCTACTGCGTCAGCACTATGCCCACAGTGAACCCGAGTTCCCCAGAGACCCAGCTCCATCGCGGCCCTGTGTGTGTGGGGGAGGGGGTCAAGGGTCTCCAGGGGAAAAAAAACAAAACTCGAGTCTTTGGCAGAGAGCTAGGTACCGGCCTCTTTCCTAGGACTACATAATCCCTCCGCCGCGGGCAGCGCCGTGGCTCTAATCATCCTCCGCGCCACCCGCCTCCTCAGCCGCTATAGCGTTATTTCCAGCGGATTCCGGCGACGTGACTCTCTCTTAGCTGGGACGCCCACACAGGGCGTCGGACTCTTCCACCGCCGGCTCCACCTCCAGGCGCAGCCCCGCCGGAAGTGCTCTAGTGATCGCTCTATGCTTCTGCCCCGCCCCACCTGCGGCTGGGATGACTGGGGCCGGAACGAGATTTCGTGAACGTGGCGGGGCTGAGGGGGAAGCATTTGCAGGGGACACGAGCAGGAAGAAGCTCTCCTCCTGGAGGAGGAGCGGCCCAAGGGGAGAAACGTGAGTTGAACGTTTCATGAGGCCGCGCGACGCTCGAGCTGGAGGCTGAGCCAGATCCGAAGCCGGCGTGGGAAAGGTCCCGGTGCGCCCGAGGCGGGCACGAGCATCAGGTGAGGGGACTGGAGAGGCTGTTTGCCCTGGTTTGGATGGGTGGGGAAGGGAAGGCGGGGGTGGGGTGGGGGGGCGACCCTCTGAGCGTATGATGGTGTTCGCGACCGGCTGGAGGCTGGGCTGAGGGAGGGGTCGAGGGAGGCTCAGGTGGGGCGCAGGGATTGGTTTGGGATACGAGAGGTAAATCCTGAAGAGAAACCAGAGTTGTGTCCCTTCCCGAGGCGGGTAATGCCACCACCCCCTCCCCCCACCCAGGTTTCCCGTGGGCTGCATCGTGGCGGTGGGAGGTGGGGCGTGTTCTTGGGCTCGGGGCTCTGCTCTGAACTCACCTCGGTTGTGTGGCATCCCCATCCAAATCTGGTACCGGGAGCAGAATCGTCCCTAGTGCCCCATAGGGCTGGTCTAGGGGACCTGATGGACTACAATACGTGCCCCCTGCGGGGGTGGGGGGCAGTGACTGGACCTCGCTCTCGTCAGTCTGTCCTGGAGGTGTGTGTGTGTGGGGGAACTAAAGTCAGAGACCGGCTTAGTCCACCTCTCCTTATGAACATATGAGGTCACTAATCTTTGGTTTGGTGATTCTATCAGTTTGCATTGAGACACGGATAAAAACAAACCGAGGTGATTGCTGCGTCTCAAGGTGATAAACTACCTGCCCGGTACTACCAAGGCTGTTTCTTAAAAATATCTTAAGTATTAGCTCTAATTGTTTTGAAATACTCGGGTTCTCCATTTCAGTATGTACTCTAGACTGGCTTTTAGTAATTCAGCATAATATTAATTTAACTTACTTTTGTAAGGGGATCTTCAAGAAAAATAAAGGATCACTTGTATAGATTTAGCTGCTAAATTGACCTTCACATTTAAGAAGGTATTCTTTTAAGGTAGGCAGTGGACGAATTTCCTTAAGAATGTATGTTGAAGGATAGGTCTCCTTTGTGAATTTTAAGTCGATTTAGGTAACTTCCCAGAAATTTACTTTTTCTCCATAAGTTTAGGGTACGAATTATCTGTATAGAAACATAGCAAGGAAATATATTGAACTGATCTGGCATGTTTAATATTGAGATGAATGGAGGGAGGTGTCATTTAGACTTGGATTAAGCCAAAGGAATTTCCTTAAGTGTCCAAGATAATGTCGAAGACTTGGGTTGAAATTCACTTTGACATCGAATTATTTTAGCACCTATACTTTTGAAATCTTTTCTACCCATGGGATTTTGAGGATACCACTGGAACAGTGCTGTTTAGTATGAGAACTGCTAAGGACAATCCTTAGGGTTCCCTCCTTGCAACCTGAATAAAATCTGTATTAAATATATTTGTTTTTCATATAATTTACATCGGTTACTTAACAACAGTAACAAAACTAAATATTTCATTCCTATCAGAAAAACCAGTGCTATTAAACTGAAAAAAGTTGTAAGACAAATAAGGTGGAGGAAACAGGTACTCTATACACCTCCCCTCCCCCCAAAATTGGAAACAGTTACAGGATAATTTTAAAATATGTTCCCAGCATAGTTGAAGCGTACTCATTTCGTTACTACAATTAAACAGTGGCTATCTTCAAACTCCATTCAGTATAGCTTGCTTTTTTTCTAAATGATAATGTTCTTTTTAGGTGAAGTAGTATTTAAAGATGTATGCTGTTGGAAATGATTCTGAGAAGAAGGGAAGGAGAACTTGCCCCAATTCCACAACAAAAAAATTGTATAACTAATGTGACAAGTGAATGTAAAAGATGTGTCAACTTCAATACAATTTTTTTTTTCAAATTGTGATTTGGATAATAATTTCACTGACATTTTATCTCAAAATATTACTTAATTTTCAACATATACTTAACACAAACTTTCTAAAATAAAATGGCTTTTCTAAAAGTTAGTTGGATTTTGACTTAACTGCCTGTTGACTTTTTTTTTTCCAGGGTTCATTGAAAAATCCTTAGTGATATTGACTAAGGACATATTGACAAGTTACATAAATTAGCCAATGACTCGGAATGATGGATTCCCAGAAGATTGGAAATGGTTTGCCAGTGATTGGACAAGACACTGGTATAGGGATATCTTCACTCCACATGGTGGGGTATTTGGGAAAAGTCAGTGAGCTTGTTTTCCACTCTGTGCAAAGTTGTTTTTTTCTTCTGTTTTTGATCCATTAACTAATTTGGTTTTTATTTTTACCAAATAACTTTTTTTTAATATAAATTATACTTTCCACGGAAATCTTACAGCAATGGCGAAAGATTATTTTCATATATTTACCTCTGTTTCATTGATATAAGAAAGTGTTTATTTTAGCCCCATAAAACTTATGGTTTATCTTAAAAATCATGCAGTCTGTTCATTGTTGATATCACTTTTTCTTTGCAAATAAAAATGTGCAGTTTTAATACAGAAACCTCTTAAAACTAAAATGACGTTCTATTTTGACCAGCAACTTAAATTTTAAATCCTCACATTCATTTCTTTTCTTTGTCATGTTAAAAAAAAAACTATTTCTAGTATAATTGCAAGTATGAGAATTGAAAAGATTTCTAATGTATTTCCACTTCTTTGACACTAAGTGGGAATACATACATTTTACATTGTTTTATTTCTTTCTCAGAAGTGTGATTCTGCTAAAGTTACATCAGATGGGTACTGTCCAGCCTGTAGAGAGAAGGGAAAGATCAAAACTTTAAAGTCTTATCGAATCAGTTTTCAAGAATCTATCTCTTTGTGTGAAGATCCACAGGTAATGAATGAATTTTTAGAATTTTGCTAAATAGAACTCATGTATTTGGAAGCAATAGGTAACCTATATTCTTTGAACTTTTCTATTAACTAATCAGTCAACATTATTAAGGCCTACTATGTCCCAGATATTGTACTACTTAATGGGGATGCAAAGCTACAAATGAAGTAACTTTTATAAGTGATTTTTTTTTAGCTTTTTTTTTTAAAGCAATTGGGGTTAAGTAACTTGCTCAAGGTTACATGGCCAGTTATTTCTAGGTGTGGTGCTAAGTATCTGAGCCTGGATTCGACCCCCAGGTCATCCCGACACTGGAGCCGGTGCTCTTACTCGCTGTGCTACCTGGCCGCCCCTATTTTATAAGTGATTTTGATAGTAAAAGTTTTTGAATGATGTTCAGGAGTATCCATGAAAGTATGTTATAGTAATTTATTCCTGTGTAGTTCACCAAGTCATGGACAGTTGTTTCTAGTTCTCTAGTGAAGGGAAAAAAAACCCACATGTTTTCCGTCAAATGATAGTAATATTTATACATTTATAGTCTGGAAACTACTAATAAATTGGATGAAAGAGAATTTCCAAGAAAGGGAACCTATAGAAGAGAAAAATAAATCTCCTTTTTACAAGGAATATATTTCCGTTTTTCATTCTATTTTAAATTTATTCAGAATTGTGTTAATTTTTGTTGTCGGCTAGGTCCTACACATTTTAAGAGTAGGTTGAGGAATTGTTTGAAATAATTTCGTTCATGTTTTATTGAAACTTACAAGGACATGTTAAAATCAAACAAAATTGTTCACTCTGTTGAGATAAAAAATAATCTTTGAAGGCAATGGAAAAATAGCTGATGTAGGTATGGATCAGCCATAGTATGTAACCAGAATTAATTTGTGTTTCCGAAATTGTGTAAAAGACATTATCAAGGACATGTATGACCAGAAAGGGAGATGCTCTGATTATATAACAAGAATGAGAGACGGATACGCAGCTTAAATATAGTTAGTACTCCTCAGATAATAGGAGAGCAAAATGAAGGCCTCTGTCATAATCCTCAAAGGGAAAAAGCACAGATAAAGAATCCCTGAGAGGGAGAATGAACTCTTCATCAGTGAGAGTACTCACATTGAAAAAATCAAGAATTTACATGGCTTTTTCTTGGGGAGTACTCTTGGTTTTCAGATTTGTTTAGTGTTTTTAATTCCCTCTTCTCTCCCCCAAGAGTAAAACACTATTCTTTAAGATTTTTTTTAAAATTAAAACTGTTTATTGTTTTTTACATTATCTTTATATTAGCTATTTAAAGCAGGCAAGTATGTGCTTTTACTTCTCTGTATTACTTAATAAGACTACAGTTAAGACGTTTAAGCTTTGTTAAGTATTTGCTTTGCAGTTTTTACCTTTTTTGATTCTTTTTTCCCTCTTAGTGCATCTATCCATTGGGATATAAATCACTAGATAACATTATAGTTTCTGTTGATTCGGAAAATTATCAGCCTCCCTGTAAACAGCCAAAGAGGAAGATCTTGGAAAACAGCAGTGTTGCTTCATCTTTGGAACCAAATTCAAAGGAAGATGGCAGCAACACTTTGTTGGACAGTGAATTTACTGTGAACAGTGAGCTTGCTCACAGACCTGATGGATATAATTTGTATAGAACTTCATCAGATTTATCTGTTGTGTTACAAGACTGGCAACAGAACCCAAGCAGGGCAGTTGAATCTTTGCAGCAGAGTAGGATTTTGGAAGCTGAAATTGCAGACCAGACAGCTGAAGAACATCCTTTGATTGTTGGCTCCCAGACTGAGAGTGTTCCAAAATGTGAAGTGGATGCAACTAAATTAGAAATCCTGCTAGAGAATAGATGCCTGCCATTTACTGAATCTACATGTCTTCAGTGGAGAAATACATTTGCTCTCTGTTGGTTAGACTGTATTCTCTCAGCATTAGTGCACTTGGAAGGGTTAAAAAAAGCTGTGACTGAACTGTGTCCTAAAGAAGAATCTATATTCCAGCAGTTATATTCAAAGTATAATCAAGCAAGCTTGCTTTTGACTGATCATCATTTGAATGGAGCTAAAGGTTGGTAACTGTATTCTTTCTTTAATCAGAATATTGGTGATGGTTCCATAGGCTATGGAGAAGAGTAAACATACCAGTTACCACTCATTTAACACTGATAGGCCCTTTCTTTTATCTTGGGTATCGGTTTCCTTTTCACAGTATTTGTTCTATCCTTTGAAGTTTGTCTGTTTTTCTTGGTGATAATGATAGAAGAAAAAAATAAGAGTTGAGTGATTCTAACTTTTTTTGGCTTCTGTTAATATTATACCATCTTTCCTAATTACTGATCCTATTTTTTCCTTTCATTTTCATATTTTGAATATATTTTTTAAAACCCTTTTTGTTACAAGTTTTTGCTTACCCTATACCAGTTTTGCTGACACTATTCTTAACTTTTCTTGGTATTTGTCCTTGGTTATATGTCCTTCCTCTGCTTTTGGTGCTCATAATTGACATGTGGTATTTCAATAAATACTTTCCTCATAAGAACCATGGGAAACTGATAGGGGGAAGTATTCTTGTCATTTTACCTAAGAGTAAACTAAAGTTTGGAGAAGTTGTGACTTATTTTTGTTTATATGGTGAATAAGTGGCAAAGCCAGTCTTCTAACTCCTAAAGTCCAGGATTCATTATTTTTTCCCTTGTACCAAAATGCTTGTCTTTTAAAAATCTTGAGCTCATCATTGAACTTCCCTACCTAGTCAGCTGATTTCTTTAGATTCCTCTCCTGTTTCTTCCTGATTGGCATTATTTGAAACTGTTATAGCTAAAATTGCATTTTTAAGAGCCTTTACACTCCCCTCCCCCATAAAAAGATAATTTTAGGATCTTTGTTCATATGATTCTTAACTTTTCTCTGAACTTAAAGAGAAAAATCTACATTTTCTGAGTCTACCAGTTTCATGCATCTCTTCCTGTTAGAAGCAATAACATCTTTTTCCTTTGCCCTTGTTCTACTCTATCTTCTTTATTTAGTTTTTTCCTTGAGAGTGGGTGGCAGCTGCTTCTTCAGAAGGTTTGGCTGCTGGGTGCAGTAACAGTATTCCTCATTTTTACTCTTCTGCTGTTCTATTTTCCTTAGTGTATCCTTGAGTATAAATGGCAGCTCTTTCTTTAGAAGGTATATATTTTTCCCTCTTCATGGAAATAATGTCATACCTGTTGCATAGTTCTACTGGAACAGAATTTTTTTTTTCACCATTATATTCTTTGATTTACCAACCTCTTTATACTCACTTCCCTTTGACCTTTTGGAATCTTTCTTTGACTTTTTTCCAAACTTTTTTGTTTATTTAGATTTTATTTCTCTCCAGTTACATGTAAAAATAATTTTTTAAACATTTGTTTTCAGAACTTTGAGTTCCAAACTCTCTCCCTTCATCCCTCCCCACTCCCACCTCCCATTGAAAAGGAAAGCAATTCAACATAGGTTGTACTTTTGTAGTCATGCAAAACATTTATGTAATATTCATGTTGTGAAAGAAAACAGACCAAAGGGAAAGAAAAAACCCTCAAGAAAAATAAAGTAAAAAAAGTATGCTTCAGTCTGTATTCAGACACTGTTCTTTTTCTGGGGATAGATAGCATTTTTCATCACAACTCCTTCACAGCTGATCTTTACAATATTTCTGTTACTTTGTACACGTTACATTTCATTTTGCATCAGCTCATATAAGTCTTTTCAGGTTTTTCTGAGGGCATCCTGTTCATTTTTTATAGCACAATAGTATTCCATCATAATCACATACCACAATTTGTTCAGCCATTCCCCATTGTCAGTCATGTTCTCAATTTCCAATTTTTTGCCCCCAGAAAAGATCTGCTATAAATATTTTTGTACATATATTTCCTTGGCTTTCTTCATTATGTTTTTCCATTCTGTTTAATCATTGTTAATCTTCTGCAACAAGTGATAGTATAAAGAGGCATTTCTCAAGTTATTTCACCTTATACCATTAGCAGGAAAGTCAGCTTGCATTTGCAGCCTTAGTTAACCATCTCAGGTAGGAAATGTGCATAGCACATTCCCTGGAGGTCTCCAGAACAAATCCCTCAATGTCCATATTTCTCATGCTTTAAAATGAAGGTAGTCCCTTTGGGATTTCCCTAGAAATTTTGTCTACAAACTGTTACAGAGGCAGAACATTATAATCTTGTAATTTCTGTTCTTCAAAAGTGCTGCTTACCAATTTTTTAATAAAATCTTAAGAATTGGAAGGGATTTCAATGATGTGTTTGGTTCCTGTTCAAATCATTTAATATTCCTGATAAAGTTAAACATCTTTGGACACTCCATCCAGTGAGAAATAATTTACCACTTCCTTAGGTAGCCGTAACAATAAAAGCAATCCCCAAATGGAAGTTTTTCTTCATGTTAAACTAAAACCTGTCTCCCTTTGACTTCTCATACATTGGCTCTAGTTCTGTCTTCTCAAACCTGGCAGACTAATCCCATTTCAGATATTTGAAGACAGCTGTTATTTCCCTCCTTTATCTCTGGTAGAATGTGTCTAGTTACATTTAGTCATCATATACCATAGCTTTGTTACCTCTCACTGTCTGTGTCACCGAGCAATAGATGAAGTATATTATAGTTGTGTTCTGACTAGATCAGGGCATGCTACTTTTGTTAATGCATCCTGGTATTTACATCAGGATTTGGGGTGCTTTGGAGGGGGACTTTTTTTGATCGGTAATTTCATTGTTATAGGGAACTCCTGATGAGGAGACTCCTAATACCAATACGGTTAAGCATTTGCTCAGCACCTTTTAGTCTTATGCAGTTGTCTTAGGCACTAAAAGATGAAGTAATTTGCCCAGGGTCACACAACCGGAATATGTCAAGGGCAGTATTTGAACTCAAGTCTTTCTGACTTTGAAATTGACTGTCTTCTGTTCCATACTGCTTTTCTCAGACAAATCTAGCACCAGGAAGGAAGACCCAAGCGCTGCAAATATGTTTAAGGAATGTAAGGAATTCAGACTGTCCATAAGTATCTTATAGCCAAGATGTTTTATAGTTTGCATCATTCACAAAATTTACTGTTCTTTATCAAGGAATGAGCCTTTGTGAACTTAGACCAGTAAACTTCCCTGTGGCTCTAGTATAAGGACAAGAGGTGGGATTGAGAGAAATACTCTGAGCCAGGTACTGAACTGCTTGAGAAAAAAAGGGAGAATAACCTGGAAGACTAAATAACTGCCACCATTATCTGGATGGGGTATTATATTTGGATAGAATGATTTCATGAGGAGGGACTTGTATAAGTTAACAATAGTCCATTAATTCATTTAATCAGATGTTTATTGAGGACCTCTTGTGTGCAAAGTAGAAGTATGCTGGTTAGGCAAAGACAAAAATGAAGCAATTCTTCTATGCTCTTTATTGTAGAAGGGGTTGTAGTGAGAATATGACGTATTCACAGCTAAATAAATACATAATCATTTGAGGAGGGGGAGAACATAAATAGCTTATGGGATCAGGGTAGTCTTCAAGCACTTAAGCCTGAAAGATAAGGATTCTGAAAAGCAGAGATAGATGAATGAATGAATGAATGAAAAACCATTTATTAAACTCTCTGTGCCAAGCATTGTGCTTGGTATACCAGCAAAAAAATGAAGAAAATTCCTTTCCTCAAGGACCTTACATTCTAATAGGGAGATGCAACACATATAGCAAAGTGGTATCCAGGAAAAGGGTAGGTGCTTTGGTTTGGAAAGTTATAGGGATAGTGAGATTAACACACCCTTACCAGGAGTGATGACAGTTGATTTAGTTATGCATAGTTCAAGAACTAGAAAGGGAAAGGGAATGTGAAACAAGGGAATGGCTGCATGGTGGCTTGACAGCTAGTGAAGAGGTACAGTTAGTGAGAAGGTGGCCAGAGGGTGAAAGGAAGCATGACTGAAGCTGATCCTAGATGTAATAGGTTTCTGAGAAGAGTTCCAATCTGCAGAGAAGGCCCCAGGGTGGAAGTTTCAGGCATGAAACTGGTATGGTTCTGGTAAAGAGGGAATGCATTCTAGGTGTGGAGAACATCTTGTACCAAGTACACAGAGACAGGAAATAAAATGCCAAATATGGGAAACAGCTAATCCTTTAACTTTATTTTGGTGTTTTTGGTTTCTATTGTAGTAATTGTGTAGATTGTTTTATAAGTTCTGCTCACTGCAGTATGCATCAATTCATGTAAGTCTTTGGTTTTTCTGAATTCCTTATATTCCTTATATCTTGTGGTACAATACTATTTCATGACATTCATATGCCACAGTTTTAAGTTTCCTAATTGATGGGAAGCCACTTGTTACCACTTTCTATTTTTACTACAAAAAAGTGTCACTGTGTATATTTAAATATATAGGGGAGGCTTTCTTTTCTATTTTTGCCCTATTTGGGACAGATACTCAGTAGAGAGATCTCTGGATCAAAGGATATGAACACTTTGGTGACTTTTCTTGCATAATTCCAAATGGCTTTCCTAAATTGTTTGGACTAGTTCATAGCTCCATGAGCAGAATGTTACTGTACCTGTCTTATGTGTTCATAATTTATTTATAGTAGAGACAGTTGCTATCGAGGGTTTTTGAATATGGAAGTGACAAAATCAGGTTTCTTTACTTAAGATGTAGAGCAGTGATTCTCAAATTTTTTGGTCACTTCTACACTTTTTAATTATTTTTTACACTTTACACTTTTTAATTATTATAGACCCTCTCAAGAGTTTTTGCTTATATCTTTTGATATTAAATATGTTCAAAATTAAAATATCTTGGTATTTTGAAAATAATTTGGGCCTCAAGTATCCCTTGAAAAAGGATCTTGGGAACCCCAGGGTCCCTGGACCTCACTTTGAGAACCTTTGGTATGGAGAATGGCTTGGAAAAAAAGGATATTGGAGAAGGCAGTGAGACCAGCAAGGAAGCAGTTTTGATAGTTCTGGAAAGATGAGGAGAGCTTGAGGTAGGGTGGTAGCAGTGTGATGGAGAGAGGGGGACAAATGAGAAACATATTGTGGAAATAGAATGGTCAGGATTTAGCAGTTGATTGGATATAATGGGATAAGAAAGAGGGGAAGAGTCAAAGATGATTCAAGGGTGATATAGTTAATAAGAATAGGAAAGTTTGGAGGAGGGGCAAGTTTCAGGGAAACATGAGGAGTTCCATTTTCTCTGTGGACATCCTGGTGGTAATGTCCAGAAAGCAGTTGGCAATACAGTACTAAGACATTAGAGGACAGTTCAAATCCAGTCACAGACCACTTAGCAGCGCTTGGGCAAGTCACTTAACCTTATTTGCCTCAGTTTTGTCATCTGCAAAATGAATTAGAGAGGGAAATGGCAGTGTCTGCCAAAAAAATCCCACCGGGGGTCATGAAGAGTTGAACACAACTGAAATGACTGAACAACAATGACTAAGATGTTAGAGCTAGATATATAGAGTCAGGAGTTTTCTTCATAGAGGTGTTCATTGACCCCTTGGCAGTTGGTGAGATCACTGAGAGAATAGAGAGAGAGAAGAGAAGAGGGCATGGGACAGTAATTTAAAGAGCACATATGTTTAAGGGGTAAGAGACAGATAATGGTCCACCACTAGAAACTGATAGGCAGTAGCCTTTGAAGAAGGTCAAAAACCAGGAAAAAAGTAGTATCTGAAAACTTAGGGAAAATGGGGATCTAGGAGGCACTGTCAAAACCTTGTCAAGATGAAGATGACTGAGGAAAGATCATTGGGTTTATCAGTGATCTGAGTGGTGAAGTAAGAAGCCAGATTGCAGAGGATTGTTAAATGGGAAGATGAGCAGGAAGCAGATGGAGGTAGCTTGTTAAAGTCTTTCTAGGTGTTGGCAGTAAAAGGGAACAGAAATGTAGGATGATTACAGGAGAGGATAACAGTCAAGGGAAGTGGTTTTTTTATGCATAGGGTAGACCTTAGTATTTTGTAGCAGCACACAAAGGAGTCATTAGATAGGAAGATAGTAAAAATGTATATGTGTATGTGTGTGTGTGGGGGGGCACATACACATAGACATGGGGAGGGGAGAGGAGCAAATGTGTATCAAGTTTCTGGAGGAGATAAGAAAGGATAAAGATCATGGGCACCAATAGACAGGAAAGTGGAAAAGAGGGATTGATTGGCTTGAGAGTCAGAGAATCTGGCAAATCACTTCATGTCCTGAAACCTCAGCTTTCTTATTTGTAAAATAAGTTGGTTAGGACAGGCTGACTTTTGATGTCCCTTCCAGCTCTAGGTCTGTGCTTTTACAAAGGAAAAGCATTCATTTTCCTCAGACTGGACAAAAGAGAGAGAGCACAGGTGAAACTCTGAAAGAGATTGAGATAGAGAAGAGAGAAAAAGGGGTCTCTAGCAGATGGCCTCCATTTTGTTTGTGAAGTAGATGTGGTGACCTGAGAATGAGAAAGGTAAGGGTAGTATAGAGGGACTTCAGGAGAGAGGAAAAGGTTTGAAACCAACTATTTCATTCAGTAAGCATTTTTAAAATAATACATTTTTTCCCCAATTACATGGGAAAACAATTTTCAACATTCTTTTTGTGTGTGGTTTGTTTGTTTTTTTTTTTAGATTTTTCTTTTGCTTTTTGGAGGGGGGAAGGTAGGGCAATTGGGGTTAAGTGACTTATCCAAGGTCACATGGCTAGATTTTTGTTAAATGTCTGAGGCTGGATTTGAATTCAGATCCTTCTGACTCCTGGGCTGGTGCTCTATTCACTGCCTCACCTAGCCACCCCTTCAACATTCTTTTTAAAAAAAATTTGAGTTCCAGATTCTCTTCTTCCTTCCCTCCCCTTTTTCTGAGACAATAAGCAATTTGATATAGGTTATACATGTGCACAGTGTCATGCAGGTAGTATTAAACAAAACATTTCCATATTTGTAATGTTATGAAAAAACACAGAAAAAAAAAAGCCCATGAAAAAATGGTATGCTTCAATCTGCATTCAGACTCAATCACTTTTTTCTCTGGAAGTAGATAGCATTTTTCATTATGAATATTTTGGAATTACCTTGGATCTTTGTATTGTTCAAAATTCATTCACAGTTGATTATTGTACAATGTTACTGCTACTATGTAGTGTTTTCCCGGTTCTGCTCACTTCACTTTGTATCAGTTCATGTAAGTCTTTCTATCTTTTTCTGAAAGCCTTCTCATCATTTCTTATAGCACAATAGTATTCTACTACTATCATATACCATAACTTGTTGAGTCATTCCAATTGATGGATATCCCCTCAATTTCCAATTCTTGGCCACCACAAAAAGAGATGCTATAAATATTTTTGTGCATATAGATCCTTTTCTCTCTTTTTTTTATCATTCTGTTTGGGTTACAGACCTACTTGTGGTATTGTTGAGTCAAAGGATATGCACGAAGGATAGCCCTTTGGGCATAGTTCCAAATTTCTCTCCAGATGGTTGAATCTGTTCACAACTCCAGCAGTGCATTAGTGTCCCAATTTTCCCACATCCCTTCCAATATTTATCATTTTTATTTGTTTTCATATTAGCAGATCTAATAGGTGTGAGGTGGTACCTCATTGTTTTAATTTGCATTACTCAGTGATTTAGAGCATTTTTTCATATGACTAGATTATTTTGATGTCTTCATCTGAAAACTGCCTGTTCATATCCTTTGACCATTTATCAATTGGGGAATGACTTAAATTCTTTTAATTTGACTCAATCCTCATATTTGAGAAATGAAGCCTTTATAAAAAACATTTGCTATAAAACATTTTCCCCCACTTTCTGCCTTCTAATCTTGGCTGCATTGGTTTTGTTTGTGCAAAACCTTTTTAGTTTAATGTAATCAAAATTGTCCATTTTACCTCTTGTAATGTTCTCCATCTCTTGTTTGGTTCTTGCCTTATCCATAAATCTGACAGGTAAACTAATCCATGCTCCCCTAATTTTCTTATTGGTATCATCCTTTATGTCTAAATCATGTATCCATTTTGACCTTATCTTGCAAAGTATCTGGTATGAGATATTCAACAAGCACTTATTAGGAACCCACTCTGTCCTAGATTCTGGAAATGTGAAAATGAAAATTATCCCTGCACTTTTCAGTCTCATTCTTTTGAGGGAGACATGTATTTATATGAATAAATACAAAATAAACACGGGGGAGAGCAGTAGCTTTTGGGGAATCAGTAAAGTCTGTAGAAGATCTTGCTTGATCTGGATCTTGAAGGAAGTGAGGGATTCTATGTGGTTATTAGGAGGGACTGTATTCCAGGCATGGGGATGAGCGATACAAAGGCATGGAGATGGAATGTGGTGCGTGAAGAACAGCTAGAAGGTCAGTTCGACTGGACCATGGAGTTCAAGAGGGGGAGGAATATAGAATGAGGCTGGAAAGATAGGTTGGGACCATGTTGTAAATGGCTTTAAAAGCCAGAGTTGTTGGTATTTTATCATAGATACAATAGAGAGCCATTGGAATTTGAGTAGGGGAGTGACCTGGTTAGATCTTAAAGAAAATTGCTTTTGGTAGAATATACTACACACATGCACAAAAACACACTTATTTTGACAGTATATATTATATAGGATGGACTAGAGTAGGGGAGATTTGAGGTAGGGAGAACGGTTGGTAAGCCATTGCATTAGCCCAGGTGAGACATAATGAGAGCCAGGACTGAGGCTGTAAGGTGGTGGATGTGTGAATAGTGAGGAAGACATGGAGGCCAGAAATGTTATGGAGGTAGAAAAGGAAAGATTTGGCAATTGGTTGGATGTGTAGGGTGAGGGAAAGTGAGAAGTCAAGAGAAATACAGAGGTTGTGAACCTGGGATATTGGAAGGAAGGAAAGGAAATAAGCATTTGCTAAGTGCCTGTTATATGCCGGTTACTGTATTAGGAGGGACTATGTTGCAGGTATGGGAATATACAGTGCAAAGGCATTAAGATGGGGGATGGAGTCTAGTGTATGAGGAGCCGCACAATCAGGTCAATTTGACTGGACCATGGAGTTCAAGAGAGGGAACAAATAATTTTACAGATATATCATTTGCTCCTCACAATAATCATGGGAGGTAGTGCTATTATTATAGCCATTTTAAGGTTCAAGAAACTGAGGCAAGAAGAGGTTAAGTGACTTGCTCAGAGTCACATAGCTAGTAAATATCTGAGGTCATATTTGAACTCAGGGCATCTTGACTCCTGGACAACTGTTCTATCCATTCTATCCACTGTGCCACCTAGCTGCTCCTAAAGTTAAGTCATCTCTAACTTGAGTTAAGCAAAATAAACAAGGTCATCTAAGGCAAAGTTTTAAGAACTTTGAGTACTTTTGAGTTCTCAGTTATCTTATTTAGAGAAGTGATCTAGAAGATTAAAAAAAATTATGGGAATGTCAAAGACAGAGAGGAAGGAGAGGTCAGAGAAAGATAAGAATTGGGATGGTGGATAGAATTGAAAGCCTTAGGATAAGGATTAATTGCTACCTTTGGTAGCTAGTGATTCTTCCAGTTTTAAACCTACCTATCATTTAGCTCCTGTTTTCCTCTTCTCCACAAGAGACCTTGCTAGAAGCCTTGATAAAAATCCATATTCACTATATATCCAAGGCATCCCCCAATTTACTAGTATAATAGTATTGTTAAAAGGAAATTTGGTTAATAAGAACTTTAAAAAGTTTTGATACCTTTTAATTTTTACATCACCTATATTTCCCAATAGATTCCTTCCCTCACCCCTCTCAGAGAGCTATTCCTTATGACAGAAAATAAGAGAAAATAAATAATTAAATAAAACTAACCAGTATATCAAACTGTGTGTATTCAACTCTTATTTGTCTGTTTTCAGTAACAGTGAAGTTTATCTGCTACCTGTTCCTTTTACCCCTTTCCTCCATGTTTGTACATTCTTACATACCCTAGTTGTGAAAAACTGCAGGTTCCACCTACTTTTTCCTCTTTATAGTAGTGGATTACTTCTTTCCCTCTCTTCCCCCAGGCCCTCAAAATAAAACCAGTCTACTCTACCCCTGCCCTCTCAGGACCTCTGTTTTTCTTATATAACTCTTGTTTTGATACAGTCCAGACTGTAGTTCCTTATTACTTGAACTTCTTTTTGGATGCTTACAGGAGTTTTTCTTTAACAGAGAAACTCTGCATTTTGACTATAATATTTTAAAGATTTTCCTTTTGAGTTTCTTTTACAAGGTGATCATTAGATTCTATCTTTATTTTACTCTCCAGCTCTTAACAGTTCTGGGTAGTTTTCATTCTTAATTTCTTGAAATATAGTATCCAAGCTTTTTTTTTTTAATATAATTTTCATTGAGTCCACTGATTCTTAATTTATCTCTCCTTAACCTATTTTCCAGGTTAGTTTTTGATATCAGATATCTGGGATTTTCTTTTATTTTGTCAAACTTTTGATTGTGTTCTCATATTTCTTGCTGTCTTATGGAGTCATTGATTTCTTTTTGATTTAGTCTAGTTTTCAAGGATTCTGTATTTTGGGTAAGGTTCATCACTTTCTGTTCTACGTTATTTATTCTCTTCATGCTTTACTTTTATTTTTTATCTTTTGCTTCATTTCTTCTGGGTAGTCATGTGGTTCTCATGGGAAAAATCTTTTTTTTTTTTCATTTTAGTCTCTGCTTATAGTTGTTCTACAGTTAGATTTGCAATAATTTTTAATACTTTTCTTTAAAAATAATTTACTTGTGTCTCCAAATTTAGTTCCTAAATTGGGGCTTTGTGCCAGGACCATGCTTACTGATGGGTTTTTGGATGGGGTGGTTAGTTCTGTTTGGTCTTCCTGTAGTTCTTGTTATGACCTTAAATTCCCTTGGTTCAGCACCTCTACATCTTTGAGGTTCATAGTGCTGGATCTCTAAGACCCTCTATGGTGTCACAGGGCAGAGATCTTAGAGCTTCATGATCCTAGACTGTCTTATTCCCAAGTAAAGCTTCTGGTAGTTCTCCCTAGGGTTTCTAAAGTCCATGTGTTGGGACTCTCTGACCACTCTTAGGTTTTCTGAAGGGAGCCCTTTACTTTAACTGCCTCTGGATGCCCTAGCTCTGGCTTTGTTTGTGAGTTTCCCCTTTTCTTTTGATGGTAGGCTTTTGATTTTTTGTGTAGTTCTGGAGTGGAAGGGATCATTTACTATGGTTTGTTGGATTTCTTGGTCATTATTTGTTCTGATGTGAATTTTAGGGTTTTGCTGGCCTGTCTCAGGCATTGATTGTGAAACCTGGACATTGAACCTCTATTTGTTTCAGTTTCCTCATCTGTGAAATGGGGATGATAATAATAGCACCTACTTCTTGTGGTTATTGTGAGGACCAAATGAGATATTTGTAAAACACTTTGCAAATCTTAAAAATTCTACATAAATGCTAGCTATTGTTCTCTTCCTCTTCCTCATTATTAATTAATGATCTGGGTGGCCTGCTTTACTGTTGCAGGTAGCCTTGGCAGGAAACTCAAAATTCCATAAACATATATTAAACATTTATGTGCCAGGCACTGTGTCTCAGCACTGGGGTTACAAAGAAAGGCAAAAATGCTCCGTGCTCTAAAGGAGCTCACTTTTTAACCAAGGAGACACTATAACTAGATACATACAAGAAATATACACAATAGATGGAAGGTAATCTCAAAAGGGAAGACATTAGCTGTTGAGGGGATTGGGAAGGGTCTTCTCAAGAAGGTGAGATTTAACCTGAATCTTCAAGAAAGATGGGAAAACTAAAAGGAGAGGTAGGAAAGTATTCCAGGAGTTCTGGGACATGGTGTGTCTTGTGAGGAACAGTAAATAGGCCAGTGTAGTTGGGTTTGTAGTGTGAAGAAGGGAGTAAGATGTAAGAAGATGGGAAAAATAAGAAGGGGCCGGATTGAGAAGAGTTTTAAATGACAAACAGGGTAGTTCATATTTGATCCTAGAGGTTAATAGGCAACTCCTAGAGTTTATTGAAAGGCAATTGTGGGGGGGGTGGATGGTTTGGTCATATTTGTACTTTAGGAAGATGGGATTGGAATGGAGAGAGACTTGAAGCAGAGAGTTTATTTAGAAAGCTGTTGAAATAGTCCAAGTGAAACATAGAGCCAGAATTAGAGTGGTGGGAATGTGAATGAAGAGGACATACATGAGTAGAAACAAGATTTAATAACCAATTGAATATATGGGAGTAGTGTGACTTAGGAGTCTAGGGTGATATGAAAAAGATTGCCTTTTAAAGAAAGAGAGGAATTCTTTGAGGTAGAGGTAAGGAGAGTGCAATCCAGGCATGAAGGAATGATCCATATACAGGACAGGGAAAGGAGATGGAGTATTGTCTTTGAAGAAGAGAAAAGGCCAGTTTGGTCATGTTACAGAGTGTAAGAGGGAGAGAAATGTCAGGTGAGGTTAGAAAGAGAGGTAGGAGCCAGGTTGTATAGAGCTTTAAAAGCTAAACTGGAATTTACATTTTAAAATAGAGGCAATAAATAGGAAGCCATGTAGTCAGCTCTGTAGAAATTCCCTTTGGCAGCAATGTGTAGGGTGGACTGGAATGGCAAGAGACTTAACAGGAAACCAGGTTGTGATAATCTAGGCAAAAGGTGAGTGCCTGAACTGTGGTGGCAACTGTGTCAGTGGGGAGAAAGGACCAATGTGTGAAAGAGATTGTCTAGGTAGAAATGATAAGATTTGGCAGCTGATTGTATATGTAGGGTAAAGAGGAATGGAACTATATCTGTGTATGGGGGAATCATCTTCATAGTCAAAGGTCACAAGCATTTATCAAATAAGTGCTTACTGTGTGCTAAACCCGGGAGATATGAATACAAGCAAAAAAGAAAGATCCCTGTGCTCAAAGAGCTTACATTCTAATTGGACTAGAAAACACTTAAAAGGGAGGTGAAAATAGGGTGTATAGGGCAGAGAAAGTAGGTACTTGGGCATTTGCATAAAGATATTTAAACCCTGATGATAAAAGGGAGCTGATGAGATCATAAGAGAATTGAGAGAGAGAAAAGATAAGAAGGCCCTGGACAGAGCTTTGGGGGACAGCCACAGTTAGTGGGCACGACATGGATGAGGATCCAGCAAAGGAGAATGAGCAGTACTGGTCAAACAGGTAAGAGGAAAACAGAGCAGTCACAAAAACCCAGAAAGAAAGAGATGGGTATCCAGTCAGTTGCTAAACATTAATTAAGCATCTACTATGTGCTGGGTACTGTGCTAAGAACTGGGGATACAAACAAAAGTGTAAGTCCCTGCTCAGTTAATTTTCAGGGAAGTATGATATGAGGTTGTGTTCTGAGGGGGAGGGGGCACAGGGTTCTATGGAAGCTTGAGGAGAGGTGAGAAGGTTTGGCACTCTTACTTATTAGGAGTGAAGTATCAAATTGATAAGGGTTGAGTAAAATGTTTGCTTTACTATAATGAGGGCCCAGTTGAGATTAGAAGTTTGTCATAGACTGAATAAACGCAATCTGCTGCTTTCCCTCAGCTTCATTCAGCAGCACATGAATAGAATGAAGGAGGTGGATGACTGGAGTAATCCAGAATTATCCATGTTTTATTGTACTTTTATTTATTTAATTTACTATTTTGTTAAATATTTCCCAATTAACCAGATTTAAGTCTGGTTCAGGCTGTACTCAGGAGTGTTGTAGACCATATGTGACTATATATGACTTATGCAAATGGCACTTGCTTGGCAGTTTACAGTCTTGGAAGGTTGTTTCAGGGTACCAAGGAAATTAAATGTATCCAGAGTCACACAGCTAGTTTTTTTCTGAGATATGACTTGTACTGAGATATTTCTGACTCTTAGTCTCTCTGTCCCCTATAAAATGGCTCTCTAAAATGTGGCTAATATTTCTAAAATGCTGATGAGAAAGAGATTAATAAGAATTTTACAAAAAACTAATATATACTCTATTAAATTTTATTTTTAGATGACAGTTATATAAAGAACGTTTCAGATAGACTTCGAAAGGCTGAGACTCATCTCAATGAAGTCAGAAACAAAATTTTTGCTAAGCTTCAACCAAAACTTCATTGTAAGTTAGGTAAGTAATTTGCAGTGGTGGAAACTGTTCTTTTTTTTTTTTTTTGTAGTTGAAGAGTTTCTTTAGAATATGGTCTCTAGACTTTTAAAATCACAGACCTTTAGCAGTTAAAAATTTTGAGCATGCACTCTAACATTTACTTATAAATTGTGTTCATATATTTCTTTCATAAAATGCAAAATATGCACAAAAATTGAAATTAAAATGAATGAGATAAATATGAAATTTTATTAATGGTACAAAACCCTTTTTTCTTTCACTAAAAGTATTAATACTAATGGAGCATAATAATAATACTATTTTTAATGAGGATGGTATGATTAAATATGCCCCATTGTTTTATGTGTCCAGGAGGATGGGATGGACCTTGTTTTTTGGAGACTAGGTCTTCCTATTTCACCAGGCTCAAAATACATTGGCAACTCATGGGCCTAGTCCCACTGCTAATGGCATTGGTTTTGATGTGTTCCATTTCCAAATAGGCTGATTTAGCCCTCCTTAGGCAGCTTGGTGACTCTCCACAACTAAGGGCTTGCTGTATTTGTGTCCAACTTAGTGTGGGACACCCGATCAATTGTTCAGTTAATTTGCTCAATATAGTTTGCCAAGCAGATGATTTTTTTAAAAGATAATTTTTATCGAAAAGTACGATAAAACAATCAAGTAATATAGATCACAATAGTCACTGGTGCCTAACTCAAGAAGTTGAAGAGCAAAGTAGGGATAATGGATTCCCTGACCTCGGGAGTCATATCTCTGATTGGATGTCCCATAGACATCTTAAGTTCAGCATGTCTAAAATGAACTCTGTATTTTCCTTTCAAACCTTTTTTTCTTCCTAAATTCCCTATTCCTGTTGAGATCACATATTTCCAGTGAACCAGGTTCAAATTTTAAGTGTCATCTTTAACTCCTCATCTACTATCCCCTTTGTCCAGTGTGTTGTCATGTCCTTTTGATTCTCCCTTTATAACATCTCTCATATATGGCCTCTTCTCTTCTCTTCTCTTCTCTTCTCTTCTCTTCTCTTCTCTTCT
>NW_027187419.1:65287093-65433084 GCF_028583685.1 Petaurus breviceps papuanus
TCTTCTCTTCTCTTCTCTTCTCTTCTCTTCTCTTCTCTTCTCTTCTCGACGCTGTGATTACCTCATACCTGGACTATTGTAGTAGCCTGCTGCTCAGTCTCTCCCTGCCTCAAGTCTCTTCCCACTCCAGTCTATCCTCCTCTCAGCTGTCAAATTGATATTTTAAAGCTCAGATCTGACTATGTCACCCCTACTCAATAAACTACTCTTATCACCTCCAGGATCAAATATAAAATCTTTCTTTACTATTCAGACCCCTTTATAATCTGTCCTATCCTCCACCCTCTCCTGCCCAGTCTTTCAAGGCTTCTTTCATTGTCTCTCTCATAACACTCCTGTCTCCAAACTGTAGGCATTTTCCCTGTATGTTCCCCTTGGCTGGAATTCTCTCCCTCCATTTCTACTTTGTGACTTATTTCACTACCCTGCTAAAATCCCACTTTCTACACAAAGGCTTTCCTGGTCTCTTTCAATGCTTGTGCATTATATTCAATGGTTTAGATTATCTGACATATCTTTTATATGTCTTGTTACATAGTTGTTTGAATGTTGTATTCCCCATTAGAGCTTGAGAGCTGAGTATGAAAGGGAAATGGAAAGCTTTTTTTATGGCTGGCCTGTTTACTGATTGTAAAACTTGGAAGCCAGCATTTATAGACACACACGCGCGCGCGCGCGCACGCACACATATAAAACTCCTCCCCACATTAGTCTGTAGTTTCTATGGGTTCCACACTCAAAAGACAGGCCCCCAGTTCAGCACAGAGTAGGTGGCAGGTTTATTTTCTCCTATTTTCTTCAGGGCCAAGCCTGATAATTATGTCTAATTAGTTTTTTTTAAAAGATAGTAGCCATATTTCATGATCTTTATGAACACATAAACTTCTTAAAATTAATTCTTCTGAAAGAATTAGGCTTTAGCCAGGGTGACTAGGAGTCAAGAGAAAGGCTCTATTGCTAGTTCTGCCATTAACCAGCTGTGTAACCTTGGGCATGTTATTTAACAATTCCAAACTTCAAAGTTGTACATGAAGTAAGGAGTAAAAACACTAGAGAATATTTAAAATCTCTTCTAGTTCTTAAATTCCAGAACCTTTTTCACAAGTTATTTTATTTCAAGATCTGTAGCTAAAATCATCTATGGCAAAACAAACAAACTTGTCAGTAATAGTCTTTAATCACACCTGGATCCTAATCTCTTAGGCTTTCCTTAATTCATCAGAGAAAAATAATTCCCTTCCCCTTGCTTTCCCTTTTCTCTCTCCCCTCCCCTTTTTCTTGTCTCCCTACTGGATTTACCTTTTTAAAATAGGATGTCACAGTAGTTTTCCATTGTGAGGAAAGAAAGAGATGGCGAATTATGGAAACTTTGGCCAAAAATTGTGGGAGTAAGTGGGTTGAGGAGAATAATTTTTTTTCCCACTCTAAAATTAGGTGTGCAACCATTATTTAGTAGGGTGAGAGTTATATTAGTAAATAAAATAAGACTAATGTTCTTGAATGCCTTTTGGTTGAGTTTAAAAACCTGCCCTCTAAAAGCATTTTTTTCCTTTTTGAAGGTAATATGGAAAGTCCTGTGTTTGCATTTCCCTTGCTTCTAGAAATGGAACCTCTCATTGAAACACTCTTCATGTCATCTTTTTCTTGGAACTTTGAGTGTTCTCAGTGTGGAAACAAATATCAACAGAGGTTAGATAATTTTTATTGAAATTATTTTTTAGAAGAATTATAGCTTTGTAAGCATATCAGGAACACAAATTTGAATATTTGCTTGTATATTACTACTCTGATTCCCAAAGACCTAAGACACAGTTTCTTATCCTTATAGTTACATAGTTATTCAAATTGTGTATGTGTATCTTTAAATTTGGTCTCTGGAAATTGGACAATCAAGGGATACCCTGTGGTTTGGGGGGAGGGGAGGGTGGTTTAGTACTAGGTTGGTAAATGTTTAAAAGGGGAAACAGAATATCTAGTGCTTAAAGTGTGCCTGAGTTTTCTGCTAAATAAAAATAAGAAACATTAGAAAAAGGACACACACACACACACACACACACACACGGTTTCACTCTTACTTAGGACAAGCCCATTTAGTAATAATAATTGACATTTACTTAGCACTTCAGGTCTTCAAAGTCTTTTATGTTTGTTATCTCTTGAGTCTTACGATAAGTAGGCCCCCCTCTAGTTATTGCTACAGGTATTATTATCATCGTAATTAGATGAGGGAATGAAGGCCCAGAGAAGTTTAGTGACATGCCCATGCAGCAGTAGGTGTAGGAGTTTTCCTTACTGCCCCTCCATGCTATGAGGTCTCTAATTGCCCATTATTGCCTCCGAGAGGAAGGAAATCAGTTCCAGGATCATAGGATTTGACAGATATTCTCAAAGAATAGTTATTCTATTTTCTCATTCCTTCCCTCAGTCCCATGGAAGACTTACCATCCAATATGGCCATCTTCTTTTATTTCTCCTGACAGAAGTGGTAAACTGAGCTATGAGCTGCCCCAACTTTGAAACCCCTCGGTGAGATAGTCACATTGTAACCCTAAGTCTGGCACCTGGGGGTGAGCATGGGAAAAGGCAATTCCATCATTTTTGAACCCTAGAAAATCACCACAAGCATCTTTTTACCTATTTAACTGGGATTGGGGAAGGAAGATTCAACTAGTGTTATGCCTGTACCTTCTCCCTTTCTGGAAGAAGAGAGGTTTGGACAGTTCGGAAGTCTAAAGTTAAGAACAACTCTTTTTGCTATCCAGACAGTGTTGTATGATGCAAGGAAGACTAGACTTGGATTCACAGGGTCTAAGTTCTTATTCTGACCTTTGTGACCTTGGGGCAAATTATTTAAACCCTATCTGTAAAATGAAAGGTTTGGACAGAATGACTTCTTAAGGGTCTAGTTTTAATACATTAAGATTGTAAGTGAAAGGACATGTTTTCTTTAATCCTTATGTCCATTAATACACTAGAAAATGTTGGATCTTGGATGTATTAGTGGAAAGTTTTTTGAGGAGAGAAGTTAGATTTGACTTTTTCATTATTTAACTTTTCTTGCAGCTGTTTCAGGTACAAACAGAGCTAGAAAATAGTTTGCTTACCTTTTATTGATGAAAAAAATCAAGAAGGGGCTGTAACTGTGAGGTTGTAAATGTAAGTTATGGACAAAGCCTTGTCAAAATTAAGGCAAAGCCTTAAGTCATTATATCATATAACTCCCAAAGTGACTAAATATTAGTTCAAGGAAAAATAAAAATATCACTGACATGTGGGACTGAGATTACGTTGTTTAAACAGGCAAAAGAAATTAACTCTCTAAGTACCTTGACATTCAGTCTGTTGCCTTGAGAGGACTTTCTGTTTGAAGGAAGTTTAATTTAAAATCACAGTGATGGTTATCTTATACTATGGCATTTATAAGATCATTTTAAAAATTGTTAAAAAGTTATTTATTTTTAGTTTTCAACATTCACTTCCATAAGATTTTGAGTTTTAAATTTTTTCCCCCTCCCTCCAGATTCCCTTCCCCAAAATGGCATGCAATCTGATATGGGCTATACATATACATTCATATTAAACATTTTCACATTAGTCATGTAAAGAAGAATTAGAACCAATGGGAGAAACTATGAGAAAGAGAATTAAAAAAGAGGAGAGCAAATAGTATACTTTGATCAGCATTCAGATTCCATAGTTCTTTTTCTGGATTTTGATGGATTTTCCATCATAAGTCTTTTGGGGTTGTCTTAGATCTTTATCTTAGATTCTTGCTATATGATCATTTAAACTGACCCTGTTATTACTAAAAATTTGAGAGACTTCTGTAATGGAAGAAATCCCTGAGATTTGAATAATAATAATAATAATATCCACCTAGATTTGATGCCAAATTAATTTGCTTCTCCCCCCTTCTATTTTTTTTTTAAGCAATCAGGGTTAAGTGACTTGCTCAAGGTAACACAGCCAGTTATTTCTGGGTGTGGTGCTAAGTATCTGAGCCCAGATTTGATCCCCAGGTTATCCCAAAACTGGAGCCTGTGCTCTTACTCACTGTGCTACCTGGCTGTCCCCCCTTCTATTTTTTTTAGGAGCAATAGTAACGTAAGAAAGGAAAAAAGGCAAAGGGTCAAAAAGCTAAAAGTGAAATTAGCAGGTCATCAAATTTTTCTTAACATATTTGTTATAGCTAAAAGTTGAAAAAGTTAATGTCCACTGTATAGGAAAAACAGCAAACAGATTCGTTTACTTGTTGTTTCTGTTGAATATTCTATTTTCAGTATTCTCTAAATTAAGCTTTACTTAGATACCAAACCACCAATGCATCAAAGTGATTTTCAGTTGATACTTTAATGTGAAATGGAAAAAGAGAAAACTGTATTTTATCAATTTGCATTCAGAACTTAGAGACTAAGAGAACCATACTTGTGAATTTCTCTTGCTCAAGAATCCATTGTGATCTTTATAATTCACATTTTAAAAACAATGAAACAAAAACTTTCTAAGCTTACTCTAGAGTTTTCTATTTTTTCAGTATTTTAGACAGCATATTTATGATGCTTGATCACTGTTAATCATTGTTATAAATTAAACCCAAGTTTCTAAGGTGGATTGTTTTAAGAGGGACTTCAGTGTCATATTGAAGTTTTATTGGGGCAGCTAGGTGGTTCAGTGGCACTGGGCCTGGAATCAGGAAATCCATAGTTCACTAACTAGCTGTGTGCCCTGGGCGAGTCACCCTCTGCCTGCCTCTGTTTCTTCAACTGTAAAATGAGTGTCAATCCTAACAGCATCCACCTTCAAGGATGGTTTGACGGTCAAACAAGATAATAATTGTAAAATGCTTAGCATAGTGCCTGGTACATATTAGGTGCTTAAAAAATGCTTGTTTCTCCCTTGTTCCTTATTGCAGTAACATATCAAACAACATACAGTTTAAAAAACGTGTTTTTTTTTTCATAAGTCTGTTAATGTGGTATATATTCTTTTGATTAGGTTCAATTATAAAACAATTTCCTTGCAGGTTTGCTTGATGAAGTTCTCAGATACGTTCTTTCATTATAAAAATATGACCAAGGAAATGGAACAACTTGTATATTTTTACTAGTACATGATTTAAACTGATTTTTTCTTTTCTCAAGTGTTAGCCATATTTTTTCTTTCAAAACTTTTGACCTTTTCCATTTCTGACATATACTAATGCACCACTTCTTTAGGCAGTCTGCCTGGTCTCTGCGCTTTGGAGCTCACTTTCAGTACAGAATTTGGTTTGGGTGCCTTGACTGGTTCAGCCACCTACAGCTCAACACTCCAGAGCCCAAGAGATATTTTAGCCTCAGCTTCCCTCAGTAGCAGAGGTTACAGTCATGTGTTGCCAAACCTGACTCATTTTAATTTTTAAATTATTAAAAACTATTATATTTAAAGCTAACATGAACAGTTTATGCCAAATTTATGATTGACTAAATATTTTAGTAATTTTGAAAAAAGCCAAAGTCCTTTAATTATCTTTTTTTAAAGCAGTTTTGAACTTTCAAAAATGAATTAAAGTGACAAAATAATAGCAATAGTTTAATGAGCATAACAATGTATATATCTCTTTTTATCTAGGAGTTCAAAGAATCTGGTAACTTTCACAAACGTAATACCTGAGTGGCATCCTCTTGATGCTGTCCATTTTGGTCCATGTAACAGCTGTAAAAGTAAATTACAGAGGAGAAGAATGGTCTTGGAAAAGTAAGTTCAATTTTCTTCAGATTTCTACTATAAATATATATATATCGATATAGGTATTTTAAAATGTGAAGGGTTAACCCATAAACATGAAGATACTATTTCTCATTATAAAATTTTGTTTTAATTGATAGAATTGCAATATTATTATATGGTAGAGTATGGTTTGTAATGGTCATTGAAGGAGCCTGGACCTGACAGGACCTCCTATGTATTTTCCACATAAGTGGCTCTTACTCAGGCCCAGTGATCCTTCTCAGAGCATTGGGTGGTGAGGGAGCAACTGAGGTGGGATAGAGTATCGGGATGGGGCACCTTCTGGCCTAGAGGCTCTATGGGTCCTCAGGTGTCCCCTTTGGCTGAATCCAAACTTCTTCACAGGACAAATCTCCTTAATAAAATAATAGGATAATAATTAATAAAAGGATTTGTTCTGTAAAACTTGGACTTATTAAAAGGCCACCCCCAAGGACCTAGAAGACCATATGTGGCCTCAAGGCCACAGGTTCCCCACCCCTGGAGTAGAGCTTCACAAATCCTAAATAGAACCAGGTGACTTCCCTAGTTTGTGTTAGCTGGCAGCAAGAGGAAGGAATTAGAGCCAATGAGACCTAGTTGGCAGACAAAGGGGTTGGGGGAGCTAGAGCCAATGTGATATTACATATTATGATATATATCTACTAAAAATCCTAATGCAATAGGTTTACATTTTTTGGTTTTCAGTTTTTTTTGGAGGGGGTAGGGCAGGGCAATTGGGGTTAAGTGACTTGCCCAAGGTCACATGGCTAGTTTTGTGTTAAGTGTCTGAGGCCGGATTTGAACTCAGGTCCTCCTGACTCCAGGGCTGATGCTCTATTCACTGTGCCACCTACTTGTCCCACAGTAGGTTTAATTTTGAAACTGGAGCCTTTACATTTGTGTTTTGATATCAGAGTACATCTTTGATAAAGTGGTTCTTCATAAAGTGCTTAAGCTATTTTATAACTTTTAGTAAGCAGATTTGTAAATATGATAGATAAAAATCTAGTGGTCAATTAGAAACCAAATTGTTGTAGGTTTTAGCAGTATTAAAAGCTGCACATATATTTTAATAGTTTTCAAAGTAATGCTCCTCTGTGATATATTTCTCAAGTCTCTTAGTTCTTCTACCTTTCTCTTTTACTGTCTTTTACCTGTGCTTTTTAATATAGGCATATCTCAGTCCTTTCTCTTATGTCCTTTTCCTTAGTCATCTCTTCTATTTCTATAGGTTTAGCTATAACTAAATGCTAATCTCTAATCCTTATCTCTCTTTTAACTTGTACTTTCTAATTGTCCACTCTTATCCTAAGTTCAAACACGTATCTTGGCCAGAATATCCTGCTGGCCTTTCCAGTGCAGCATGTCTAAAATTGGATTCATAATCCTTTCCTCTGAAATCTGTTCCCCCTTCTAATTTTTCATATTCATAACTGCATCATTATCTTCAGTTCCTACCTCCTCTTTACTCTCTTAGTGACCAAATACTGTCAAATTTACCTTTATAACACCTCTCCTATCTATTCACTCTTCTTCATGTCTACTGCCCCCATTTCAGTGAGTTCAGGGCCTCATTACCTCTCACCTGGACTATTACAATAGCTTCCTAACTATCAGTCTGCCCTATACAACAATGCCAGATTAATCTTCTTAATATATAGATCTAATAATGTTCTACCCAAAAATCTTTAGTGGCTCCCAATTACCTGGCATTCAAAGCCTTCTATAATCTTGACATTAATCTGTTTTTCCAGCATTATTTCATACCACTTAGTCTCATATACGTCAAAGAAAATGATCTCTCAACGTTACCTGCTTACCTCCATATCTTTGTATAAATCATATGCTTGACATTCTCTTATCCCTCATCTGTTTGTGGAAATCCTGTTCAGATTTCAAGACTGAACTTTGCCATCTCTTTCACGAATCCTTCCCCTATTCTTGCTGCTCAGCCAAAAATGAGCTCAAATGGTACCTATTTGTTATCTTTCTTGTGCTTTAACATTCTGCTTTGCAAAATAGTAATCTGTGAACATGTCACCTCCTCTGTTAAAATTTTAAATATTGAGGGGCGGCCAGGTGGCTCAGTGAGTAAGAGCACCGACTCCAGTGTCGGGATGACCTGGATCAAATCTGGGCTCAGATACTCAGCACCACACCCAGAAATAACTGGCTGTGTAACCTTGAGCAAGTTACTTAACCCCGATTGCTTTAAAAAAAAAAATTTAAATATTGGGGCGGCCAGGTAGCACAGTGAGTAAAAGCACCGGCCCCAGAGTTGGGATGATCTGGGATCAAATCCGGGCTCAGACACTTAGCACCCACCCAGAAACACCTGGCCGTGTAACCTTGAGCAAGTTACTTAACCCCAGTTGCTTAGGGGCTGCCAGGTGGCTCAGTGAGTAAGAGCACCGGCCCCAAAGTCAGGATGACCTGGGATCGAATCTGGGCTCAGATACTTAGCACCACACCCAGAAATAACTGGCCATGTAACCTTGAGCAAGTTACTTAACCCCAATTGCTTTAAAAAAAATTTTTTTTAATATCTTGAGGGCATATCTCATTTATTATCTCTTTTAGTGCCTATAGTACTCTCATTGTGCTTATAATAAGTAAATGTAGATTAAATCAGTGAATGAATTGACATGCCAAATATTTCATTTTTAAAAGACCATCATTATTAAATTATCGAGGATTTGGCCATGTCATTGGCCTATCTGCTAATTTGCCTTCTGAGGCAAACTTCAGTTATGACTCAGCTTACATTGTTATTTGGGGGCAGTATTCTGTTATTTTCATGAACTCTGTTGAAATGTTCCCCACATGCTAGTCAGAGTTGTCTTGCCCATCTCCTGGGTAAGTGTTTATTACTTAGAAAATTACTTCTTTTAAACATATTCAGTTAAGAAAGAGGTTAATTTGCATTCAGAATAGTTAATATTTTCATAGATGTTCTGTCTGTTTTCTGAAAATGTGGAAAGTATACTCTCAGCTAATAAGGATTTCATATATGCCAAGCATAAGACACAAGTTACTATCTCATCTATAGATGCCATTTTTTGTGAAATGATCTGAAACAGGAAAGTGTTCTTACTTTTGTAGTGTATTACATTTATCTTGAAATGACATTTATAGATTATTTTACCAAATCTTATATTCCTAGGTATTAGTATAAAATTTTAAAAATTTTGTAAAAACCTTACATAATCAATAGTGAAATTTTGAATTTTTTACATTACAATTTATTTGGCTATAACATTGAACAATCGTGTCTTTAGTATGCTTTAGATTATTATTAGCATAGCATACATGGAAAGGAGTCTGGTGACATTATCTTGGGAAGCAGCTGAACTCATAAAATTATGCAATAAGTTAGTATTGCTATCGAAGAAACTGGGCTGACATCTTAAGATAATAGACTTGGATGGATATAGGCCTTGAAATCCCATCCTTTCTCTCAAGACAAGCAACGTCCATTCCATTAATACCATCTTCCCACAGGTGTTATAGGGTTGAGCCCCTCCCATCTCTCAGCCCTAGACACTCTCCAGCACAGCTTTTACTCAGGTCTTGAGGAGTTCTAGATGATACGTTTGAGGAAGGATGTTGACAAGCTGGAGCATTTCTGGAATGGTGAGGGCTCAGGCCCAAGCTCTACTGGGGTGGAATGTGAAAGTGGCATCAGACTTATATTCAACCCCAGAGAGGCAGATGTTAGCTCCATATGAAAAAAAACTACCAGAGTAGAGTTAAGTTCTTGTGTGTGTCGGGTCTTCAGACAAAGTCAGTATTGTAGTAGGGGATGGTTGGTCTGTTTGGATTAAAAGGCTTCATGGAACCCATTTTTGGAATTCTGTGATCACTGAACCTCAGGGGACCTCAGCTGTGCATGTCCTGAATTGTGAGAAGAGTTGAATTGTAGGAAATAGCATCCAGGGGATTGAAGAAAAGAAAAGGTGAAAAGGAGTCGTGAGGAGAAAGCCTCTGCCTGTGGAGAAGTAGCTTCCATAGGAACACTAGAATTCAGTTGTGTTTTACTTCACCTCTCCTTAGGCACTGATACTTAGGGTTACTACTTAGCACCAAAAGGCTAAGCACCAAAAACAGTCACTAAAGTCTAGAAGATGAGTATTGTTAAAATCTGCATTCTGCTTTAGCTGGAGAATAAAATCATTTCCTAGAATAGAAACGAATTCCTTTATTGCCTCTTTAGACCATTATGTTAGCTTCCTAATTTGTTACTTGGCATCAGGTTTCTGCCCTCTGCAGTCCATGTTCCACAGAAGATATATATGTGTGATTTTTATAGTGTGAAGGTCTGACTGCTCACTAAACTCCCTTGTTTAACATTTATCCAACCAATTTTCCCAGTTTGTTGTACATTAGCTTCACAGGCTGTGGTCCAGCCCAATTGGCCGCCTTACTCTTCCATAAAACATGATACTCTCTCCTGACTCTGTGCCTTTGCAAAGGCTAGAATGTACTTCCTGCCTCTTGGAATTTTTGTTCCTTTGTTTCTTTCAAAGCTTAACTCAAGTACCCCCTCCCCTACATGAGGCATTACCTGATCCACCTATTTTATATTTTTGTTGTCTCCTTTATACGAGCTCCTTTAGGGCAGGAACTGTTAAATTTTTCTCTTCATATTTTTAGCACTCACAGCACAGTGCCTGGTATGTAGAAGGTACTTAATAAATGCTTACTAACACATCTCCCACATTCTGAGCTTTTTTTCTATATAGTGTTCAACCCAAGTTGTTAGAGTTTAAAACTTGAAAAAAATTAAAATGACTTCTGAGTTTTTCCTACAAACTTTTTCTTTGTATTTAATGGAATTTACTTCATTGGCTAAAACAAGTTCAAAAAAAGAATGTTTTCAGATGTTAAGCTGGTATAGACCAGATCTTATTATTTTTATGAATGAAGAACAAAGGGTTTAAAGAGGTTTCAGCATCCAGTCTACATGTACCTTTATATAATCAGCAGTAGACTATGGGTGTGATGACTCTTTTGGTACCTAGTGAGACACAAAAACAGCAACAGTGAGACCTAATGAGAAGTGGACAGTTAAGGGGCTAAAGGTTTAGAAAGAAATACATCTTTAATTTTATAATTAGAAAAAAATAAGATCTAATATCTAGATTTTGTTGTATGGGCAAATTTTTAGAAATATATTCTATATATTTAAGTGCATTTGTAATTTGAAGATTTGATTGCTTCCTAACTGAATGCGTAATTAGGAGTAATTCATAATAATTATGCAATTAATTTGAAATGTTAAGAAACATTGTGAAATTCATTTTAGCTGAACATCTTGAGAAACTGAGTTTTGGCAGCTTTTGAAAAACTAGTAGAAGGGACACTAACAGTTTTCTTAAAGGCTAAAAAAAAGATTAATTTCATTCATGCTTAATTCATGGCCCAACAATAATCCATAGACTAGACAGTATCTTTTTTTTAATTTTTTTAGCAGTACTGGAGACAAAATTTTGGGATTGCTAGGACTTTTAAGTTCTCAAGAAATTATTTCACTAGTTTTTTTTTTTCCCTCCAATCTTTTGTTTTTACAATTTGAACTCTTCCTCCAAATATAATTTTACAGAATTTCAGGTTTGGAAGGGATCATACCCCATTTTGTCTGATCAGTACCTAAAGAAAAAATCCCCCTCTATACCATACTCAACAAATGGTCATTAAGACTTTGCTTTAAGACCTTCAGTGAAGGGGAACCTACCACCTCCCTAGACATTCCATTCCACTTTGGGTTAAGAGCTAGCCAAAGTCTTTCACACTCTATCTCTCCCATCTGACCTTTCTGCCTTTTAAAAACTATCACAGTATGGCCACACCAATTCACACTCATGTCACCTCAGGAGATAGTTAATATCACTGAAATAGTGTCATTATTGTAGTTATTGTGCATCAAATCTAGATTTACTTTTTGTATTGCTCCTAGTTGTGCCTTAGGTCTGGCCAAGTAGAAGAAATCTAACCCTTTTTCAAGTGTGACATTTCTTCAGACATCTGAATGTCCTCACCTTAATTATCCTGATTGGCCTCTTCTAGATAGCTCATCAATAGCCTTGTTAAAAATGTCATTCCTAGAACTGAATACAATATTCTGAATGAGACTAAAAAGTCCCTTGTTGTTTAGTCGTTTTCAATCATGTCTGGCTCTTTTTTGACCCTATTTGAGGTTTTCTTGGCAGAGATACTGGAGTGGTTTGCCATTACCTTCTCCAGTTCATTTTACAGATGAGAAAACTGAGACAAACAGGGTTAAATGATTTGTGCAACATCATGCCGCTAGTAAAATGTCTGAAGCAGATTTGAACTCAGGAAGAGGAGTCTTCCTGACTCCAGGCCTGGCACTCTATCCACTGTGCCACCTAGCTGCCCTTGACCTGGATACTATTCTTCCCTTATTGCAGCCTAAGATTACATCAGATTGGCATATATTTAAGAGGTTTTATTGATTCCTTTCTGTATCATATTTCATTTCTAAACTCTGCAGATGTCCCTCACCTCCTAGCACTAACCCTTACTTCATAACAAAAACTGTTAAACAGAACCAAATAGCACAGTGATCCATTGCATGACAATGTACCTCTATTATCCCCACTTCTTTACCAGGACAAGGAAAGTATGTTTCATAATTTGTTCACCAAGACAAAGATTAGTAATTAAATTAGTAACTAAAGGGTTTGGCTTCCTTTTAGTATTCTTTTTCTTTTGTCGTTGTTGATAGTGTTTTCCTGATTCTACTTCAATCTGCATCAGTTCATAACATTCTTCCCATTTTTATCTGAATTTCTTATTTTAAAATGATGGCTCCTGTTTTCTTAAACTACCAGTTAGAACAACTAATTTGGAGAAATCTCAGAGAAAGATTTTTTAGGGTCTGAGTTAGATTGTACAAGGTCGTTGTGGCTACTTAGAGATTTCCTTATAAGACATAATGGGTATATTTTGCAAAGCAATTTTTGCTTAATGGATTGTGATAGAACCTTATTGCATGATAGCTTCCAACTGTGAGTGATAACCCTTCTGAGGAGGGTTTTGTGTTACATACTTTTAAAAGAGTTCTTTAATTCTAATTAAGAAACACATCTGGAGGGTCTCAGAAAAAAAATTACTGCTTCAATATGTTAGCAGTCAGCCCTGAAAATGAATTGTATGTGACTTGTTAGTTTTAGACTGTCTTTTGTATAACAAGACATATGGTATTATTTGTTTGACTTCTCTTTTCTGTTTCCCTCTAGAGTATCTTCAGTATTTATGCTGCACTTTGTAGAAGGCTTACCATGTAATGACTTGCAGTTCTATTCATTTCATTTTGAAGGCTTTTTCTACCAAATAACTTGTGTGATTCAATATCAAATGAATGAAAAACATTTTATAACTTGGATTTTGAATTCTGATGGTAAGTATTTTAACTTGATTTTTGCAATTCATGCTATTAAAAATTAAGTTATAAAGTATTTGTCAAAATAGACAATAATAAGCACTTTCTTTTGATAATGCTGACTGATTTGTGTATGTGGTTAAGAATTCAGATTGTCGAGGTTAGTCTTTTTATCCTTACCTTTAAAAAGGAAAAGGCTTTAATAACTTAGTTGTATGTGTATGTATTTACAAATATATGCATATGTGGATATTGTATGTATTTACATACATGTGTATAAACACACATCTGTTCCACATGTAAAGGAACAACCACGTAGGAGAATTTGTTCATTCCACCAAAGGTCTTAAATACAGAAATATTTTAGCTAAAGAAAAATTCTGTTAAGCTCTTTAACCAATTTTTGTTGTAGTTTATCTGTTCTCAGATACAATTATTAAGTAAAGGGTTTCTGCTTTATTTAGACTAAACTCATGAAAGTGCTAAGCCTGACTCCCAGAAGTGAAGAAATTCAGATAATTACATTTGTCAGTGGCTGTATTCCAGCCATAATAAGAAATTTGTAGAGTGGAGTATTCAACAATCTTTTATTTTCTTGGAAATGTTACTGATCTCTCTTATTTTTACATTGCCTAAATTTCTCTCAGAATCTCTTCTTTTCCCTGTCTCAGAGAGCTGTCCCATATAAGAAAGGGAATTTTTAAAGGGGAAAAAAAATAGAAAGAGGAAGAGAAGAAAAAAATCAATTGGTTTCAACATTCAATACATCAAAAAAAAAAATCTGGAATACACATGCAGTGTTCCATACTTTGGAACCTCCCACCTCTGCAAAGGATTAGGGAAGGTGTCTTCTCGTGCTTTCAGTAAATGTTTATGAAGTGATTCATATGTACAAGACACTATGTGGGGGTCCAAAGACAAAAATCAAAAATAGGACCTATCTTCTAGCAACTTAAATTTGTTACCTGGTGAGTCCCACCATTGTCATCAGCCTGTTTACTGTTTCATTGTTATCTCAGCTTTCCACTCTTCAGCAAATTATAGATGTGAAAAACTGAAAAGGAGATAGAAAGGGGGAAAGGAAAGTAGTGATTTCTACATATTGCTCCAGTCTTCACTTTCTGACATGGGTTGTATTCTAGTTATTGAAATAGCTCATAGGGAGCATAAAGGATCATACTTTTTGTTTATTGCCTGTCCTTGAACTTGGCTAATAAATAAATCATTGGCTATAGTCTTATTTCTTCCTCTGCAAAAATGCTTTTTTGTCAGGAACATGATGTTTCCTTTTTATCTGCTGTCTGATAGATGATGAAGAATCGAAAAAGAGTTTAGTAATCAAAGAGATTAAAAGAATGCATTTGACTTGAGGCACTTGAAGCTTTAGGTATCAGAGACTATAGAGACTATAGATAGCTTACAGTTATCTGAAAGAAACTGTTTAAATCCTACTAGAATTTTGTTATGTTGAAAATGTCTTTCAACAAACAGGGCTCTTTGTTATATTCTAACAGGATTTAAAAACTTATCACAGGCATTTATTATCTGTATGTTCATTCTTTTAGCTCAGTTAACCCAAAATTGTCTAATAGAATTGTTTTTATGACCTAATTTTTGGGGTGGTGATTTAATTTTAGATCCTATTTGCAAGACTTATTCAATTCCTAATATTTCTTAATAGGACCCTTACAGTATTGAGGGAGGGGTGAGAGAGTGGGGAAGGACAGAGCACAACCCAACTGTCCAAATATGCTTCAGTTCTGAAGAATTGACATATAAGAACATTGCCTTTGTTATTAAAGGGAAGGACTTTCAGCATTTGTCTGAGACAGGTGCTGTCATAAATAAAGAGAGGTTCGGTGTTGAGAAAGATTATGCAGTAGTCAAATATAGAAGCAGAGGGGCAAAGAAGTAGTTATATTGAGCTTAAGGAAGTAGTTTACACATTATCACAGATTGAGTAATCTTTGATTTTGAGTGTTTAAATTGTTCACTTTATTTTTTCAGGAACTTGGCTAGAATGTGATGACTTAAAAGGACCATACTGTAAAAGACATCAGAGATTTGAAGTTCCTGCTTCAGAGGTTCACATTGTTATCTGGGAAAGGAACATTTCCGAAATAATAGATCAATCCAGTGTAGAATTTCCAGTTAAAAAGACAGAAAGTTTCAGCTTCAGTGAGTCCAAACCAGAATCTCTGGCATTATGTGCTGGTGCTGGTGGTGATGCTGCCACTGAAATGTTTTCAACACTTGATGAGGAGAATATTCTAAGTGCTCCAGCTACTGATCCACAGTGTGTAGTAGCCACAGAGCAGGAATACAATTTACTTTCTGGTCTAGAAGATTTGGTAGATGATGATATTATAACTTTGACACTTACAGAAATTCATGTTGATTCTGAGGGCAATCCAATTGAAAATCAACCTGTGGTAGAAGATCAGTCTGTGATAAGAGATAAGACAATTGCTGAAATGGACACTTTGCAAAAGCAAGAATTGGTATTAGCTTCTTCACAGTCAGATCCATGTAGGGAAACACCTATCCAACCTCAAACTCTACCTTCTAGTATCCTAACTCAGAATACTAGTATTGATTTGAAATCTGATCAGCTGAATCCAGAAAATACTTCAGATACTATCTGCATGAATAACACAGTACATGTAACTGCTTTTCCACAAGGAGAGAAGCCATCACAAATTGAAGAGACAAAAGTTAAATTTTCTCCCATTTCCTTGGAGAAGGATGCTGTATCAAGTCCAGTCCTTTCACCAAAGGTTGAAAAACTTGGGTCAAAACAAAGTGTAGTCCTGGGTTCAACACATAATTCTTCACAGTCCCAGTCACAGAAAAAAAAGTTTGTAGGAAGTTGGGTAAAAGGATTACTAAACAAGGGAGTGTCTTTTATGCCATCTTGTGCCTCAGCTAATGAAAGAAAGGTCCATTTACAAAAAACAACTGACTTGAACTCTCTGGTTAAAAGGGCAAATAATTTTAGAGGCTTTAAACCTAAAGGTATAACAAATCAAACAAGTCCTCAAGCACCCAAGAAAACATCCAGAACTGCATGCAACTCACTTTTAGTTCTTAACTCTTCACCATCAAATATAAGTACATCTTTAATACCTGATGATGTTCGGGAGAGTACAAAGGTTTTGACTAAATCCTTGCATAAAAATGTTCAGCCCCTCTCTAGTGGGATACCTCCTAAGCACAGTTTTAATGGAAATGAAAATCATATCTCTTCAGGGGCATATGAGAGTCAAACTCATAAACTTCGTTTGAAACTTCTTAAAAAACTTAAGGCAAAAAAGCAAAAACTGGCCACTCTTCAGGCTCTCCAAATAAATGGAAAGCCTCCAAAGAAAAGTACAAAACATTTGCCCAAGGATGCATCTCCAAATGAATGTGAATCACTGCAAGGCCTGTTAATGGAACTCCAGGATCATATCAATGCCACAGATAATAAACCTAAGGGTACCACCCATTCCAGTATTTCCCTATGTAATAGCCCGACTCATGAAGAATTTTTAGCAGAATTACTGTCTTCTACTACACCTGTTGCCTCATCAGAACTCCCAAGGGATAGAGAAAATGATTGTGAGTATTTGGAGATGGTAGATAACCATAGCACACCACCAACATGTAGTGACTTTGTCAGTGGATTCTCTTCTGCATATCCAAGCAAAGACCATAATTATTATAGTCCTGTAAAACAAAATCAGCATGAAGTTCAAATGGACTCTTTAACAAATAATTCTTGTGCTAAAACATTAAACTTGGAAAATCCCCTAAAGACAGATATTCTTGATGAATTTTTTTCCACTTCGGTATTAAGTTCTTCAGCAGATGACATAGAATATTTACCTCATTTTGATGAATATATGTTTGACAATTGAATGTCAGTGTTTTTAGAATTTAATATTTGTATTGCTTTAGAAAAAATATTAAATTATGTTTTCATATAAACTGCACGCTGGCTGTGCTCAAAATGTAAATCAGAAACCTGGTTTCTGATGTGTATTGTTTATTTGAACAAAATGTAACATACTAAGGTCCTTATTTCCCAGAAAACACTTCTGATCCCTGAATTAAATTATCAAAATTCTGTTTTCAACATTTGGGGATTGATTTTTTATTTTGTGGATTGATTTTTTATTTTGTGGAATTAATGTTTAGTTTTCTACAATTTAGATAATTAGAAATACAGCTAATGGACAACTTTTTGATCTCTACTGTTTTAAAGTTATAAATAATGATAATATCAGTTCATAAATTCCAGGACTTTAAATAAAATGCATGACAGGACTTATTAATGAACTTCATATAGAGATTCTGTGCTGAAAAAAATTTTTTAAGGAGTCTTTGAATGGCATAGATGACAGTAAATTCTCAATAAATAATGGGAAACAAAATATCAATTCTGGTACACTGGTAGGAGAGAACTTTATATATGTATATCATGTTGGGCAGTTGGGTGGTGCAATGGATAGAGTTCTGGTACTGGAGTCAGTAAGACTCCTCTTCCTGAGTTCAATTCTGGCCTCAGATGCTAGCTGTGTGACCCTGGGCAAGTGACTTGATTCTGTCTCAGTTTCCTCATCTGTAAAATGAGCTGGAGAAGGAAAAGGCAAACCCAGTATCTTTGCCAAGAAAACCCAAATGGGATTAAGAAGAGTTGGACATGACTGAAAACAAAATGTTAACCCCTTCCTGAACTTGTTTTCCAAAGTAGAGTGAGGATAGGGTTCAAAAGTCTTAGTTGTTTGTATGTACCTGGAAGAAACAATTTTGGCTTCCCATATGCTACTTCCAGGTTGCCAGGATGTAGGGGAATGAAGTGAATTGGCATTATCAACATACTTTATATCCTATATATCTCATGCAACAAATGTTTAAATAAACGTGACAGCTGAGGTGATTGTAAGGGTGGTGGCCCTGGTTACCGAGAAAGACTAGAAAGAATTATGAGGGTGAGTGAACATTAAAGGTTTCCCTCAGAGTGTGAGGGAAAACTGTGGACATGTAGCCTAATACTATTCAAAACCATTCTGATCCTCTAATACTTCATTGAGAGCCTTGGGTTCTCAACTGTGCTGGTGGAAAGTGCCAGAGCTGGCTGGCTGGGTGTCTCCTCCAAGAAACAAGATGGTAGCTCTTAAAGATTGGCCAGAGGAGGATTAATACATTCATTCATGCATATACACACATTTTTTTGCCTGACTGGGAAAGTCAGTCTTTTTAATTGAGATTTTTAACTTGGGAGTCTGTAAACTTAAAAAATTTGATAACTTTACATATAATTCTTTTCCTTTGTAATCCTGTTTTTTTTTACGCATTTGAAAACGTTGTGAGGAGAGGGGTTCATAGGCTTCAGACTGCCAATGGATTTGTGACATGCAAAAAGGTTTAGAATCACTATTTTAAAGTTCAAGATCTCCCTTCCATATAAAATACAGGATTACACTTGGAATTCCTGTCTTATAGTGTATATTAATGCCCCAGGAAAAGGCTACTGAGTAACCTTTCAACACAGGGTACAAATGTACTGTGATCTGGTGAACATTTTCTGGTAAAAGATATTGACTGGCTTTCCTACTAGCAGATATATTCAGTACCCACTGTAAAATGTATACAGTACTGTGTACAAAGCAGTAATCTAAGAAGATGCTGTCAGTCCCTGCCTTTTAAGGAGCTTCCCAGAGTAATAAAGCAGATATCAGACATAAAACACAAATGAAAGTATATCAACAAAATGCCTAATAATATGATAAGTTTAAAAAACTAGCACTTTCTACAAGTGCTTAAGGAATACAGAGAAAATCTCAAATATACCAGGAGAGTGTTATGGAATTGAATTCTGAAAAGACATACCCACAGGGGAGATTATAGAGAAAGAGACTGTGTAACACTGCAATTTTCAAGTGGAAAGGAAAAAAAGACCTTTATCTTGTTGAGAGTGAGTAAGCCCTGTAGAGCTCAGTGAAATGCCCTGTTTAACTCTTGAATTGACCTAATATCACATAGGGGAGAGGAGTTACCAACATGTACCCAGTGCTTAGAGCTGTCACTGCCACAGTTGACACTTAGCTCAATTTCTAAGGTAGTGTAACCAAGTCCTATTTAATAGGAGGTGACAACTATAAATTGCCTATAAAACCAGAAATGCAATCTTTTGCAAATTCTGCAAAAAGCCACTGTTCAAATATTACAGAGAATTTCAGGGTATAGTCAACATGGGGGTCTTAGATATTGTGTGCCAATGCCTTACAGTCTATGGCATCTCTAATACACTTATTTACTTTGTTGATTAATAGGACTTACTTGCTCCCTGGCATTTCAATCACAACTTAACTTTGCTTGGGCTATGAAAGACTTAAAAGCACTTAGCCACATCTTTGATTTACAAAGTAGTTGAGAGTGATCAGCCTTATTTAGCCTGATATTAAAAAGACTAGTGAAATAAAGAATTAATCTTGTTCAAAAGAGAGATGCAATAAGACAACTGAGATGCCTTACCCATCAAATTGGAAATAAAGTTTGAAGGCCTGTGGGAATAATATGTCATTGGGTGGAGCTGAAACAACTTTTAAGACTTGCCAAACGGTGGAAAAAATTATTTGGAATTAAGATGGAAAAGTGAACTGTTCATGCTCCTTTATCCAGAACTCCCACTATGGAACTTGTACCCCACAAGGTCACAAAGAGAAAGGTCCTATATCTCTCAAAAGACTCAGTAGTTTGTGGTAGTTAAGAACTGGAAAAGTACATGCACTTGGATTGGGAAAAGGCTCACCAAATGGTAGTATACAAAAACAATGGAAGCTGATGAACACAAAGAATTTAGAGAAATGTAAAGACATAAAAACAGAACCAGGGCAACAGTGGACAAAATTTATAGAAACATAAATGAAAACAAAATTAAATACAATGACTAATATTGGTTCCAGATACCATGTTAGTCTCTGTGAAGAAAATAGTAAATTATAAATGTAGGATGTTGCATGCCCTGTCCGTTGTAACTACTATTATCAGATTGTTTTTCTTAAACTTTTTTTAAGTGGAATGGGAAAGAATATTGGAAAATGATTGTTGTCAAAAAAGTGTCAATAAAATATTGTTTAAAAAAACCCATCTTTAAATAGTTAATCTAGTTCTTCCTGGGGCAACTCTGTCACGTTTTTAGTTCATCCTTTACTCCAATGAATCTGAACCCATTGATCTAGATGTTTCCTCCAGTGATGCAGATTTGCAACCTATATATTACACAACCTAGTTTGTCCATCCTGTGCAACTCTTGTCTGTAGTCCAAAAGTTTGCCACGGGAAGTCCAGCCAAAATGCTGGAGGACTTCCTTGGTTTCTCCTGACATCATGGGATATCAGTGAAGCACTCAGACTGCCTCATCCCTTACCCTAGCCACGTGACCCAGATTAGTTTGTCTTTAATGGTTTTTTTTGTCTTCCTATTCCCAGCACCTAACACAGTCCACTAATAGGGACCACAGTTCTGGTTGTTTGCTTTAAATTTCGTTTCAAGAGATTCACAGAAATTAGAGCTAGATGAGACCTTAGAGAGAATTAATTCCAACTCATTCATTTCATAGATGAGGAAATTAAAGCCCAGAGATTCGAAGTAACTTGCCCAATGTCACTTAGGTTGTAAGTGGCCTAGTTGAGATTCGAACCCTTGACTTCCAAATTCAGTGCTCTTTAAAAAAATGTCATTTCCCAGTTGGTACAGAAGTCTTCCTTCTAACAAAGAGTTGGGCAAAGAAACCCATATTCCAATGGTCTTTTCATTTGACATATTCCTATTTTTAATTTTGTTCCAATGGCTAGGTGGCTTAGTGGATAGAGTGCCAGGCCTGAAGTCAGGAAGATCTGAGTTAAAATTCACACTCAGAAACTTCCTAGCTGTGTGACCCTGGACAAATCACTTAACCTCCATATGTTTCAGTTAGCTCAACTATAAAACAAGAGTAATAAAGCACTTATGTCACAGTGTTGTTGTGAGGATCAGATGAGGTCATAATTGTCAAGTGCTTAGTACAGTGCTTGACACAGCGTTTTATAAATATCATCTATTATTATTATATGGGTCTTCCCTCCAATACCACCAATCATAACCTGCCCATGCCTTCTTATCTTTCACAGTACTCATCCATGCCTCCTTTTTTTTTTTTGGAGGGGGGATGGCAGGGCAATTGGGGTTAAGTGACTTGCTCAAGGTCACATGGCTAGTAAGTGTTAAGTGTCTGAGGTTAGATTTGAACTCAGGTCCTCCTGACTTAAGGGCCGGTGCTCTATTCACTGCACCAGCTAGCCACCCCATCCATGCCTTCTTTAGCACAGTATTGGACTCATGCTGTTTTTCCATTTTATCCTATCAAGTTCCATTTTACCCTATCTCTCACTGGAGACCTTTAGGTCTTTTAAACATTCTGACATGCAGAACTGTAGCTGTCCATTTGATGTCTTTCACTTAGTAGATACCAAGTCTTTTGTCTAGATGTTCATTTTGGGGATGATACCTTTTATATCAATTATTTTGCACTGGTCATTGATATTATGTTGCAGCCTACGCATACCTGTTTTGTCCCTCCGTTGCCCTTTGTCACCCATAATTTTAAATGAGAGACTGTGGTGTTCTTCGGTCCACAGCTTTATAGCATCACTGGTGCATAACTAGTATTTTAAAAGTAGGTTGTGTCAGGAAGCAAAGTGGGATTGTTGAAATTAAGTTCGAGGATTTATTAGGCATCATTATGTACCAGATACGGTCCTGGGCTCTATGGATACAAAGACACCCCTGCAAAATTAACCCTCAATTCTCCCTGCCCTCTAGGACTTTAAATTCTGCTGGGTGAAGAACATATTCAAAACAAATACAGTGTAATTGGGGCAGGGCAATTCAAGTAATTGGGGAGAGAACTAACCAGGAAATCAGGAAAGGCCTTTTGTAGCAGGTGATACTGGAACTGACTCTTGAAAGGAATTAGGGATTCTAAGAGGTGCAAAGCTAGGAAGGAAAGCCCTCCAACTCACTTGTGCAAAGGCAAAAGGTGAAATGTCACGTGGAGAAACAGCAAGGAAGCCAGTCTGGCCGGAGCAAAGTATGTGAAGATAAGTAATGGATAATCAATGTTGAAAGTTAGATTGAAGCTAGATTATAGGGACTTCTAACTGCAAGAAGAGTTTCTGTTTCATCTTGTAGGCAATTAAGAGCCACTGAAACTTTTTGAACCAGAGAGAATTGGTCAGACCTGCATTAATTTGGCAGTTGAGTGAAGGATGGATTGGAGAAAGGAGAGATTTGAGGGAAGTAGACTAATTAGGAAGCTACTTCAGTAGTCAAGGCTTGAGGTGATAGGGGCCTGAATTAGGTGGTTGTGGTCTGAGTGCTGAGAAGGGGAAATGTGTAAGAAATGTAGTAGAGGTAAAATTGACTCAACTTGAAAAAGACACTGGAAGTGGTGGCTAATTGAGAATGAAGAAATGAGGATGACTTTTAGATTGCAGACTTGGGTGACTGAAAGCACAGTGTCCTTTTTATGGAAATTAAAAGGAAAAATGGAAAAGAATTTTCTATTGGACATGGTGAGTTTGAGATACCTATGAGACATCCAAGTGGAGATGGACAGCAAGTAATTGGTGATATAGGACTGCCACAGAGGATAAATGACAGCTGGGTATGTAAATATGGACAACACCTAGAGTCAGGCGGTGAAACATAATATGATGATCATGCAAAGGAGACTGAGGACAGGTAAGAGGAGAGTCGGGAGAAAACAATGTCATGGAAGCCTAGAATAGAAAAATTATACAGAAGGATGCTCAGCAGTGTCAGATACTTCAAAGAAGTCAAGGAGAATAAGGAATGAGAAAAGGCCACTAGGTTTAGCAGGAAAAAGAGATCACTAGTAATCTTGGAGAGAATAATTTCAGTCTAGTGATAGGACAGAAATGTCTGGAAAGTGAGTGGAAAGTAGAGGTCACAATGAGTATAAACAGCTTTTTCTACAAGTTTGGACCTGAAAATGGAGATAGATGGTGAAAACTTGAGTGAATGGCAGGGTCAAGTGAAGGTTTTTTAGGAATGGAGAAGATATGGGATTGTGGGCAGGAAAGATGGAGTGAAGGAAAATGAAGAAGCAAAAATAAATAGATAATCAAAGGGCCAAATTTCTGAAAAAGAGGGGAGGGGATGGGATGAGATGAAGGGTGCAAATTGAGGAGTTGATGTTAGCAAGAAGAGTCACTCTTCCTCCAAAGCTGGAGCAAAAAAGGATAGAATGGGGAGGGGAGGAAAGCAGTGATATTTAGATCTGCAGGATAGAAGGTGCTTATTGCCTTCATTTTGTTTTTCAGCAAAATTTAAGGCACCTACTCATAAGAAGGGGAAGGGGCCAAGGGGGAAGTTTGAAGAGGAAGCAGACTGTTTGAAACAGATGCTATAGGAAGTGTACTAGTCCATCAGGGAAGAATGAAAAGCTTGGTAGAGAAAGTCCAGTTGAGGTTAGATTGTGGTGGACAAAGCGTGAATGTGTGACTGAAAGCGCTACACTAATTCCCAAATGCAACCCAGCCTACTCTCTTCCTCCAATTTGGATTTATTGTCCACCTGTCCAAATATTGATAGTGGATTAATTAATAGAGTAATTCACTGGACTGCCCATTCAATTACATGTCGTAAGTTTGACCAATAAACATTCTTTATCCATTTGTTTTTATCCTATATATTTAAAAAAAACTTTTGAGTTATTGATCTTTTTACTCACTCCTATGGCATTCTGGGGCTCAATATATTCAGCACAGTGCCATCCACAAGGAGAAGCATCTTTAGAAAACCTTGACATTGATAGGAAATCCTTCTTCCATTTGGATTCCATGAAGACATTTTCTATACCAGTGACAAACGTTTTTGTAAGCATACCATTTTCATGCACCACTTGACAATGTTAATCAGAATATCATTAAACAAAGTTATCTCTGCATTGCACATCTCAGGGAATCTTATAAGCTCCTACCATATGCATGGGAGACACTTATGGTAGTCTTTTAAGCTCCATTTTGTTCCACCACGTCAAGAGCTTTAAGTAAAATCAACAAAAAAATAGATCTTCCATTCTGTGGAGATGTGGTCTCCTGTAGAAAATGGTTTGTGAAAGCCTGTGTGTTCTCTTCTTATTTTTATCAAGGATACATTTCACTTATGTATAGATCATTCTTGTAAGGATTTTATAAAGATGATAGATTAACTACTATGAGTCCCAAGTCATTGGTGTCTTTTCAATCACTTTTTTTTTCAGAGGGTGGAATTGGGGAGGATATCTATGATTCTTTCTAAATATCTGGCAGACATTTTGAGATATTCTCTCTTTCAGGTATCTTGAAAACTCATCTCTCAGTGCTTTGAAAAACAGTAGGAATTTTTTCCTACTTTATGTGTATATCTTTAGATCTGCATACATGTATGTATATGAGCTATATTTCTCATAGCATATAAAATTATGTATCTGTGTTTCAAATGCTTCTTTTCTCACAGCTATAAATAATAATGAATAATACCCCGGTTACGGTGCCGTAGCAGAGAACAGGGTCAATTCTTTAACACATCTTATAGGCACTGCATTTGACAATGTATTTATCTTTCTCTCCTAGTAATCTACCTTCCCCTTTGACAGGGGAGAGATATAGTTTCATTTTCTGTTCTCTGGGAACTTCATTGGTCTTTTACCTACTTCAATTCAGCGTTCTTTCTATAAACTTTCCATTTGTTATTTTAGTCCTATACATTAATTTTTCCTTGCTTGCTGCGTTTATTTTCAGGGTAATCTTTTTTAGGTTAAGCTCTTTAAGAACACTACAGTAATCCCATGATAAGTTTTCTGTTGTCTCTCAGTGCACAATTAAACCCACTCTGCCAATTCTTTTATTTGGCTTTCCAAGGAAAACTTGTGAGTCATCACCCCATTGAGCTGCAACATGCTTGCTTTTTAAATTTCATTTATTGTTTCATTTCTGGTTACATATATAATGTCAATATTGATATGATTAGTTTCCTCCAGGAAGAAACCAACTTACTGGTCACTGAATAAAGATTTCACATTTAGAATACCAACAATTAAGTAATTTTAATGTGAGGCTCTTTGCCCTTTGCTCCCCTTTAGGACTTCATAGTTATACAACATATACAGAATATTTCATTAGTATACCAAAACCAAAGTAATACCAATCTTAGTATCTCCCTTTAAAAAAAAAATCAAGATAGAAGGGATGGTCTAGGGACACGAAGTGATTTGCCAGAGCTAGAAATCAGTTCTTCTGAATCCAAGTCCAATGGTCATTCTCCCATATCATGCTCCCTTTAGGGCTACATTTATCACGAAGTCAGTTCTCTAGGATTTGAATCTTGGCATGAGGAGAGGAAGCCAGTGAATAGCATGGTAAGAGAAAAGAGAAGAACAAGGAAGAAGTAATTCTTCTAGTTTACCATGGCAATGTTGAAACTGACCAACTCCAAATTCTCTGGGCATGTCCTTCTCTCCTTCTGGACTTCTGCTCATCTTGAATCTTTGACCGAGGATGGTCAACCTGCATGACTCTGCCATTTGAAATTCTACTCATCCTTGGAGGCATAGATTAAAATATACCCCCTACATGAAGCTATTTTTGTCCTCTTCCCCCACCTCTTTCTGTTATCCAAAGTGAGAATGAGGACTTCTTGTGAACTTTTAAAGCACTTTTTACCGATCATGAATTTTCACACCCTTCTCTGCATTAAATTTATTCATGTATATGTCTTATTCTGCCTCCTTATATTTTCCCCAGACTATAAACTCCTTGAGGGAAGAAACCATTCACACATCTTTGCATCACACTTGGTACCAGGCACATATTATGCATTCAATACATTTTGTTGAATCTAATTGAAATTCCAAGATACCCAGAATCCCATTACTGTTATAATTAAGCTCTCAGGTCATGAGTAGAGAAAGATCAACCAGAAAAGGGTTCATTTTTGTCTTTTTGGTTTATGCACACAGAGGCAATGAATCTATTGTTTGAGGCAATGGAGAAGTTGTATGTGACTACCATATTGGAAAGTAATTAGTAGGGATGCAGTGCACAGTTGTGTTGCTGGATGCTTTGGAAAGTGTTGATGTTGCCCTAAATTTTAGATTCCTTTCATAAAAGATTTTTGAATATAGGACTTATAGTAAGAAATAGAGCCTGGGTTAAATAATCCTTAATATACACATCACCATCTCCATTAAGACAAATAAAGGTTATCGACTGTGAATAGGACTGGCTTTAGGCAAAACGCAAGTAGGACAAATTCTGCCCTCTTTCCAATTTCTTCTTCATGCATCTCTATTCCCCTTCTTTCCACCCCTCTGACTGTATTTATTGGAGCAGACTACAGTATCAGTTTGTGTGATGCCCTCGGTGGTCCAAAATCCTCTTTTCATTCCCATAAAAATTCACTCCTTATCTCCACTAGTTGTCATGGAGGAAAGTGAGCTGATAACCTAATTCATATTAAGATGTAAATGTCTGATAAAAGCTTAAACTGCTCATCCTCAAGGGTATTTCCATCTTTTAAGAGTAGTAATCCTCAGTAGGATTTGAGATAATGTGGCTTGTAAATGTACCAAGAGTAGCAGATAATCTGGGTCCTACAGAGTCTTCTGGCACTAATCACATAACTCTACAAAGGTGATAGTTTATGTTAACCTACTCATAAAACTGGATCTGTATATGAGGAAACAGTCATTGTTGATATGTTTAAGTATGCTACAGCTAGAGTATGCTGGTAAATGTTTAACAGCTAGCTCTTTGGAGAAAAAAAAAGTATGTAAGACATATAGAAGAATTTTAAATTTAATTTGAATTACTAACATTTTCTTTACCACTATCTTGAAGCTAGACAATCAACAAAACAACACATCAAGTTCAGATTTGTAGCTTTGCTAATTTCTGAGGTATAAATGCTTACACTGAAAATTTAACAATCAGCTTTCCCCATTCAAGTTGCTTCTGGCACACTCCTGGCTATAATGTATTACCAACAAAACAATATATGCCAGAAATGACTTAGGTCATATCACTGAGGTCATGTATGACTGCAAAGGGGAGGGGATTAGTCACGTATTAAGAATGAGAGACAACAAACAGATGGACAGCCTAAATGCATGTTGGTACCACCAAGACTGTAAAAGAAAGATCCAGAGGAAGGCTGCTTGTGCATTATGTAGGATCCTTTATAGAGGGTTTATGGAAAGATGGAGATAAGAAGAGCACATTATCAGAACAAGAAATAGAGAAGTTAAACAAAGCAATCCCAGAGGAAGAAACCAAATAAGCCATAAGTAAACTCTCCCATTCCTTAACCCCCTCCTCCCTCGAACCAACCAACCAAAAAACAAATCAAAACAAAACTCAAAACCCAGGGACCAGATGGTCTCACAAGTGAATTGTATAAAACCTTCGAAGTACAATTACTTCCAATATTGTATAAATTGAAAAAATAGCATAAAAAAGGCAGGGAGTGGGGTGGGGGTGGGACCTTACCAAATTCCTTCTATCACCCAAATGTAGTCTTGACACATAAAGCAAGGAGAGTCAAAGCAGAAGGAAATTATAGATTAATATTCCTGATGAACATTTATACAAAAATTTTAAATGAAATATTAGCAAAAAGGCTAAAATAGCATATCACAAAGATTATACAATATGACCAAGCTGGATTTATACCAGAAATTCAATGCTGGTTAATATTAGGAGGCAGGGTAGCTTGGTGGTGCAGTAGATAGAGCACCTGGTTTAGAGTCAGGAAGAACTGAGTTAAAATCTGACCTCAGATATTTAGCTATGTGACCTGGGCAAGTCACTTAACACTGTTTGCCTCAATTTCCTCATCTGTAAAAAATGAGCTGGGAAAGGAAATGGCAAACCACTCCAGGCTCTTTGTCAAGAAAATACCAGATGGGGTCATGAAGAGTCAGACATGACTGAAATGACTCAACAACAACAAATTAATATTAGGAAAACTGTAAACTTAATTAAACATTAACAACAAAAGAAGCAAAAATCATATGTTTATATCAATAAAGCCAGAAAAAGCATTTGAAATAATATCTATGTCTTTTAAGACAAAGAAAAAAGACTCAAAGAAATAAATAAATCTTTCTTTAACATAATACATAGTATATAATCTTAAAACCAAGAACTAGCACTGTGTCTAACAGGAATAAACTAGAATCCTTTCCAGTAAAATCAAGGGTGAAACAAGGATGTCCACTGTTACCACTTTTATTTAACATAGATTAAAAATGTTGGCTAACATGAGACAAGGGGAAAAAAGGAAGGGGACAGACATGGTAAAGGAGATGATATAATGACGTACTTAAAAAATGTTACAGAGTCAACTACAGAATTAATTGAAACAATAACTTCAGAAAACTTGCAGAACATAAAATAACTCCACAAAATCATCATTATTTCTGTAATAAACTCAGGAGGGAGAAATAGGAAGGGAAATTCCACTTAAAACTGCTACAGAATGTACAAAATACTTGGGAGTCTAACTAACAAGATATACATAAGTTATGTAAACACAGTGACAATCCACTGTTCACAGAAATAAAAGATCTAAATAATTGGAAAAATATTAATTGCTCATGTGTCAATATAATAAAAGGCTGGGTTAATATAATAAAAATGACAATACTATCTAAAATAAATACATATTCAATACCATACCCATCAAATTACCAAAAGATTACTTTTTAGAACTAGAAAAAAATAATAATTAAATTCATGTGAAGAAAGAAAGGTTCAAGAATCTCAAGGGAAATAATGGAGGGATAAAAAGGTCACACAACAGAGCCTAATAGTACCAGATCTCAAACTATACTACAAAGTAGTAAGTCTCATAATAATTTGGTACTAATTAGAAAATAGAGAGTTTAATCCATTTAGGTATACAACATACAGAAGCATATATATCTAGCACCCTAGTGTACAAAGACCCCAGCTCCTGGGATAAGGACTCACTTTTGATAAAAATTGCTGGAAAAACTGGGCAGCAGTGTGAAGAAATTAGATTTAGACCAACACTGTACATGTTACACCAAGATAAGCTCCAAATGGATATGTGACCTGCATGTAGAAGGCCATATCATAAACAAATTAGAGGAAAAAGTGAAAATAACCTATTAGATTGTAGATAGAGGAAGATTTAATGACTAGACAAGGGATAGAGAGGATCATAGAAGATAAAAATGATAATCTTGTATAAAATTAAAGGTTTTACACAAATTCAATAAACCTAAAATTATTATTATTATTGCTTTTTGGAGGGGGGAAGGTAGGGCAATTGAGGTTAAGTGACTTGCCCAAGGTCACATAGCTAGTTTTGTGGTAAGTGTCTGAGGTCAAATTTGAACTCAGGTTCTCCTGACTCCAGGGCCAGTGCTCTATTCACTGCATCACCTAGCCACCCCAATAAACCTAAAATTAAAAGAAAAACAAATGGATAAAAAAATCTTTGCAGCAAGTTTCTTGACTGCAAAGATCTCATTTTTAAGATATATGAGGAACTGATTCAAATTTATAAGAATAAGAGCCATTTTCCTAGTCACTATTAATAACTGAAAATTAAAGCCATTCTGAGGTTTGACTTCACACTCATCAGATTGACAAAAATGACAAAAAAGGAAAATGACCAGTGTTGGAGAGGCTTCAGAAAAACAAACACCCTGATGCATTACTGTTGGTGGAACTGTGAATGGGTCCAATCATTTGGAAATTGATTTGGAATTAGACACAAAAGTTACTACAGTGTGTATGCCTTCTGACTATGCCATATCATCTACTGCTCAGCTTATCCTTAAAAGAGATTAAAGAAAAAGTCATCTTGTTGTAGCAGCAAGCACCCTGGAGTCCCTAGGGTGGCTGCTTACAGGTTCTTGGATCTGCTTTGTTAAAGGAAAGCAACTCAAAATGGGTTAACAAGCTTACTTTAATCAGTCAGACATATATCGTTTACCTTGTTCAGGGGAAAAAGGTCAGCACCCCGAACTTCAAAGCATACAGGCAGAATTATCAAGACAGAAACAGATCAAGTAGACAGATTTCCAAACTGTCCAACCATTACATCCATACCAAATCAGCATCTGGGATTTTCAAAGCCGGGGGGGCCCTGGACAACAGCTTCCCAGAATACAGATCAAATCACAGAACACTTCTCAAAGTGAGCCCCCAAAACAAAGCTACACATCAGGGCTTATATAGCCTTCTCCTGGCTCAGAGAATGTAACAACCTTGTTGACTCACTGGCTAATCAAGAAGTATCTACTGAAAAACAAGCCTCCCACCCCAGGCTTCAGGTGCACTTTAGCCTAGGGGCAGGGAAGATCTTCCAAATTTGCATTCCCATTACACTTGTCCAACCAGGGATGGAGACATGTGGTCCTCTAGGTCCTCAAGTGTGGCCCTTTGACAGAATCAAGGGGCCACACTCGAGGACCTAGAAGGCCACATGTGGTCTCAAGGTCACACAGCGGCCCAAAACTGCAAACTAAGGGGTTGCCTGTCAGTTGGGGGAATGGCAGTTGTTTGTCCTTCATTTTCAGAGGACTGATGATATCACAGACTGCCATCTTGACGTGTGGTATATAAATGTAATGGAATATTGCTGTGCTGTAAAAAAATTAAACAATAATTTCAAAGGGACATGGAAAGACTTATATGAGCTGATACTGAATCAAGTTAGCAAACTCAGAAAAGCAATGTATAATATCATCATTACTATAAAGACATGGGGCAACTAGGTAGCGCAGTGAATAGAACACCAGCCTCCTGGAGTCAGGAGGACCTGGGTTCAAATGTGGTCTCAGACACCTAACCCTTACTAGCTGTGTTACTTGGGCAAGTCGCTTAACCCGTTTTGTCCTGCCTTCCCCCCTCCAAAAAGACAAGGAAAAAAATGCTATAAAAACGAATGATTTTGAAGACTCATATGAATTGATGAATGAAATGAGCAGAACCAGGAGAACAATTTATAGGATTGCTGCAACACTGCAAAAGCAACTTTGAAAGTTACAAGAACTGTGATCAATGCACAACCATTTGGGATTCCTGAAGAAAGGTGATAAAGTACTTCATCCACCTCATAACAAGGGCACAAGAAGAGAGATTTTTTTTGGACACTATTGGTGTGGAAGTTTGTGTGTTTGACTATGCTTATTTGCTACAAAGGGTTTTTCTTTTATCTTCCCAAAAGGGGGAGGGCAGGGAAGGAGAAAAGGATAAAATTTAAGTAAAAAAAAAAAAGAGCACCGGATGAGAACCTATGTGGAGGTTGTGATTGCACTTGAAGAGAGAACATCCACATCAGCATCTCTGATTGGAGGGCAGGCCGCACGTACCTGGAACCGCCATTTAAAGAGGGACGTCGGAACATCTTCATTTCTCACCTGGCTTCACTTTCTGGGGACTTCTCTGACTTTTCCCCTTGCCCTGGGAAGTTCATTATTGGAATAACTTCATTATCTTGAAAGATCCCAGAAGCTTTGGGACTCCACCTCATCACTATCCCCTGTTCCTCTGATTGGAGGGTGTGATCACCAACACCAAAGCCTTTAAAGAGGTAGCTTAGTTCGGAATATCTCATTTCTCTCTTGTATACATTACTTTGAGAAATCTCTCACTGACTTCTACACCATTTATTAAATATCTACTAAGAGCCAGCCCCGTTGTGAATACAAAGACAAAGGTGAAATAGTCCTTGCCGTTCAAGGGGCTAACACTCTAACTGGGAGATTACCTGTTTATGGATGCATCAAAGTATTTTGGGTTTGAATCCACAACTTCGCCCATATCCATCTTCTCATTCAGGCACCGCTGCCAAAACCCCAGTTCAGGCTCATGTCAGCTGTCACTTGAATGATTGTAATAGTTTTCTAGCTGTTCTCTTTTCCTTCCAGTCTTTCAGCTTTCCACTGAAGACACAAATCTGATCATGTCATTCCTCTACTCCAAAACCCTCAATGGCTCCCTATTAATTATAGGATAAAAGCTTTTCTAATATTTACAGAACCTCTGCTTGAACTCCTTCTCAAATTCCTGGGACTGGTTCTTTTTGGTGTTCATATATCCCACCTATCTTGTGGGATATGTACCTTGTACTCAGTAGAAATTTAGTATCTGTTGAATTAAATTAAAATTTTTTAAGCAGTATGATCTTGGGCAAGACACAAGATTCTAAGTCTCAGTTTCCTTATCTGTAAAATGGGGATAATACTTCCATTACCTACATTGCAGAGTTGGTGTGAGGAAAGCAGCATGAGAACCTTAAGGTGCTCTAGAAATGTGAATTAATTTAGCAGATAAAAATTGTCTACCTTTTAGACTAAGGCTAAAACTTCAAGGTGAATAATTTAATTCTGTGATCCTTGCTAGCACTGAAGCAAATTGTACATGCAAGGTATTTTCTCCCTTTTAGAGTCATCTATTCCTATGATTCTAGTACCTGCTCATTCATATAGTATGGATCCCACAGGTAGGTTTATTTTTAGAAATAGATAACTGATGTACCAGAGATAAAAAACACTTGCTTCTGTATTTTAATTTACTTTTTCTATAAAAGATAGAGCCCAGCTTCTTTATTAAAGTAGCAAGTCAAGATAGGTCGCTTCTGAATAAAAGATGAACATGCTCAGAATAATCTTGGAATAATATTATAAATAAAGAGTAAGATTTAAAAGAAATAGACACCTCTAACAATAATGCAACACTCTGACTGACAGAACACTATTCTTTTTCATAAAAATTCAGTTTAACTTCTGTGTTTTCTGAGACTTAGTAGGTAGGGCTCACTTGGGACCCAGAATGAAAAGTTTGTACTATTTGCATTCATTACTCAGGTCTTCAGAGATAAATGAAGACACATTCTCCTTCCTCTTCCTGTTCTGGCTAGCTAACACACTTGTGTTCTTTCTGGTATTTCAAGAAGAAGACACTGAAAATCTCTTTTCATTTTGTTATTTCTTGTATACCTTCCTTTCAGGGAGGAATCAATTTTACCTCCTTATGAGCCCCATGATAAATAAGGTAAACTAGCTCCAACTACTTTTCTCTGTCTCCTTCATGACTCCAAACTGCCAAAAATGCCACAAAACCCCAAAAGACGCTATGTATCCAATGAAGCCCGTACAAGCAATAGGGAACTTTTGGTGCCCAAAATCTGGCCTGGAGTGTCTCTTGCCACTATAAAAATTAGCTTGCACACAATAGCTTAAAGTCACAAATTCATTAGGCCAATACCTTTCAGCATCCTCAAGCCTGTGCTTGAAGGGGCTTTGCAAATTTTCTCTTCTAAGCTTTCAAAGTATTTTGAACAAAATAAAACCATTCAGAAAATCAAATATGCTGAATATACATACTTGTATTGTAGATATGTACACATGCATAGCAGCATATTTCTATACAACATATATAAATTCTTCTTTTTTTTTTTTTAAAGCAATTGGGGTTAAGTAACTTGCCCAAGGTTACACGGCCAGTTATTTTGTGGGTGTTAAGTATCTGAGGCCAGAACCGATCCTGGGTCCTCTCGACTCTGGGTGCTCTTACTCACTGCGCCACCTAGCCACCCCATATATAAATTATTCTAATAGATGATGCTCTCAAGCTTCCCCAGTCACCAACGGAAAGAACCAGAGATGTGTGCTTGCTCCTATGCTTTTCAGCATAATGTTTTCAGCAATGTTGTTGGGTGCCTTCAACAAGGACAAAAATGGCATTGAGGTCAGCTACCACACTGATGGCAAATTATTTGACTTGAAGAGGTTACAAGCCAAGACTAGAGTGGAGGGAGAGTTGGTGGGTGACTTTGTTCAAAGATGATTGTGAACTCAGTGCAGCTTCTGAGGATGAGATGCAACAAACTATGAATTGATTCTCTGCTTCTTGTGCTAATTTTTACCTGAAAATACCAAGAAAACAGAAGTTCTCTGCCAGCCAACATTGCACAATCCATACTTGGAATCCTCAGTTAGAGCAAATGGAAAAATTTTGAATGCTGTGGATAAGTTCACTTACCTTGGTAGTATACTTTCCAGGAATGTTAACATTGATGGTAAGGTCGATGCACGTATTGCCAGAGCTAGCTCAGTGTTTGGGAGAATCTGAAGGAAAGTGTGGGAGAGAGGAGGTATTAGGCTATCCACTAAACTAAAGGTCTACAAAGTTGTGCTGGCCTCATTGTTATATGCCTGTGAAATCTTGACAGTCTACAAGTGCCACACTAGGAAACTGAATTTCATCCATTTGCATTGTCTTAATAAGATTCTGAAGATCACCTGTAAGATAAGGTACCAGACACTGAAGTCCTTCCTCTAGCTGAATTGTCAAGCATTCAAACTCTACTTAAGAGAGCCCAACTCCAATGGGCCAGCCACACTGTTCAACCGCCAAACATATATTTGCCTAAAAGACAAATATTTTACAGACACTCACACAAAGCAAGCACTGAAGAATCAATACAGGGACATTCTCAAGGTCTCTCTGAAGAACTTTGGCATCAATTGTGAGATATAGGAGACATTGGCACAGGACTGCCCAGCGTGGCATGACTGCATCAAAGAAGGCTCTGTGCCCTATGAGTGGAGTAGAATTATAGTAGCTCAAAAGAAACATGAGATGCACAAATTTAGAGACAACTCCACTCCAAATGTTCATATGGACTATTTGTGCCTGGCCTGTGGTAGCCTTCTCAGCTCACACTGGTCTTATCAGCCACAGCTGGATGCCAACATAGTGATGTCATTTTGATCCTCTTCAAGAATGAAGGACAACAACCAACCAACCAACCAATCATGTTAATTATTCATCAAAATTTCAACCAGTCAATAAACATTTATTAAGCATTACTAGGTACAAGGTTTTGTGGAAACAAATATAGCCCTTGCCCTCAAGGAGCTCATGTTCTAAAGGGGAAGGATGTAAAATAATGTACCTAAAAGATATACACAATGGAAATGGAAGGTAATCTCAAAAGGAAATAAGGTGTTGGGTGGGAGGGAAACCCCAAAAGCCTCTTATAGAAGATGGAACTTAAGCTGAGCCTTGAAGGAAACCCGGGCAGGAACTGTCTTTTACCTCTTTTTGTATCCCCAGCAATTAGCACAGTTCCTGACCCTAGTAGGCATTTTGTAAATGTTTATTGATTGATTTATTGAGGAGGCAGAACTGAAGATGGAGAGTATTCTAGGGATTGTTGTGAAAAGGTATTGAGTTGGGGGATGGATTATTGTGTTAGAGGAGCACTGAGGTTAGCGTCCCCAAACTCCATTATTTCAGATCTACATGTCTATACTTTTAGAATTTTATTAAAATTAGTCCATTTCAAATTATACTGAAAAAAGTGTCTAAAATGTCCATTCTCTCTGGCTCAGAGATCCCATGACTAAGGAATATGTCTCAAGGAAGTTACAAAGAAAAGTCCCACATATTTGCCTTCCATGCTGCCTGCCCCACCAGGATATTCTGATAAGATTAACTGCAGATGGCATTACCCTTGAGGGCAATGACTTTTTTTTTTGCTTTTGTGTTCTCAGTGCCTGACACACAGTAGGCAATTATTAAATGCTTATGGATTAATTGATATATAGCCTTGTATTAATAGGTGCCCATTAATTGGGAAACTGCAAAACAAAGTATAGTACAAGAAGATAATAGAATACAACTGTGCCATAAAAAAGAACGAGTAGAAATAATTCAAAGAAGCACAGAAAGACTTGTATGAACTGATATAAAGTGAAACAAGCAGAACCAGGAAAACAAGACACACATTGTAAATGGAAAGCAAGACAAAATGAAATGGAATGTCATGCAATTATAATAATCCAGCTTGAGGAAATTCCCCTTTCATTACAGAGATAGGGAACTGGAGGTATGGAATATTGCATATGCTGTCAGACTAACTGTGTGAGTTGGTTGTATAGCACACCCTCTGTGCTCCTCCCTCAAATCTGTGCGACTCACAGGTTTGGTCCCCAGAGGGGCTTTTGCTACTTCAGGTTCTAGTAGTGATGGTGGATGGTTACATCCATTACTATAGTTAACTAGACCTTGTCAGTATGCTTCCACCATGAACAATAATCAAAGAGATTCAATGAGCTATCATCAAAGGCATTTACTCAAATGGAATACCAAGAATAAGTGGAGAAGGTAAGTGTGAGTTTGGGGAAAACAGCTCCCCTCAAAAAGTAGCCTCAGAAATCAAAGAAAGAGAGCTAGGGTTCTGTAAATAGAGGTCTCCATTATTGTAGAAATTTCCTGTCCCACCATAACAGGATATTCTGTTAAGATGAACATCAGAGAAAAGCATTATCACACTGGGATGAATCTGATCTTGGCAACTCTTGAGACTCCAAACTTAACACATATCTTCCCCCCTCCAAAAAAAAATCACCTGATATCTTGTCTCTATTATTCAACCTTCCAAATAAGGAAAGTGACTGAGTATCCTCACCTGATAAGCTCCTTTTGCTGTTGTCAATGTCACCCTAAGGATGGGCAAAACCCCATGTGCCCCATATATGTGTGTAGCTCCCTTTGTTCAAGAATTTGCTATCCACCTGGCAGCTGCTAATTAAACTTTTTATCTTCTAACCCGAATCCTGATTTATTGACCTCCAGTCAAATGGACCAAGGAGGATCTTGGGACCTCTGGGTTGAGCAATTTCCTAACAAATACTTGCTACAGACCATTGACTCTCCTACAAATACACACAGATAAGAGAGAGAGAAGAGAGGGAGGAGGGTAGACATTCGGCATAAAGTTAAAGGTAGTAAGGCACACATGTGGGGAACACATGTGACCAAGGCAATTCACAATTCTGGAACTGTGGGATGTGAAGAATTTAATGTGGTCCTTTCTCCAGAGTCATGTTGTCTTTGCTAGGTGATATTACCCTTGGCCAGGTTGGGTCAGGATAATTACTTTGCTTCTGGGTTTATTCTGCTATAATTTTCAGGCTGAATATCAGTTTTTGCCCTTATCCCAGGTACTACTTTGCTTTTTCAGAAATATCATTAGCCTAGAATAGGCTGAAAGCTTTTCTACTCTTCTATGACCTTGGCTTTGAGATTTGTCAAATGTCAGGTAAGAAAAAGAGAGGGAAAACAGTGTATGTATAGTATCTTCTTTGGACAACTCTTTATTGGTCCAGACTGAGCCCCTTTCTGGGAGAGATGTCATCTTAACTTATGGTGACTATCCAGTATGTTTCCTGAATATTCATCTCTGCAGGCTAGGCCATGACCAGGCAGCAGACATCTGCCCAATAATCTGCCAAACAGCTCTGGAGTTCAAGGTTCCCCAGCTTTTTAAAGTCTATAATATTCTGTGATTCTGTACAAATGAGTGTTGGGGAAAAGGTACAGAGACAGTTTGTGCCCTGGGGGCACATTCACAGTATCGGCAAGCCTCCAATACCTTACAAGTTGTGAAATAACTCAATCATCTTTGATAGGGTCACATTCTTACGTCTAATCATCTCTGGCCTTGCCCCTTGGCCTAAGAATTTGCTGACATCTAAAAAGGGCACACTGGTTGGTTTTTTTCTTTTATTTCTTACTCTTACAAGGAAAGATTCCCTTGGTAGGGGAAGAGGGAGGGACATATTTCAGAAAGTAATGTCATATAAAAATGAAAAAAAAAATTAAAAAGAAATAAAAGGAAAAATGAATCCATTTCAACCAGAAAGAATAATTTTTTTTCTGTCTTTAAGTTTCCACTGCACAGAAAAATCTGCAAATAATAACTTATACAACATAAACGGATGTTTTCATCTCAGTTTAATTTTTTAATCCTCATAAGGGTAGGGGTAGGTTTTTCTGTTTGCCCTATTGTAACTCCTTTTAGATGATAAGATAGAAAGCAGGAGGTTCTTTCTCTAATGTTTGGCCCAATGTTCTTCAAAAGTGGTTTTTTTTAAAAAAACAACTAGACATTGCCTGTAGAGACTGTTTTCCTTCTGCTCCTGCTTTTGTCTAGACTCTGCTAAAGAAAGTTGACCTGTGTTTGAGGAAGAATGCAGCTGCCTCTCCAACTTCCAAGGAGAGTGGCAGCCAACCTTGACCGTCTCCCACATTGTATCTGAAGCATATGGCTCACACTTCAATCAACAGTAAATATATCTGCACAGCACGTAGTTGTTGGAGCATTTGATAGTGCATGAACTGAGATCCAACACCTGTCAAAAGCTCTCTTCAGAATTACGGCATTTCAACATTGGAAGAGATAGAGAAGGACCTGAACCAGACTCCATCAGACCTCCTAAGTGATCCTGCCTCTGCTTTAAAACCTGCAGGCAATGGACCCCACTTCCCCCCCCAGGCAGTCCTTTCCACTTGGACAGCTCTCTTTGTTAGCAAGTTTTTCCAAAATTTGCTTCTTTCAAACTTCTGACTCATTCCCCCTAGTTTTGTGCTCCGGGGCCAAGTAGAAATCCTCTTCCAACATGAATTACCTTCAAATATTTGAACAAGGTAACACGACCCCACTGAACTGTTTTCTTTTCCAGGCTAAACCTATTTTTTTTTTCAAGGAATCTGCCCAAGGCATGCATACTTTTGGTTGTGAAGACAGGCTAAAAGGTAAAAATAGTCATTTATCACACTATCTCACCCGGTGCCTGGCTCTGTGATAAACCGAGAGGATACAAAGAAAGACTGAGAAAGACCCTGCCCGCAAGGAGTTTGCATTCTAATGAGGTGAAAATGTGCCTGCAAATAACTAGGGACGTGCTCCAGATACACAAAGTAGATGGAAAGCACCAGCAGCTATGGTGATGAGAGGTGGAAGAGGGCAAAACCAAGAAACTGGTTATTGATTTACCTTCTACAGATTTCTATTCCTTTATTCATTTACATAGGACACTTGGACTAACCTAACTTTCAGAAATGTCTTTATTGAATTGTATTTAATTGTAAGGGTGAATCAGGGAAGTCCCTGATAAGAGCTCTTAGTTTTTTTCCCCCTTTGGACCCCTCTGACAGTTTGGTGAAGTCTATGGATTCTTCTCAGAATAATATTTTTTAAATAATTGAAGGAAATATTAAATATCATTTGAAGGTTAGTGAAAATGGGGATATAATTTCTTTCCCAACCATCTGTAAAATTAATTCACGGACCTCAGGTTAGAATTTATGTGCTAAAAGTCACCATGTTAGAACCTTTTAAACACTTAATCTTTTGCAAAAGGAGGGATACACACACGTGTGTATGCACATAAATATACGCACATATATGTGTGCATGTATGTGAGTATATACATACCTATCTCTACATGCATCTTGCTATGTCTTGCTCTCTCTCTCTCTCTCTCTCTCTCTCTCTCTCTCTCTCTCTCTCTCTCTCTCTCTTATCTCTCTCTGTCTCTGTCTCTGTCTTTCTTTTATTAGCTCTTGTCTAACAGGCATTAAGAGACACAGGGGACTCTATCGCCCCTGCAACCCATCACTTCGTTCACCGAAGCTGCCAGAAAACTCTGCTTCTGCTTCCAAGCGTTTTCCATTCGGGTATCTGAACATCACAACTCCTGCTACTGTTGTAGCACAGGGACTCACACTATCTTATTCTTAGATCTCGAGATGTGTTTTAATTTGTATACTTCCTCAAGTCCTTTTAGAAGCAAGATGGGTGTTAAAGGTCCCCCCTTCCCCCATGATTATCAAATTTAGGTTCCGAGAGCGAAATCAATAGTTTCAGTTGCACTGGAATGTGCCTACAGGATGGAGTATTGATTAACCAAGCCAGGACGAGGCAGGGCAGGGATGCTTGTGACTGAAGGGAATAAAGACAGCGCAAGGGGCGGATCCTCTCTTCTCTATGGAGGATCTCAGCAGAAACGCGTTGCAAGAATTCTGCAGTAAAGGAAGAAGTGGAGTTGCTCTCCGAACCACCAGTGAAGTCACAGACAAAATGAGAACCCTGAATGCGAATATAACCCTCACAATGTGTTAAAATCATGAAAAGGGAATTGAAAATATAAACCCGTCATTTCTTGGGAAAAATTCGCATCTCCCTGTTTCCGCCCGGTTTCGAACCGGGGACCTTTCGCGTGTTAGGCGAACGTGATAACCACTACACTACGGAAACCGTACTGCAGAACGGCGTCACTCTAGCGTTATTTATATTCAATGTAAACGGGGCCAGGCTGGAAGGTGGCGGGGGAGGTGGGAGGGAAGCGCGGGTATTTAATGAATGAATGAGCGATTCTATTTCTCTCGACCACGGACAGTGAGGGTCATTTCGAGGACGCTGGCTCTCTTTTTTGGAGACTGCCCGCGAGACCGGACACACGCAGGCTGCGGAGCAGAAACAAGCCTCCCCAGCCCAAGGTCGTGCCGCGGACCGCACGTGCTCTGAGCTTCTTTCTTTGCATCCCCGAAGACCTCGGGGAACCGTTAATCTTTAGGTCCTCTTTTGGCTTTATACAGTTACGTATGACAAAAGGTAGAACTGACGCTCGCAAGCAGAAAGCGCAAGCGCATGTTTCTCAGGGAAACAGTTTTCTAAAGCTCTGTGAACCCGACGCACATGAGTAAGGCCACATGGCAATGACTGGGCTAAGCAGGGCAGGTCAAAGCAAAGGGACAATTCATAGGAAAATGCTTCGCTGGCTTCCCTCGTACGAAAACACAACTCTATCGTGCGTCCCTGGGTGGGCTCGAACCACCAACCTTTCGGTTAACAGCCGAACGCGCTAACCGATTGCGCCACAGAGACTCCACGTGTTCGCCCTGCTGTGCCTGGTACATAGGTTTGATAGATGGGCAGTAGGGACTGGGCTTGGCGCAGCCTCGTGTTGGGAAGTGGCAGGGAAAACACGGACTAGCGGATCGAAGGAAGGGATCGCAGGCCCTGGAGCGGTGGAGGAGGAGTCCGGCGCGAGCCCGGGGGCATCCGCACCTGTGAGCAGACGGAGCTGGCACCGCCGCCGGCCTGGCCTCGCGGGCCGGGACGAAGGTCACGGGCACCTTGGCAACCACGTGTCTCCACCCCCCCCCCCCCCCCCCCCCTCGGTCCCCAGGGGCCAGGTGGGGCGAAGGGGTATGTCCATGCTAACATCTGCTCGGCCTCGTCTCCAAACGCTAATAGCAGCTGGTCTTTGGGTGCGGTCCTACGGTCTCTGGAAGCCTGGCTATCACCCCGCCGGCTCGATGACCCCCAGTTCTCCTCGATGCATTCTTTCCCTAGAAGGGCCACGGGATGGGGAGTGCCTACGAAGCTCCCTCTAGAGACTCCCGTCTGCACTGTCTCTTCATCCCATTGTTTTAGAGAGCCTCCTAGACGCCGCACTAGGAAGTTAAATGACTGGCCCAGGACCTCACTGACAGTAAGTGTCGGAAGCAGGATCTGAGCCCTGGCCAGCTCTCCCGGGGAACGTATAAGAGACTGCATTGAGGACTCAGCCGTCCAGCCAGTTCCCGTCCTCCCCAACCCTCTCCGTCATTCCCTTTTTTTGGCTTTTGAAATGTACCCTCCCCAGGTAGGGAGAGGAGCTGCCACTCACTCACAGATCATGTTTGTCCTTCCTTCTCCAGGAAGATCGTGGCATCAGGGAGATGATGACGCTGCTGCAGGTGACTGATTTGAATGAGGGAGGGCTGTGCAAGGTCACTGGCCTTTTGTTTCCCTCATATATTCTCAGCACTTAGAACAGTGTTTTTTTTCCAAAAGGTAGGCTCTTAATAGATGCTTGTTGAATTACTATTAAAAGGATGGTAAGTCAACACTTAGAAAAGGTAGTAATGACCACAGAATCAGAATAAGACTGTCTTCATCAAAGACAAGGCAAGCTAAACTAACCATAACTCCCCCTCTTTCTTGAATAGTGGTAGTAGGCTGGTAGACCAGCAGACTGCTGGAATAATTTACCCAGATTTTAGCAAAGCATTTGATTAGGCCTCATGTTATTTTCATGGAGAAGATGAATATAAATGGACTAGATTATCGTTCAGTTAGGAGGATTCACAACTGGTTCAATGGTACTGATCCCAGGTATTTGCATCTGGCCCTAATGTTGACCATTTTCACCTATGGCTTGGATAAAGGAATAGATAGCATGCTTATCAAATCTGCTTGGGTCAGATGTGGGGGTGCACACCTCTGATCCCAGCTACTGTGGAGGCTGAAGCTGGTGGATTTCTGAGTTATAGTGGGCTATGTAGATTAGGTTGTTGTTAAGTCATGTCTAACTCTTAGTAGCCCCATTTAGTATTTTCTTGATAAAGATACTGGAGTGTTTTACCATTTCCTTTTCCAGCCCACTTTACAAATGAGGAACGGAGGTGAACAAGGTTAAGTGACTTGCCTGGAATCACATCTAGTACTTGTCTGAGGCTGGATTTGAACTCACGTCCTTCTGACACCACAGCCATCCTCTGTCCACTATGCCACCTAATTGCATCCCTCCAAATAGATTTCTTTTTCTTCTAAAGACTGAGTCTCTCCATCATTCTCCCAGGTTGGTAGTGCAGATTCATAAAGATAGTCCTGCTACCAGTGAGCCAGGAACTTTGACCTACTCCATTTCTGACCTGAGGGAGAAGGAACCTATAGGATGTATTAATTCTCCATTCCTTCTATATCCATCTCCCTTTAACTCATAGCCACTAGCTAACTTCTCATGTTGGAGAAGATGGGAGATGCCACCTAGTCCACACTTGGAATTCACTGGCATCCCCATCATACTAAACAGCAGCTTAGAAGGGAGTCCTCTTCAAACTGGAAATTTTGACCTTGTTACCCTCCTCATAGGATGGGAGAAGTATTTCCTAGCTCATTTCTCTCCTTTTACTGCACAATCTATAGCCTCCTATCAGCTAGCTATTCCCTTGATTGTTCCTTGCCCAGACCTTGGAACCTGGGAAATTTACAGTGGTTCTCCTTAAGACTCAGTGACATATAATGGGGACTGTGCCCCCTGGAATTACATACACCGAACTGCCCTTCCTTCTTCTGGCTCACCACCTGTGTTGGCTTAGCACTGAAGTTCTTAGGGGCTTTGGGATGACAAAGTAATCACAGTAGGGGATGGCAGTGGGGGAGAGACTGCTTCAGTTTAAAAGAGCATTGGGCTCACTCTTCTTCCTTCCACCTATGCTAAGTACCTCTTCTTTCACTAAAATTCCCCCAAAGGAGTGGGGAAGGTACCAGGACATGGTGTCTGCCAAGTTCATGGTAACTAAAAAGCAAGGGGTTGGCTAGAGAAACTGAACTTGGGCCTTAAGACTCTAACCTGCCTTTCTTACTTTGTACTTCCTTGGACATAGGTGACTGAACAGCAGTCCTGAGATGTACACTTCCAACCTTTGATACCACTTTATGTAGAAAGTATCATTTCTATATACACTACAACACTCTTGGAGGAAAAGATAACCACCTACTGGAGGAGGAATCCTGCCCATGGCCTGGCTTGCCAGGAAATATAGACTTGGAGGGAGCTATTTATACAGTGTAGAACTGAAGTAAAATGTCTAGTCAGCAGTCTCACAAATTGCACCATCCTGATGTTTTAAGTATCAATCTCCTAGGCAGGTATTAGTTAAATTATTGCTGCTCCTTGTAAGATTTTCTATTAATTTGTGCTTGTGAGTTTTGTGTGTGTTAGTTAAGCATTTCTTTTGAGTAGCAGACATAAATAGCTACCCTATACCTGATTTATACTGTATATCAAGTATCTTTCTATTCTTTTCCTTTGGTGAGACTCTAGACATAAGCCAAACCTAAGTGTAGGCCTGCCCCAGGCCCAGAAGCAGTTGTTTATTATTACAGACATATATAGTAGATTCAATAAGGGGGTGGGGTTTCTAGTAGGGCAAGGCTCAAGAGCTAATTCTGAATGGATAAATTTGGACTAACAATATCCCTTTGAATAATGAGACAAATGAGACTACCCAGGGAAAGGTTAAACTGGGGGATAGAAGGTTGTTTATTCTCTGAGGATCACAGAAAGCATGACACTCTCTCAGCACTCCTTCCACAGTGGGGCAGAGTATGTAACCACCAGGGTAAGTGTGGGACTTCCCAGAGTTTGGTCCTTTTTGGTAAATACAATCAAGGTTTTGGCTCTTAATGCCATTTGTCAGCTAAATTTGCTTTCTTGAGATCTGCCTGGTTTGTGAGTAAAGTCTAAACTGGATGAGATCTTGAGCCAAGAACATATTAGCCATACTTTGAAAACTAATATACCATGACTACCTTGAGGGTGGAGTGGCATCCCTTGCTACATTGTGAAGGTTGTGAAGCTAGGTTGTGAAGGGGGCTGGTGACAGGTCTAGGAGGAAATACAGACATGAGTAAGACAAGGTCTGTGACTTTGAGGAGTGAGACAAACTCAAATGATGATAGTACGAAGTAGACTAAGGGAGGGATAAAGTATTATATGAGGAAATTAAAAAGAAAGACAGATCATTCTGATTGGTGGGAGGCAGGGTCAGAAAATGTTTCATAGAAGAGAGAATATAAATTGAGTCGTGTAGATGAGTGGACAGGGTACAGGTAAGGCATGAGTAAAGGAAGACTTGTATGTAGGCATAATCAGATGTTGGTGAATAGCGTGATTTGATTTGAACATAAAGGACAAGGGGGAGATCAGTATACCATAAGACTAGGTATAAGTAGCTTAAATAAAATGTTTCAAACTCCTGTTCTGTAACAGTCCCATGCAACCCCAGATTAAAATAGAATTGGAAAATGTTTAACAAAATAGATAATAATACAATGCAACATAGATAATGTTAATTTGTGGTTTTCTGAATCAATATATGGCTCTGTAGGAATCTCTTTCTTTTTGAATTTGGCTCAATTGAATTAAATACATATTATGGTTGTCCTTGAATGCTAGACTAAGAATTTTTATCTTATTTGCTTAATGTAATAACTGATATTTTCTAGGGCTTTAATGTTTACAAAGTACATAATTTTGTCACAATAACATTGTGATATAGATTCTACAGGTATATTTCCCATTTTACAGAAGTAGATGAAGGAACATGATTTACTCCTCTCTGTATTTCCCCCTAGACCTATCACCAACCTGTCACAACCTAACTTTGCATTTAATAAATATAATAGGCATCTGCCATTCCACCCTCAAGGGAGCCCGTAGTATATTTGTATCCAATGTTTAGATAACACATTCCCAATCTTGAGCTGTAGAATGATAAAATCAAATTTGTACATTAGAAAAAATTAATTGGGTCACAGTGCAGTGGATTGACTGGGGAGACACGGGAATGAAGTAGACTAGCTCATGTAATAGGTAAAAAGGTTATTTTTGGTACTGGGGGTAGTAAGGAGGAGAGGAAAGGTTGGTAAAAATGGAGAAAAGAGAACAGATATGATACAGATCTATTTGCCAAGACCATCCTCTCTGTACACATATTTCCCTTGTGTTCTGCAGAAGATTACCCACAGTGTCTTTCTAGTTTTCATTCTCTATCTACTGGTTCCTTCCCTGCTACCTATAAACTCCTCAACTATCCTCCATTTTTTAAGAAAACCCTGCCTAGATCCTCCCTTGCCAGAGCTCCTTGACTATATTATGACCCTTTCCTAGCTAAACTCCTTGAAAAAGTTGCCTCTGCTTGAGGGCTTGACGTTCTTTCCTCTTACTCAATAGCAAAATCCCTGCAGCCTGGCTTCCAACCTTGTTATCCAAGTAAACATTACCAGTGATCCCTTATGGCCAAATCTTTTGGCTTTTTCTCAGACCTCAGCCTTCTTGACCTCTCTGCAATGTCCAGTATTGTTGATTGCCCTTTCCTACTGGATATTTTTTTCCTCTCTGAGATTTTGTGACTCTTTTGTCTTGATTCTCCTTGGTTCTAACTATCTGACTTCAGTTTCCTTTGCTGAATCTTCACTGATGCCATGCCCATTAAATGTGAGTTATCCCCCAAGGCTCTGACATTGGGCCTCATCTCTTTTCTCTCTGTACTATTTCACATGGTGATCTCATTAGCTTTCATGGATTCAGTCATCATTTCTATGTAGATGACTCCCAGATAGATCTGTATATCCAGTCTCTCATTCTTTCCAGTCCTACATTACCAGATACCCACTTGACACTTTAAACTATATTGTCCTTTAGACATCTTAAGTCTACACATTTGAAATGTTATCTATCCCACCAAACTCCCCTATTACTACTGAAAGAACCAATGAATTGATCAATATTTATGTACAATAAGAGGCAAAAGACAGTCCCTGTCCTCAAGGATCTCACAATCTAATGGAGGAGACAACAAGCAAACAAATACATATAAAACAAGTTATATAAAGGATAAGTAGGAAATAACTAAAAGAGGAAAAGCATTAGAATTCAGAGGTGTCAGGGAAGGCTTTCTGTAGAAAGTAGGATTTTAATTGGGGTTTAAAAAGAACACCAGGGAGATCAGAAGTCAGAATGGAGCAGGGAGAGTGTCCTAGGTAGTGGGGACAGCCAGAGAAAATACCCAGAGCCTAGAGATGGAGTGTCTTGTAGTGGAACAACCAGAGACCAGCGACCCTGGATTGATGAGTATGTTTTGGGGAGTAAGTTGTAAGAATACTGCAAAGGTAGATGGGGGTTAGGTTATGAAGGGCTTTGAATGCCAAACAGAGCATTTTGTATGTGTTCCTGGAGGCAATAAGGAGCCACTGGAGTTTATTGAGTAGGGGAGTGACATGCTTGGACCTGCGTTCTTCCTCTCTTGCTCACCCCACCTATTACAATATCTCTCATGGATGTCTTCTTTTCTCCATTTACACAGCTACAGCTCTAATTCAGGCTATTATTACCTCTTGTGAAGGCTATTACAATAGCTTTCTAACTGTCTTTCTCTAGTCCAGGGGTGGGGAACCTTCAGCCTCGAGGCCACACGTGGCCCTGTAGGTCTTCAAGTGTGGCCCTTTGACCGAATCCGAATTTCACAGAACAATATAATATCTCTTAATAAATAATCCATTAATAAAAGGATTTGTTCTGTGAAGTTTGGATTCAGTCAAAGGGCCATGCTTGAGGACCTAGAGAGCCCAGGTTCCCCACCCTTGCTTAATCTCTCCCTCACTGTGATCCATCTTCCACACAACTCTCAAGGTTTCAAGCTCCCATGCTTTTTAGTATAATATTTTTATCCATGTTGTTGGATGATTTCAACAAGGACAAAAATGGGATCAAGGTCAGCTACCACACTACTGGTAAATTCTTAACTTGAAAAGGCTACAGGCCAAGACCAAAGTGGAGGGAGTGTTGGTGCATGATTTCCTGTTTGCAGGTGATTGTGCACTCAGTGCAGCCTCTGAAGCTGAGATGCAATAAAATATGGATCTTCTTCTGTTTGTGCTGATTTTGGCCTAACGATTAACACCAAGAAAACAAAGGTGTCCCTTTATCCAGTACCATACCATCCATACATGGAACCATCGGTTACAGCAAATGGAGAAGTTTTGAATTCTGTGGATAAGTTCACTTACCTTGGTAGTATACTTTCCAGGGCTGTACACATTGCTAATGAGATTGATACACACATTGCAGAGTTAGCTTAGTGTCGCAGGCTCTGAAGGAAAGTGTGGAAGAGGAGAGGTATTAGACTGACTATGAAACTGAAGGTCTACAGAGTTGTTGTGCTGATCTCATTGTTGTATGCCTGTGAAACCTGGGCAGTCTACCAACGCCATGCCAGGAAACAGAATAGCATCCATTTGAATTGTCTTAGGAAGATTCTGAAGATCACCTGGCAGGATAAGGTACCAGACACTGAGGTCCTTTCTCAAACTAAACTGCCAAGCATTCAAACTCTGCTTCAGAGAGTGCAACTCTGATGGGCTGGCCACATTGTTCAAATGCAAAATGTACGCTTCTCAAAATACTGTTTTATGGAGAACTCACACAGGACAAGTGCTTTCATGGTGGTCAGAAGAAACAATACAAGGACACTCTTAAGGTCTCTCTTAAGAACTTTGGAATTGATTGTGTGACATGGGAGACACAGGCACAGGACCACCCAGCATGGCGTGCCCTCATCAGAGAAGGTGCTGTGCTCTATGAGCAAAGCAGAATGAAAGTAGCTCAAGAAACACGAGATGCTAAAATTTAGAGAATCCACCCCAAATGTTCACATGGACTATTTGTGCCCGACTTGTGGTAGAGCATTTTTTTTTTTTTTTGCTTTTTGGAGGGCAGTTGGGGTTAAGCGACTTGCCCAAGGTCACATGGCTAGTAAGTAGGACATCCAGGCAAACATTTCTAGGGAGGCAGTTGGAAAAGTGAGTATGAATCTTGGGAGAGATTCGATACGTAGAATTGGGAGTTGTCTGTAAAGGTGAAATTCAAGGATGAGTCACACTTGGCCGGAAGTAGGCTCCTCCAGGCTTCCATGTGGTCAGCTTGGAACTACAATTAAACATGCTCCTTGAGGGAGAGGGGATGAACCTTTCTAGGAACCAGAGTGTAAAAGAATATCAGGGATGGGGCTGGGGGGCCAGCCCTGCTACAGAAAGGTTAAAAATGAAAGCTTAGAAAAAGCTATTATATTTGATGATTAGCAGGCCATCAGTAACCTTGAAAAAACAGTTTAGTAGAATATTGAGGAACAAAGCTAGATTGCAAAGATTAATAGGAGGTAAAGAGGGTCACTTGGTTCAATTTCTTTCTCAAGAAGCTTGTCAGTTAAATGAAGAAAAAAATATGGGTCAATAATTTGAGAGAGCGGCACATCTCAAGGGGGAATTTTTTTGGGTGATATAGGAGATCTTAGCATGTCATAGAGGGAGAAAAGGAGATAGCAGAGTGGGAGATACTAAAGGTCCTTGGTGGGAGGGAAGTAGGGAATAGATGGTGATTGGCAGAGCAAGGTCTCATTAGAGATAGGAGGGGCTGGAATCAAGGGTCCAGGCAGAGCTCTGGCAAGGAAAGCACCTTCTCCTGTGAAAAGTACAGAGAATATGAAGAGGATGGGTGATGACAGAGAAATTTTTATGTGTGAAGGAGGGGAGTTGAGGTATCTCCCAGTGGGATGGCCTTGAACTTTGTAGAGTAGCAGCTGAGGTCATCTGCAGAGAATAAGCTTTGGGATTAGAGTGGGTAAGGACACTGGAGAGAAGGTTGGGGACAGGCTTTGGGAAATGGGATAAGAAATCAATAGGCCAGGAACAAAAGGATTACTGAGTAGCTATCAGGGCCCTGCTGAGGTTGAGTTATGTGAGTTTATAATGGATGAAATGATCTCATTCAGGCATTTAGTTGATGGTAACTAGCTTTTTAATAACGGTGGTTGTTTGAGAAGATTAGAGCCTTTGAAATAAGGATAGATTTTCATCTTGTCTGGGGTGGTTTAAAAGCAATTCTTACGGCAGAAGGTGGCTAGGACAACCTGCTAAGGTCGTCCTTTGCAGTCCTGTGATTCTCTGATTCTCTGATCCTCAAGGATGTTGAAAACATGAAGAGAAATTTTCATTCATTATTTTTTCTCCACAAAATCATAAGGATCTATTGCTAAGTCAAGGGATCTTTTTTGGGCATCTAGTTATTTTTAATACAGGTTGTATGGGGTGTTCAAAGGGAACTAGCACCTCTGGTGTGAGGGCTTGCTGAGCCCTTTTCAGGGCTGCTCATCCACCTTTGGTATCTACCTTCACCCAGCTCTCACCTGTGGCTCCAAGAAGCCGTAGTGTGCTCAGCCACAACCCTGGAAAATTGTCTCAGCAGATGGAGTATAGGTTGATGGTAAATGATAGACCTCAAACAGGTTGGTGAGGTAGGGGATGTGTACCCCAAGCAGGTGAAAACTTCCCCCAGTGGAGGGCAGATGAGAACAGTTTGGTCTAGGGGCCATGAAGGCTACTAAACTGGGCTCTGTGGATCACCTAGAGCTTGGTCAGACATTGAAGACTCCAACATCATCCATTGCATGCTAGGCCATCACCAGTTGTCTTCATTTTTGTCCTGCCACTGGACTTTGATGACTCAGGAAGAGAGAGTGAGGCAGACGACTGTGCAGCTCTGTCTCACTTAAATCCAATTCACACAAGTTAAGATATCACCCATGATGTCATTGGTCCTCTTAAAAACAAAGGACAAATAACAAAAATACCTTGAAAAGTGACTTTGGAGATAGAATCTTACCCCCTGGGGACTGTGTCATAAGGCATTGAGGGGCAGAAAGGAGAGGGGATAATGTATTAGAGAAAATAGCCTTTAAAGTCTATTGAGGCCTTCCTCATGTTGTATCTGAAGGTATTTGGCCAATTTGCTTGATAATAGTTTTTATCCATAGGTGGCCTTGAGGTTAGGAAAGCCTGAGTTAAAATCCTGCTGAATATATTAACTAGCTAGACAGTCCTGGACAAGTTACTTAATCTCTATTTGCTTCTCTTTTCTCATCTATAGTATGATGGGGGAGGGGAGGTATGATAATAGTAACTGACCCCAGGGTTGAGGATAAAATGAGTTAATATATGTAAAGCATTTTGTAGACCTTTAAATGCTATGTAAATGGTAGCTATTATGAATTATGATTATTAATTTCCTAAGCCTTATTGTCATTCTGTCTTCATATTCACATAGGAGCTTTCAAAAAAAAGAAAGAAAATAGTATTGTTGAGTAATTTGTGATCTTTAGCATGGTTTAGATCACAGGGTTCCCCACCCCTGGTTTAGATACTTCAAAGAACATATAACAGGGACCTCAAGAAATAGTCAGAATGGATAAGCCAGGCCCATTGAAGCTAACAGTACCAATATTAAAAAGCAGCAGCAGCGACAGTACCCCTGAAATACAGATAGAGGGCGGTAGGCATTTGTTCTCAGGCCCTGAAGGCTTCATGTTCTGGGTGCAATGATTGCCCTATGAGGCAACAATTCCACTATCAGGCCTTTGCAAAACGGTGGTTTAGTTTTGCCACCAAAGGGGAATTACCACACCAGACATCCAAGTAAATTTCTAAATGTGAAAAACAATAACAAATCTGTATCAGCAGAATAGAGAATTGTTAAAAGTATTTCAATCAAAAATATCTACCACTCTCTGATAAAAAACAATTAGGTGGCAGTATGATATATTAGGAGATTGGAAAAGGCATCTGTCTTGAGTCCTGGCTTTGCTATCTCCTGCTTTAGTTTCCCCATCTGTAAAATGAGGGAGTTGGAGTAAATAACCTTCAAGGCCCCTTCAGGCATTAAAATGCTAGAAACCTTCCAGAGACTCGTTTTCTTCATCTCTAAAATGGGAATAATAATGCCTACTTGCCCCACCTTACAGGATTTTTGTGAGGACCAAATGAAATAATGGGGGTAAAAGCTGAAGCATTATAAAAATTCAGTGATGAAAAATGGAGCCCCAAATTCTTTCTATTATTTTTAAAGCAGTAGATTCATTCAACTACAATTTGTAATTTATTACAATGAGCTCTGTAGGATATTTAAAAAGGACATTGTCTGTATCGTTGTGTGCTTACAGTGCACTAGGATTAAACACTTAATAGAATTCTGGAATCTTTTTACTTATATTCTAGATGAAGTACTGGGCCTGGAGTCAGAAAGATCTGAATTCAAATCTAGCCTCAGACTCTTCCTAACTGTGTGACTCTGGGCAAGTCACTTAATCTCTGTTTCCTCATCTGTAAAACATGGGAATAATAATAGTACCTGCCTCTAGCCTCAGATATTTACTAGCTGTGGGATCCTGGGTAAGTCACTTAACCTCTGTTTGCCTCAGTTTCCTCAATTGTAAAATGGGGATAATAATTGTAGATAATTCCTCAAGTTATTGTGAGGATCAAATGAGATGATAATTGTAAAACACTTAGCATAGAGCTTGGCACAGAGTAAGTGCTGTATAAATATAAGATAATAGCTAGGTGGTGTAGTGGATAGAGTACCAGTCTTGGAATCAGGAAGATATGAATTCAAATTTGACCACAGACGTGTTCTAGCAGTGTGACCCTGGGCAAGTCACTTAACCCCATTTGCCTTAGTTTCCTCCCCTGGAGAAGGAAATGGCAAACCACTCCAATATCTTTGCCAAGGAAACCCCAAACGGGGTAACAAAGAGTTGCATATGACAGAACAATAACAACATATAAATGTTAGCTGTTATTAATCCACTGGGCATGTTAACAGCAACTATCCTTCAGTTTTGTCCCTTTCTAGACTAAATACTATCAATTCATAGTATCATAGCATTTGGCATTAGAAGGACCCTTTAAGATCAATTAGTCCAAGCCCCTCATTTTGCAAACGTGGAAAGTAAAGCCTGGATAGGTTAATGGACTTGCCCAAGGTCACACAGCCAGTGAAGTTTTCTGACTTTATGTTGAGGGTTCGCACAGGTGGTTTGATGTAGGACTGTGCCAATGATGTGAATCTTACTGTACAAGGGGAGGGAACATTGGGGAAGCTGGATTAATAAGAGTGATGATGGTGATAATCTGCATCTATATGTTTTCAAATTGTGATATATATATATGTATATATGTATATTGTCTCATTTGATCCTTACAAAGAAATTATTTCTCTTTATATGCAGGAAAATACACTGTTGATACCACACCTAGGCAGCTTGGTGGTACAAGTCACAACCCCAGTTAATGGAAATAATAACAGCAGCTACTGTCTAGTGAGAGATTTAAATAGGATAATATTTGTAACACAGTTCGCACAGTGCCTGGCACACAGTCCGTGCTTTATAAAGTGCTAATTTCCTTCTTTCCCTGGGTTCAAGAGGAAAACTGATCCCTTTAATGTAGTTCAGACAGTGTATAGCTCAGTTTTAAGTACCATCAGGTTACAAAGAAAATAACTGTTAATTCTGTGAGCTAGGAAGACAGAACTGCTTACAAAGCTTCAGAAGAAATGCTTTGTTAAAGAAATTGTATCAGTCTGTTTCAAGTCCTATAGGGTTCTTCCTCTTTTTGGGAGCCTTTTTTCTCAGTCTTGATCACATGTTTTAAAAGACTGTGTTACATATTCTGTTGAAAGCTGCAAAGAATAGAAATGTTCACCAGCTAGTGAGCCTGTCTGTACAAAGTCTTATATGGCATGGTAATTTTGATGTCCTTGGCATAAAAGTAGTACGGTCAGAATAACTATGCCTTGGGAACGTTGGATTCTTGAACAGTTCACCAGGTTCTGTCAGTGACACACATTGCAGGCAGGCCCTGAGCCTTTGATTGGAGCTCGTCATTTGATACCCTTAATATACACAAAGTGTGTCAGTGGGGTATCTAAAATAATTCTCAACTGATAATCTTGGAGGAAAGCACACCCATGGGGGCTCGAGCCAATGGCATTAGAGAACCATCCCTGAACCACTGCAGGTACTCTTAGAACCCAAGTGGGAGATGAAACTTGTTCTAGAATAGGAGACCTTTAATAGATGCCTGGTTTCTATTTACTGAGAATTTGAATAAGGATCTTGGGAACTTATATGGGCTCCAGTTGTCAGGCACGACAAATGAATTGCCTTTTTTATTTTTAGCTTAACAAAGCGCTTTTTTTTTTTTAATATGGGGAAGGGTACTAATTGGGGAATGGGGCTGATTTACTGAAAAGTGATGTCAATGTATATGAAAAAAGGTATCTGTAAAACATAAAAAAAACCCTGGACATGTGAAATGTTGTTGTTTAGTCATTTTTCAGGAGTGTCTGTCTCTTCGTGACCCCATTTGGGGTTTTCTGGGCAAAGATACTGGAGTGGTTTGCCATTCCCTTCTCCAGCTCATTTTATAGATGAGGAAACTGAGGCAAACAGGGTGAAGTGAGTTGCTAAGGGTCACATGGACAATAGGTGTCTGAAGTTGTATTTGAACTCAGAAAGATGGGTTTTCCTGACTCCAGGCCCAGCACTCCATCACAGCACCATCTAGGTGCCCTCAAAACTTATCTAGCCTAGTGTAATTTACTGTTTAGATTGAGTTATTATTATCCTGTACTACTCTAGGGTGAAAAACAAGTGTTCCTTTTTATTTTTAATTAATAAAATGAGACATTTAATTAACAAAATGAGATCATTATGGAGAGCCTCTGGACACACATAAAATGTATTATTTATTGTCATTTGATAACCATCAGTTATGTTTTGGAATAAGTTGAACCTTGCTTTCTTCCCCTCCCCCCATATTGATCTTTGTGATCTACCTTAACTTCAACTCTCAACCTAAATTTCAGATAGAATCCCTTTCTCCTTTGTTAAAGACAACCTCAAACAGACTTCCGTCAGAGGAAGAACCTGTTCATTGCCATCCCACCGCTATAGATCTCGTTTGTATCAACCACCTATAAATATTGCTGTATGTGGAAGACTGTCCCTTGTCGATTCCCAAATAATCTACAATTCTTTTTTATTTTTCAATTAGTTGGAGAGTTTGGATCGATTGAATCAATCCATCTTTAATTTTTGAACTCTGTTGGTGTGCTGGTAAGTGGTTTTTAACAACTGGCTCTCCAAAAAAAGTATGTGTGACACATTTTAAATTTTAATCTGTATTTCTCTTTTCTTAATTCTAAGCAGTTGAGAAAACAATTGTTTTGATTTGTAGTGTTTGCTGATTTTGAGGCATAAATGCTCACACTGAAAATTTAACAATTGGCTCTCCTGAGCTGGTTAGAGCTGGCTTCAGCACACCCCTGGTATAATGAGTTTTGTATAATCATGTGATTTAGATCTGGGAGAGATCTGAAAATCACCTCGTATGATGCCCTCATTTTACAGATGAAGAAATTGAGGCCTAGAGTGGTAAAAGACATCTCCCAGGTCACAGAGGAAGCTGTAGAGCCAGGATTGAGACTCAGGGCCTCAGGCTCCAAGTCTGGTGTTCCCATCCTAGCATGGCCTCCTGACAGTATAACATCGAAGCCCTTCTGCTGCTGCTTCCTGTCTGATTGCTGGCCATAAATTTGCTCCTTCTGGTCTTCTGTAATCACTTTCCTTACATAATTGGCCTAACAGTGTTGATTGGAGAGGAGGGGGCTTTCCCTCCTCAGGGAACCTCATTCTGTGAATGCTTGTTGTGACACTTAATGGTGAATGTGTCGTGTGAATTTCATTTGCAAAGTTGGGAATTCTTTCCCTGCCAATCATCCATAGGATAAAAGCAAATGCCATGCTTTGATGTATGTGAAAGAAATTTAGATCTTTTTGACTCCAGACAGGGCTCTATACATTGTACTACCTACACAAGCAAGACCAAGTGACTTCTCCCCTCTGGGTTCCAAAGTGTCCAAAGGATTTGGGATTTCTTTTCTCTCCTCCCAGCTGCATTTTGCTCATTGTTATGAGGCAGTGGCTAGTAGTCCAGTTTCATTTAAATACTTCACATCAATTAGTTTTTACAATGTGGCAGCTACGTGGCTCAATGGTTACAGCACTGAGCCTGGAGTCAGGAAGACTTAAGTTCAAATTTGACCCCAGACACTGCAAGTCCTCTTTCCTTAGCTGTGTACCACTGGGCACATCACTTGACCTGTTTGCCTTAATCCCTTGGAGAGGGAAATGGCAAACCACTCCAGTATCTTTACAAAGAAAGCCCCATGGACAGTACTGGTGTGATATGGTCCATGAGGTCATGAAGAGTTGGACATGATTGAGTAACAACAAGTTTTTACAAAGGAATATTTACTCAAAGATATAGCAAGAAAAACATTTCATGCTATATCTCTAGCATATATTAATTTCATTCTCTGGAGGAGCAGGATCAAAACTTTGTTCAGTTCCTCTATAGCATTTACATAAACTTACCAAGTTTATGGACAAAAGAGGCATGACTGACAGATGAATCTTCATCTCAGCTTCTCCTGGCCCAGATCCAGAAGGTTCCTCTTTTATCCTCAGGACATTGATGTTGTATTGGCTGCAACAACCAGTCTACAACCCAGGCTTTGGAACACTGGGATGCCAGATAATGATGCCATGATAATCTTTTGAACTTATTAGGCCATGAATCTCTTCTCCCTTCGCTTAGAATGGGAAAGAAACAAAAAAAATCAAGACACGAGGCCTGTTTCATGAGGTTATGTGGCCTCAGCAGAGATATCAGGAGCAAGAATCCTCTAGATTCCCCCAAAACAAATGAGACAAAAGAGATGGTGGCTGATGTTGATGGACATTTTTGAATGTCTTCAAAACTAAGCAGAGACTCCCTTTCACTGTATGGTTATCTGACCAGATATTGACAGAATTTCCAAAGTCTCTGCAAGTCTCTTTCCTTAAGCATCATTATGATTCTTCCAGAAGCAAGCTTCTTTATATCTACTATGTGCAGAGATAGCATCAACCAAACATGTTGAGAGTATCTGTGCATGTATTATCCTGAGACAGAAAAAAGGAAAATAACATTTACAGTTCCAGAGTTGTGAATTACCCTGAGCAAATGGGTTTTTCTCACCCATGTCCCTTATGGAAAAGTTAATATTGTGTGTGTCCATTCTCCCCCACAGATACTGAATTAATTGGTGACAGGGAGTGATCTAGGTTATGTATGAATTGTGATATATTTATTAAATATCCATTTGCTCTAACATGAGTATCTGTTATACCATTATATCTTTTGTATTATTGTTAAGTAAATATGTTTAAGATTTAGAAGTATCATTATTGTGAGTGGCTGTTTGCGTAAATAGAAATACATTGGTGGGGACTCAAGAACTAGAGTAGTGAGTTTATTTCCCTTTACTAGTATTACCCCCAGGATGAAGAGAATATGAGTATAAGCATGTGTTGGTAGACCTTCCCTGGGAGCCTATATCTACTACTGTGAGAGCAGGTTGGAGAGTGAGCCAACAAAGAGAGCTGGTCACACACCTATGTGAGAGAGGACTGCTTCATTGACCTATTACCTAAAAGTGTTTAAACTACTTGGGATGCAATACGGGCCAATGAAAATTTTTCAGCAGAGAAGTGACATGACCTGATAGGTTGGATTGGTCTAGTATACAAGGTAGATTGGAAGCAGGAATATCATAACAACAACAATAATATCTTGTATTTATACTTTACAAAGCATCCATTATTCAAGTAGCACTTTAAGGTTTACTAAACACTTTAAAGTTTACATAATCTCATTTGACCCTAATAACAACCCTGCTGAATAGGTAGTATTGTCCTCATGTTACAGATAAGCACACTGAAACTAGTTAAGGAATTTGCCCAGAGTCATCTGGTTACTAAGTGACTAAGGTAAGATTTGAACCTGGGCCTTCTTGACTTCAAGTCTAGCATGGACTATCTGCCATATCGTGTTAGAAAGTGATTGAAATTGTCTGGGTGGGTAACAACGAGGACCTGTAATAGGGTGGTAACAGTGGAATTAAAGAGGCGGTTTTGTGTACAATTACCCTCTCAGAAACAACTCTCTGTCCTGGTTGCTGGGCCATCTCAGTAGGGATCCGATGAACATGTGTTTAATGCCTGTGAAGTGATTGGATTCCTAAACCTCATTATTGGAGACTTCATTCTGCCCCAAATGTAAATCAAATCTTATATATGTTGGCAGGAATCTGTAACACTTAAAAGAGTTCTTAAACTTGTAGAGCAGATTAGGCTTTTAATTTGTCCTGAAGCTTGATACCTCATTAACACCTGCCTTTGCCTGCTGGTCTTACAATCAATCCATCAAGTATTTGCTGAGCACCCCGCTGCAAGCTCTTTGCTATGTAGGTGCTGGGAGGAATGAAGTATGAAGTGGTTGACTTTCTCTCTTCTTTCACTGGCCAGGGATGGAATTTCTTTTTCAAACATTTAACTCTCAAATTGTGACTATTTCTTTATCGTCTGGATCCTTCATAAACATCCCAGGAGATCCAGATTGCGTGAAAAGGCACAAAAGGATACTCTCAGCATGTCCTTGACTCTGGAGGTAGAAAAGTTTCACCTTACTTGCAGGAGGAGATTGCCACAATGGAACGGGCCTAGAAAGAAACCTTGATGACAAGCCACAAAGAGTGCCTTTGTGAGTGAGGTGGACAGTTACCTGGGCTTAGCAGCAGGTATTCAAAGAGGGGTGGCCCTCTCCCATCTCCCTACCTGTCACTTAGTTCAAGGTAATATGCATGGTACTGATACTATGGGCCAGGGGCATAATGGCAGGTGGAAGGAATTTACTTACCTTAGTTAAAATATCTGGTAAGATCTGGTAGGCAAGTGAGATGGGAAAACAAAAGATCTTGGCCTAGGGGGCCCTTTTATGTATTGGCTAGGAAAGGCAGTGAGCCTGACTAAGTAAGAAAGGAGTCTAAAAATATGTTGATTAGATCTTGGAATGCTTGAGCCATCTCCTCCCAAAAGAATAACACAGCTTTAGAGGAAGAAACTCCAGCTTCAGAGGATAACTTCTAGGAGGGGGCAGAAGCTGTACTGTAGGACATCCCAAGCCCCAGTGGCCCCTCATGTTTAAGTTGCCAGGTTTGGAAGCTGATGCCAAACTCTTGTAAATTGGCTTTGGGACTTCAATAATACTTAAGAAGACACTTAGGTAAAATGAAGTGTAAAGAAGTATTTATGTTTTTCTATTTGCTTAGGAGGTATAAAGAAATTCTTAAATCCATTTGATGGAATTAGAGGACATCTAGCTATTCTCCGGTAGACTGGTGACTTTTAAAAAGCAAGCAAACTGAATCTAAGAGAAATAGTTCTCTCTGGCAGTTGAGAAGAGACTCAGCTATAGAGGAAGAATGCAATGCTTGAGAAGGGAATTTGCCTTTCCCCTTTTGTTCCTTCAAGGCTGTAGCCAGGGGAAAAGGATTTCTTTCTCTCTCCTTTCTTCCTTAGGTGATACCAAGCCCAAAAGAGAGTAGGCCCAGAAAGTCCAGAAAATTAGTCCTGGCATGAACACCACATGAAGCTGCAGAGAGGAGCAGGTGCCCGTAGCCCAGTTGAGTGACCTGTCCAGCAGACATATGAACCAAAGAGAAACTGTGAGGACACCATGAAAGGAAAAAGGAATCCAGGGCCCTGCAGTATCAAAAAAAACTGAGTTGCCTTGCTTCCTTTGTGTATACCTCTCTTACTAGTGTAAAGGTGGGGTGACTCATTTACTCAATCCCACCCTGTTAGGATTGGCTCATTTCTAGGCTAGCTAGGCTCAAGTTAACAGAAATGACTCCAAGTGTGACGATTTCAGGTGTTCTTATGTACCCAATACTGGTTAAATCACCTACCTTTAGGGAAAGAATGAAAGACTATTAATCATTACAAATTAAGCAAACTTCATTAATGCAAAGTTAGCAAACTTTCCTAATCACAATACCCTTGTGGTCTATAAGGAAGGTCCACTTCCAACTCAGTCCCTGTGAATCTTCCCAGTAACAATAATCAGATATAACCCAGATGTGGGTTATTAATTAGGGTACACATCCTACTTCATATTCATACCACCACTGTACTGTCTATTGGACTTTAGGGTGGGGTGGTTGCACATAACTTGTATGCCTATGAATAAAGCATCATCTGACTTAGGTAGGATCCTTTGAGTACTTATGTTTCTTGCTTCTGTTCCTTCTCAGTACCAAACCAACAGTCTCCTCACATAGCCCCACTTAATGCCTAGTCAATCGGTTTCAGTCACACGACCTTGAAAAGCATTCGGTGAACCGAAAGGATGCCAAACAAGAAGTTTACTCCAATTGATTGAAGGATTTTGTCACCTCTTTGGGTCCTCTATAAAAGCATTGAAAGGAGCAAAATTGGAAGAATTACAGAAATTAGAGCAAGTGTGACTTCCAGCACACTGCTAAGGATGGACTGATGGGATGATGGGACCTGGACCCCTAAAAGGAAAAGACTATGTGGGTTTTCTTGTGAATTATACAGTGGAGATGTTTGTGTGATATGTGAAGCAGGCTCTGAATGGCAAACAATATGGAGTTGGACTCAAGGTAACAACATGGCAGGGTGTGTGTGTATGAGTGTGTGTGTGTGTGTGTGTGTGTGTGTGTGTGTGTCTATCTGGGGAGGTCTTAGCCCTCCCCCTCCTCAGTGGACTGCTAATTCAGGTAAGGGTCATTTGAGGCTTTATAAACATTAGGTTTGCATGCACCATTTATTCAGCATAGCTTACTAGGAAACTTGCATGAACACCACATGAAGAGGGGTCTGGCTGGCTCAAGCCACCAGGAAGCCCAATGTGGAGGGCATGACTTCACTATGGTTTGGTGCCTTCTGCTGAGGAAATGGGAGGGGAGTCTGAGGGAGGGGTTTCTCCCTCTCTGCTTAGGTAAGTGCCTGGCTACTGTTCTGAGCTTGTTATTTCAAACCATCAGCTTCCTTCTTTTCTTCCCCACTGCAGATACTTAAGATGAAGGATTAAGGAAGGTCTAATCACAAATTCAAACCTCATTGCCTACTCTCTCCTCTGACTAACCTGGAAGCTTCTCTTTTCTCCAGCCCTCAGGAAAATAAAGCCTTCTGCCCAGCTTTAGGGTCACAAAGAGAGGGTTCTAGTTACGTTCTTATTCAGCACTTCAATGCTGAAGTATTTGCGGTTCCTGGATAATACTTCTTTTAGAGGATATAGCTTTTATCCATTTAGTCTAATTATGAATAGCACCACCATCATTATCAATCCTAGTTACCTTCTTTTTATTAGGAGTTTAAGTAACTTTACAGAAGAAAGTACATTATGAAATTTGGTGTTTACATCATTCCAACTTATCTCTGTTAATGCAATAGAAAAGGATTTGTTAAGCGTTTGCTTAACACGGTGCCGAGCACTGTGCTAAACACTGGAAATAAAGAGAGAAATGAAAAGGTTCCTTCTCTTAAGGAGAATTCCTTCTAATGGGAGGAGATGTGTGTATAGATAGATATACATACACATATGCACGTATATGTATGTATTGTGTGTCTATGTGTATATATACATACATACATTTATATCTTTATATACATACCTATATGCATATATATGGGCAAAAGAACCTTGGGCCACTGGTTGCATGTGGGGTGATAGATAGGCAGAGGTCAGGAAGGAGAGAAGGATGTCCTCCGTGAAGCTGTTCTTTCTGTTAGGCTCTCAGGATTCTAGTCAGTATTAATGCATATCATTAAAAAAAAAAAAACCCAGAAACAAAAACATGGTTGTAACTAGTGTGTTTTGCTTGTTTAATCTTGTGTCCTGATTTTTTTTTGTAAACTTAATGTTATTTCATGTATGTGTTTCCATATACTTTCATACTTGCCATTTTTACAAGCTGTTTAGGCCAGGTAATGTTGTAAAAAGAATGTTAGATTTGGAGTCATTTGGGTTCTAGTCCCTGCTCTCCTGTTTCTCTCATAGTTTAACTTGGCTGCAGTTGACTTTGCCAAGGAGAATTGTAAGAAATAACATTGGAAAGATAGGTTGAAGCTAGATTATAGGGCATCTTAAAGGCTAAGGTAAGTCTGTGCTTATCTTACAGGCAATAGGGAAACCCTGAAGGTTTTTGAGTGGGAGAGTGACCTGGTCAGACTTATTCTATGACAAGATCATTTTGTCAGCTATGTAGAAGACTTTGAGATAGAGGAACTTGGTTAAAATTCCATTGTAGCCACTTAGTAATTGTGGATAAGTCACTTTACTTAACAGGTAGCTAAATGGTACAGTGGATAAACTTCTGAGCCTGGATTCAGGAAGATCTGATTATTCTACTTCTGTTTGCCTCAGTTTCCTCAACTGTGAAATGGGAACAATAATAGCACCTATCTCCCAGGGTTGTTGTAACACTGTGTCTGGTACACAGCAAATGCAATATAAATATCAGTTATTCTTATGTGTTGTTGTTATTAACTTTTCTGAGCCTCAGTGCCTCATTTATAAAATGAAAGTGCGGACCAGATAGCCTCGAGGGCAGATTCCCCACCCTGCTAGGGTCTCCTCTAGCCCTTAGTCTTAACTAACAGGGGAGCCAAGATGGCTTAGCAGGGGAATCATTTACATTTTCTGTAAGCATTTATATTGTAAGATTTGCAAAGAACTTTACATATGTCATCACATTTTCACAACAACCCTTAGAGATAGATGCTATTATTATATCCATTTTATAGATGAGGAAATTGAGGCAGGGGCTGAAAGAGGTTATGTGATTTGCCCAGATCGTAAGCTGGTAAATGCCCAAAGCAGGATTTGAATTCAAGTCTTATTGCACTTGGGTCCAGTCCTATATTAAAAAAAAATGAGTTCCAAATTTTCTCTCTCTCTTCTACCCCTCCTTGGGAAGGCAAGCAATTTGGTATTGATTATATATGCCAAGCACTTATTTTTTTTCTTTTTTTTTACTTAAAATTCAATCTTTAATTATTCATATCATTAAATTTGGAGGACCACCTCAAAAGAACAACACCTTTGGGAAATGTTAGGTGGTGATAGATGCAAGGGAAGCGAATGTAGCAAGATTATTTGCTTTTATATAGTAATTCATTATGAAACATGAACATTATGAAATGGGGGTTAATAGGAATATTCATCCTGCTATCTTATTCCATCCCCCCTCTCCATTTGCTTTTTTTAAACATTTTTCAAATGCTTTATTAACTTCTGATTTACATCATTCATTTCCGCCAGATTTTGAGTTACACATTTTCTCCCCAGTTTTCCCCTACCCACCGCCCCAAAATAGCAGTCCCACAGGGTATCCCATCCTCCAATCTGCTCTCTCCCATATTTTCTCCCATACCCCTTTTGACTTTTCCAGTAGATCTCTATGCCCCAGTGCCTATATATCTTATTTCCCAATTACATGTAAAATGGTATTAATAATAGTATATATGTATATATATATTTGAATATTTGATTTTAAAACTTTGAATTCCAGATTCATTCCCTTCCTCCCTTGTCACCCACCCTTACTGGGAAGATAAGCAGTTCAGTATAGGTTCAAGCACTTATTTTCAATAGAATATGAATAGGTGAACAAGTATTCAAACTTAGGGATGTCTGTCTGTCCTCTCAATGAAGTATCTTTCTTCTATAGAAGACCTGCCCAACTTGGCAGTAGGGAGGGGCCAAAATTAAATAGACCAAACTTCTTCTGACTGCAGATAGGTTAGACTAGAGACAGACTGATGAGTTTGGTTGCTGTGGTCACGTGACAAGAGAGTGTACAGTGGCAACATTGCATTTTTCTCAGCTGCCCAAAATCCTTTGGCGGTTCACTTGCAGCCCGTGGGTCGTATGTTGTGCAAGCCTGTTCTATAGGAAGATTCAATCAAAGTCTCAAAATAATCTTTCATATCCCTGTAACCATTACTAAGCTTATTTATAAAGCTATGCTTTACCATTCTTTGATGCTAACTGGACATAAAAAAGACAGCTGGGAAGACTTTAGGCAGATAGGAGAGCTCAAAGCAATCACATCTGAAGGGCTCTGATCACATTCATTCATATATTGTGCTCACATGAACACACATATATGTGTATGTGTGTATGCATGCATATGCATGTGTGTGTACATCTGTGACTTGAAAACTTCTATTTTTTCCATAATTTTTTTTCGAAAAGGAAAAAGAAAACCAACTTTTGTAACAGCAGTATTTTCTAGTGTGTCATCTGTTTTCTTTCTGAGCTGTCTTGTAAAGGCTTCAACCAACTATCCCACAGAAGTCTCAGACACTGAAAGATAAGAGGAAACATGACATTTTTCTAAGCATGGAAGCTTACCTGGCAACCTGTGATTCTAAATTCTCTTTGTACTCTAGGGTGGGGTGAACGACTTTGTTAGTCACACTACTACTGCATTTTCCACTTGGAAAGTCAAGTGTTCTTCCTCCATGGCTGTTTAACTGACAGTTTTGAAAGCTTCATTTCCCGTCTGCACATATGTGACCGTAAACTTTAGGTCACTAAGAGGAACCTAGCGGAACCTCATCAGAGCTGCTTCCAAATGGACAGAAGAACTATGGGTAGTAGAGGAGAACTAAAAAAAGGAAGTGGGGGAAAGAATGAAGGAGAAAAAAGAAGAGGGATCAGAAAATGATGAAATCTGGTCAACAGTCAAACTTATATGAGGAGGCGAGAAGGCAAGAGCAAAGAAAAGAATAAGGGAATCACAAAATTTTAGATAAGCTTGTCCGACCCCCCCATTTTATACAGGAGAAAAAATAAGGGAAGTGGGGTGCCCAAAAGAAGAGAAGAAAGGACTGAACATTAAGACTGAAGACTTTTTCTTTGGAATTCCACTTCATTCTCAAAGAAGACCATGACATCAGGAAGGTGATGCCATTGACATACAAGTGAATTGGATTTAAGTGAAGCAGGGCTGTGCAGAGTCAGCAGCCTCACTTTCTCCTCCAGAGCTATCTGGGCCCAGTGGCAAGATACAGATCAGGACAACTGGAGATGGCCTCCATGGCTTAGAATAGGTGAGAACTAAAAGAATCTCATTGCAGATGCAGGTTGAAGATAGTGTGATCTGATATATACATATATATATATATATATGTATATACACATATATGTATATGTATGGCATTTTAAACTTTACAAAGAACTTTTCAAAGAATGAATGGATGAAAAACATTTATTAATTGTTCCTTATATGCCAACCACCAAGCTAGGTACTAAGGATCTAAATACAGAAGCAGAATACAGAACTATTGTTCCTCTTATCAAGGAGCTTATAATCTAGTTGGGGTGGCCAGGGAAGGGTGTTTTGGTTTGGTAGGTCACAGAGATAGTGAGGGGGAATAACAGAAGGGGAAATAAATTGACAGGTTCTTTCCAGAAGCAATGGTAGTGTTACTGGTGTCATGGAAGATGGCAAGGATTTAGACCCAATCTAGACAAGGGCTCTTAACTTTTTTGTCTATATCATAGACCCCTTTGGAGCCTATGTATCCTTTCCTTTCTCAAAATAATGCTTTTGAATACTTGAAGGAAATACTAAATTTCAGTTAGAGGTCTTTGAAAATAAAAATGTAAGTTTTCCCTATACAAAGTAAAGGACTCTTGAAATCTGTCCACTGATTCAAGATTAAGAATCCCTTGGATAGATGGATGGTTGGAAAGGATCAAAGCATGGCCTGGGATCTGTGACCAGTTAGGTGTATTGGACTTTGTGAATTTGCACTGGCTAGCTCCCCAATTGGACCAACATACCTGAGGTAGGGGTCCCAGTGCTGAGTGGGTAGAATCACCCAGAGCATGGTGTCATGAGATACAGTGGTCTGAAGGGTTTGTCGTGTCTTGTTTGATCCTCACAATTAGTCCCTATTTTTCCAGTTGAGGAAATTGAGGTTGAGAGAAGTTAGCGATTTGTTCCTGATCATACAGCTAGTAAGCCTTGGGATGAATTTGAATCCAGATCTCTCCTGATTCCAGGTCTAGTTCTCTTTCTATTGTATGATATGTCCCTCAGAAAAGCAGTTGAAATTTGTTCTCATTAGTTCTGGCGTTTTGGGTTTTATGCCCCTGAAGACAGAGAAATAGTTCCTTCCAGTAATATGAGTTCATCATTTGGTGCTAAATTTAGAGGAGGAAAAATAATTAGAAAGGTCAAAATGTTTCCCTTCTGGATAAAAGGTCACAAGCTAAGGAATACTCACTCAGCTTGACATTGGGAAATTAAAAATAACAACAATATTAGAAACAGGGATGGATAACAATATGTCCAAATCTCCTAGGTCCTCATATCCAGATCATTAAGTGGGCAAGCAAAGCCAGAAGGTTCCTTCTTTAGCCTTGGGAGGGAAGAAATTTCTATTTTGTTCCACAAAAAAGTGCTTCCAAAGCCAAAAGAAAAGAAGCCCCTGAAGTAAGAAAAGTAAAATGTCAATTTAGTCAATCAACAGATCCTTATTGAGTGTCCTCTCTGTATAAAACACTGCCCTGGGTATTGATTGGAGCTTTATCACTAGAGGTGACTAAAGGATTGTGGTATCTTATCGGGCTCAATTTTCCCCTCCAGACCAGGGATATGTTGCTCCTATAGAGGAGAGAAGGATGTTTTCTATTTTGCTCTGATATTATCACCCAAAGATGTATATATAAATCTGTCATAGGAAGCCACTGCATTCATTTTATAAAAGCAATCACCGCCTTAGTAACACATAGACATGGACAGTGTAGTGGCCCACAGAGCAACTCTGTAGAAACAGGTGATGGGATTCTCTACCAAAAAAACAAAAAACTGGGAGAAGACCTCCTTCTTTGAGTTTATCTAAACTCCATCATCAGTTTGCAGGTTTGGAAATGGGTATCCTTTTATTATTATACTTTGAAAAATGCAATGCTCATTTAATAGTCAATAATCTAAATTCTCAGAAAAATAAACTAGCTGTTTCAAGTTGAGGTTGTTGATTGGTTGTTGGTTGTCATTCGTGCTTGAAGGGGATCAAAATGATATCACTATGTTGGGGTCAAGGTACAATGTGTCCAACTGTAACTGATTAGAACAATATGAGCTCAGAAGACTCTACCAAAGATTGGGCACAAATAGTCCATATGAACATTTGGAGTGGAGCTGTCTCTAAATTTGTGTGTCTTGCATTTCTTTTGAGCTATGGCAATTATGTTTTGCTCATAGAGCACAGTGCCATCTTTGATATGGATATACCATGCTGGGGAGTCCTGTGCCAGTGTCTCCTATGTCTCACAATTGATACCAGAGTTTTAGAGAGTCCTTGAAAGTACCTTTGTATTGCTTATTCTGACCTTGTGAGCACTTGCCTTGTGTAAGTTCTCTGTAAAATAATCTTTTAGGCAAATTTATGTTTGCATTTGAACAATGTGGCCAGCCCATTGGAGTAGTAGAGTTTGAATGCTTGGAAGTTCAGCTCAAGAAAGGACCTCAGTGTTTGGTACCTTATTTTGCCAGGTGACCTTCAGAATCTTGCTAAGGCAATTCAAGTGGAAGCGATTCAGTTTCCTGGCATGGCACTGGTAGAGCGTCCAGGTTTCACAACCATACAACAATGAGGTCAGCACAACAGCTTTGTAGACCTTCAGTTTGGTAGATAGCCTAATATCTCTTCACTTCTACACTTTCCTGCAGAGCCTCCTCAACACTGAGCTAGCTCTGGCAATGTGTGGGTCGACCTCATCACTTATGTGTACATCCCTGTAAAGTATACAAGTGAACTTACCCACAGCATTCAAAAATTTTTCCATTTGCTGTAACTGATGTTTCCAAGTATGGATTATGCCATTCTGGCTGGTGGAACACCTCTGTTTTCTTGGTGTGAATTGTCAGGCCAAAATTAGTACAAGCAGCAGAGAATCGATCTGTATTTTATTACATCTCAGTCTCAAAGGCTGCATTGAGTGTACAATCATTTGCAAACAAAAAATTACCTACTAACTCCCCTTCCACTTTAGTCCTGGCTTACAAGCTTTTTCAAATTAAATCATTTACCATCAGTATGGTAGCTGACCTAGATGTTGTTTTCATCCTTGTTGAAGGCATCTGACAACATTGCTGAAAACATCATGCGAAAAGGCAAGGGAGCAAGCATGTGGCCCTGCTTCAGTTCAGTCCATTGGAGACTGGGAAAGCAGGAGAGTGTTGTCCATTATCCAGAATCTGTGTAAGCATGGCGTGATGGAATTGGCATACAATACTGATAAACTTCTCTGGGCAACCAAATTTTGCCATGATCTTCCACAAGCCCTCATGACTGATTCTACCAAAGGCCTTGGTCAGATTGTCAGACATTGTATACAGCTGTTCTGCTTATGGTATTTCTCTTGAAGTTGTCAGGCAGCGAACACCATATTGACTATTCGTTGGCCCTTTCTGAAGCCACACTGACTTGTTAGGTAAATGATCATCTGCAAGGTGAAGGATAAGCTGATCCAGGAGGACTCTGGCAAGAATCTTGTTGGCAATGACTGTGATTGTGATTGTCACAGGGCAACATAATTCCTTTTCTTTTATAGAGATGGACAATGGAGTCATCTTTGAACTCCAAGTTGAGGTTGTAGGAATCAGTTGTCAGTGTAAGGAGGTATCATAAGGGCCTTCTGGCCAACATGGCTGCCTGAATGGAGACAGACCACTTAACTCCCACATGCCTGTTATGGAAAAAGCCTGAAATTTATATTAGTCTGAATAGTGATAAAAAAATCCAATGAGAAGCTACAATGATGGCTTCTTCCACCCCACACCTACACAAAATTCAGCTGGAAGTTTACAGGTAAGAGAAAAGTTGCTGCCAGTAAAGCCAGCATCAATCTAGGATACCAGATCCAGCCTTCTATAGTGACCAGAGGCATGTGTAGTCAGGAATGCTCTGACTCAAGAGGCATCAAGAGTGGAGAGCCTCCTGAGAAAGCCCCAGGGAAATCAGAAATCTCCAGAATGGGCAGTAAGCCCCCAGGTGGGGCTTTTGGAAACCTCAGATCTTATTATGGTGGCATTGCAGAACTCACACTAGGCTAGGCAGGCACCCAGGGGCGCTTTTAATCCCTCATACTCAATCCTGAGACATTATAGGTAACCATGAAGATCCAGTGCCTAAATCTCAAAAATCCATGGCTGGGGTAGAGGAGGGAGTTAATCCCAGAAAGTGAGGTTAGCATAGAAGCCCAGGGACCAAGTGAGCCCAAATAGGGCCAGCCATTTGATGCTAAAAGGCAGCAAGGTTTGGAGTCTGACCCTGGCACAAAGTCCACTTCATGACCTAAAGCTGGAAAAACAAGTCAATCAAACATAGTACCAATCAATATAAAACATTATTGCAAATCCAAGGGTTACTTGGAAAGGAGAGAGTAAGCCTGGAGTCTGAAGAAAAAAACTGGATTTTCCACAAAGACTACATGAATATCTAGAAGAAATGAAATGAGATAAAAAAATTAAAAAATAGCACTGAACAAAAGAATTTAAAGGAGAATAAATAATAGAGAAGAATCCAATTCCTTTTTTAGGAAATAGGCTCCTTAAAAACTAGGAGAGACCAAATAGGAATCATTGACCCCATTGAAAGACAGCAAAAAATTATTAGAACAAAATAAAAAGATTGACAATATAGAAGAAAATGTAAGTTACCTGACATAAGAAATTCAACTGACCTGGAAAAATTTGAGGGAAGAGAATTTAAGAATTCTTGGACTCCCTGAAAACAATAATTTAAAAAAATGGACACTTTATTTCAAGAAATCATAAGTAGAAACTCTCTAGATTTATTATAACTGGAACAAAAGAAAATAAAACAAAACCTCCAATTATCTTCTGAAGGAAAGAAAAAATCCTAGTAATGTGCTAGGTAAAATCAACAACTTCCACATTGAAGAAAAAAAATTCCTAGAAGAATCTACAGAAATAATTAGTTCAAATTCTAAGTCACTTCAGTCAGGATTACAAAAGACCTAGCAGCTTGTACAATAAATGAGAGGAGATCTTGGAATACAGTTTTCCAAATGACAGAAAATACATGTTTACAATTGGAAATCTCTTGCTTTGCAATCTGAGTATAATAATACATGGGAAAAATGAACTCTTAATAAAATAAAAACTGGTGAGTATTTCTAATGAAAAGAACAGACTGAATCGGAACTTGGAAATACAAACACAGGAACCAAGAAAAGCCTAGAAAGGTAAATTTATTTGAACAGTTGGAAATGGTTGTATGATGACATAATGTTAACTTTCAAATGGGGGAGAAGAAACAATTGGCCACTCAGAACCTCAAGTATACTGAGGGTAATATACTAAGGTGGAAAGGAGAATATGAAGAAAGAAGAAAGTAGAACTTGTTTATTCCCTATAAGTGGGCATGTGAGAAGAGTATTCCTTCAAATATGAAGGAAGTGGTAAGGGGGAACAAACATCAGATGAACCTTACTCTTATCTGAAATGTACATAACAAAGTCAAATGCACACACATAAAGAATTTGGTGTAGATATACATTGAATTCAACAGAAGACAAATGAAAAATTTAGAGGAGTGTGTAAGAAAGAGAATAATGCCAAGGGGAAATGGACTCAAGAAAGACAAGCTTCCTGATCCTAAAAGGGGAGAGGGGAAAGAAGGAGCATTAAAATGAAAAAAAAAGAACTAGAATTTAAGGGTGTGCCCATCAGTTGGATAATAGCTGAACAAATGGTGGGATATGAATGTAATAAATTATTATTGTGCCACAAGGAATGTTGAAAGAGATAATTTCAGTGGCTCCTGGGTAGTAGGAATTAATGTAATGTAAAATGAGCAGAACTAGAACAACAACATTGTAAAGAAAAAAAAATCTGAAATACTTAAAAATGCTGATTAATGCAATGACCAACCATGTCTTCAGAGTACCTGTGATGAAACATGTTCCCCACTTTGTGACAGAGAAATGATGGACTCCTTGAAAAAAAGAGACACTTTTTTGGATATTATCATTATGTGGATATGCTTGACTATGACTACACCCTTTTTTCCCTTTCTCTAGGTTTTTAATTGGGAGTGGTGGGATTCAGGGGAAGGGAAGTAGCAATAGCAATATCAAAAAAAGGGATATATTGAAATACTTATAAAAAACAAACAGAGGAAACACAGATAAGCCAGTTTTGAAAGTAACATGAATTTATTGTATACATTTTAAAAGCAAGTGATATGAAATGGAGATTCACTTTTCATATACTATTCTCTTTTTTGTTCTGCTATAAATATGGAAGTATTCTTTTTTTGGGTTTTTAACTTCAGAATAAAAATAAAGTAAAATTAAATTAGAAGGTATCACAGAAAGGATAAACCTTTGATGAAGGATGGAAAAAAGAATGATTTATTTTCAGAAATTCAAGGAGTGGGTCTGATAAAATAAAGAAATTAGAAATAGAACCCAATTTATATAAAAGAGTAATATTTGATAAACTCACTTAAAAAAGTATTGAATTACTATTCAATAGAAACATTGCTGAGAAAACTGGATGACAATATGGCAAAAGTGGGTTTAGAAATATACCTCACACCACAAGTCAGAATAAATTCTAATGGGATTAGCAATCTAAAGAACTACAACAAAACAAAACTCTAATAGAGAAAGAAAAGGGATTCTAATACTCCTCTTTTAGTTTAAAGTCTGGAGATTTTAATTTTTAGAATGTCAGGACCCCTACACATACAATTATTGGACAAGGGAAAAACTCCTAGCTTTTTTTCTTATCCCTCATAAGGAGAATTTGGCTTGATTGTGATACACTTTTTCTTTCTAAAAGAAAAGTCTTCACTCTTGGGTACAAACTCTGGGACACAGTCAGTTGGTCATGTAGTTCAGGCAGACTTTAAGTCTATTTTTTGATTTCTACTTTCTGATCAGCAAGGTTAGTGTTTCTGTCCTGAGATTCCATATGACTTAAGGTTAGAAAGTTCTTATAACTCCTGCTCAGTGTCCAATTGCTAAACTGAACTCTCAAATGATATTTGAGAGGAATCTCTTTCCAACAAATCTCCAAGGGCCTACTGAATCTGAGCTGCCTCCCATCTCCTTTCTTCAACCCTAAAATTCTTTTGGTCCTCCTAACAGTCAATCAATCAATAAACATATTTAGACAACATATTCCAGCAAGTGAATTGCCAGGGGAAAGGTTTAGGAACCAAAGTCTAAGTTAAGGCTTCTTCAATTCATTGCCCTCTGTCTTAATCACTTTAGTTCTTTGCTCCAAATTTCTACCGTTATTTTGTGTGTGGTTGGCACAAAATTTGCTAGTTCTGGACTTTGAAACATAAAAAATAATTTGCCTGGTAATTCATGTAGAATAAGAATTATTAGCATATTAGAATGTGTTCTTCTCTATCTATATATAAAAATCTTATCTCCCACCTGACTTATCTCCCACTAAACCAGACTGGCAGCAAGTCGCACTGACTAGACAGCATGAGAAACTTTGCCCATCTACAGAAGAATTGTATTGGAGCTATAGATGGGCAAAGTTTCTCATGCTGTCTAGTCAGTGTGACTTGCTGCCAGTCTGGTTTAGTGGGAGATAAGTCAAATACTATTCTTCTTTCTTGGATAAATGGAGGACATGACACTAACTACTTTCACACATGGGGATGATTTTCAAATCTTTTTTTAAAGGGCTGGGCTGTTTCATTTCTCAGCACATTTTTCTTGGTGCCAAGCGTTCATCAGGTGAAAATCTCCCTTGTCAGTATTTTTAGCTTGCTGCCACTCAGAGTATGAACAGCACCCAGAGCCTGGAACACTGCAGCTGACAGGCAATGATCCGTAGAGGAGGGAGCTTCCAACCAGGCCTTGTGAGATGAGAGTCTGTTAGCATGCCAGCCTATTAAAGGAGATGAAGTCAATGGCCTATGTTTTATAAAAACCTCCTTCTCCTTATGGTGTATGCAGCTGCCTTATTCCCATCAACTTCAGTGTAAGCCAGGGGCTAAAATGGTATGTTTTCCACGTGGAAGAATGTCATGTCATTACATTATGTGATGGTTACAGAAAGCTTGTAGATATTGAATTGCTAGGTGATGTTTGGGGGCTATTAGGGTGTGACGTCTATATGTCAAGGTTCTATATTATTTCTTCAGTGAAGCACCAATGCAGAACGCAATATGTTGATAACAAAATTTTTTTCTTGATATCTTTTGTTTTTACATTGGCTTACTTCCATATATATATCCTTCTCCCTCCTCTCTCCAGAGAGCTATCTTTTGTAGCAAAAAAATGAAAAAAGAAAAAAGGGGAAAAAGCAGTTCAGCAAAATCATCCAGCACATCCATCAAGTCTGACAATATAGCCAGTGTTCCACACTCATAGTCCTTGTGTTTCTTTGAAGAAAGAAGGGAGGCTCTTTTCTTCTTCTTTTTTTTCTCCTTTTTTTTTTTTTTAAAGCAATTGGGGTTAAGTAATTTGCTCAAGGTTACACGGCCAGTTATTTCTGGGTGTGGTGCTAAGTATCAGAGCCCGGATTCGGTCCCAGGTCATCCCAACTCTGGGGCCAGTGCTCTTACTCACTGAGCCACCTGTCCACCCCCACTTTTCTTCTTCTTTAAATCAATAAGTTTAGAAGATAAGTTTTATTGATCTGTCTGAGGCCCAGAGAAGTTAATGACTTTCCCATGGTCACAGAGCTAGTAAACTGCTGAGGCAGTATATGAACAGAGATCTTCTTGACTTGCAGGTCAGTTTTCTCTAAAGTTAAGAGGTTGGACTGATTTCAGAAGAAACTGAGTCTGAGGAAAATTAAGTGAGTTGTCTAGGGTCACATAGCCAGGAAATTTATCTATGGTGTTCCTGACCCCAAGTCTGTTTCCTACACCATCTAGTTACCTCTTTGAGGGAGTGAAATAGAATACAGTCCTGTTAAGCAGAAGAGAGTGACCATACTGGTGGGCAGCTTGGGTAACTTGGAAGTCCCATTGCTGATACTGTGTATTGTGGTGACAGAGCTCACCCTTATTTTTTAGAGCAAGGATTTTTAGCTTGGGGTGCATGATCTTGGTTTTGTTTTGTTTTTATAATTTAAACATTTTGATAACTGTATTTCAAGGCAATTAGTTTCCTTTGTAATCTTATATATACATATAGTATATACATGTATGTGTGTATACATACAACCCATATGTGTGCACATATACATATATACATGTCTGTCTGTCTGTCTATCTATCTATCTGTCTGTCTGTCTATCAACACAATAAAGATTAAGAACTCCTGTCCTAAAGGATTCACATAGCCTGAGAATGTGGAAAATATTGGAACTATCTATACCTTTTAAAAAAAAGTTTCATTGATGTGTTTCCCATCCTGTGAGAGTTTTATTGTTGAGCAAAGTAAAACAATCAAGCAAAACTAACAGTATAGTGACTTCATCTGAAAGTGTATGCAACATTTGAGACCTATTACCTCTCCAACCTATTTTTAGTGTTTTTTGAAAATGAGTTTTTTATTGATATTTTCTGTTTCTTACATCACCATAGTATTCTATGAGTACCTCCTCCTTCCCCTCCCAGAGTACTATCTGACATGAAAATAGTATTTTTTGGAGAGGAAACAAAAGTCAGCACAACTGATAGATACATTGAAAAAAAATCTGAAAATGACATGTTCAGTGTATAGCACCTGTGGACCTCCCACCTCCACGAAAGGATAGCTTGGGAGTGTCTTCTCATAGCTCTTCATCTGAGTCCCACTTGATCTTTATAATTTTGTTACAATCACTTTTGATTTTTTGCTCTTATTCTTTCCATTTCCATTGTGGTTACTGTGTATATTGTTTTCTTGGCTCTACTTATTTTCCTCTGCATCAATTCATATAGATCTTTTCATGCTTCTCTGTATTCACCACACACATCATTTCTTACAGAACATCTACGTACCATGTGCCATTACCTTTATGTACCACAATTTGTTTAGCTATTCCTCAGTTGATGAGTATCTACTTTATTTCCAATTATTAACTACCTGCTCCTATAAATATTTTGGGGACTTTTTTCTTATCAATGACTTTCTTGGGGTATAAGTCCAATACTGGCATCTTTGCTTCAAAGGGTATGGACATTTTAGGCACTTTATTTGCATGAGTCCAAATTACTTTCCAAAATGGTTCCTCCATTTCCCAGCTCCACCAATAATTTATATGTGCCTATTTTCCCAACTCTTCCAACATTGACTGTTGCCATTTTTGAGTAATATTTGCCAATTCACAGGGTGTAAGGTGAAATCTCCGGGTTGCTTTGATTTCCAATTGTCTTATTATTAGTGATTTGGAGTATTTTTTTCACGTGGTTGTGAATTCTTTGTAGTTCTTTGTGAATTGTTTTTTCATATCCTTTGACTAACTTATCTTTTAAGGAATGGCAGCTAGTTTTAATATCTTGTCAGAGAATTTGATATATTTTTTTTCCCATTCAGCAACTTGCCTTATTATCCTAGATGTGTTAATATTGTCAGTGCAGAAGCTTTTCAGTGTTAAGTAACCAGAGTTAATCTGTTTTTTCTTTTGTAATTATCTTTATCTCTTGTTTGATTAAGAATGTATCTTCTAGGCAGAGGCAGGCCAGGAAGGCACAGCTCAAAGAGGCAGGCCCCGGAGGATGTCTGATCAACAAGGGGGGAAAGTCATCCCACCAACCACAAGGGCCACTACCAGGCCTATCACCAAAGGACTGGGACTGGAAAGAGCAAGGGAAGAACCAAATGCAGGGCCCCTGTCCAGGACAGCAAACACTCCTGGGACTACCACTCCATAGCCCAGAAATTTAAAAAAAGCCCCTATCAGGACTAGGATGGCAGAGTGAACCCTGCCTGCTCCAACCCCCCCCCCCCAACATAGTAATTATTACCCCAGGGCAAACCCCTCAACAGTAAAGGCTTGGGATCCCTAGAGGAAGGGTGTGGCTAGGGCCCTGCGTCAAAATGGGTAGAAAGCAGACTACAAAGACTCCGGAGTCCTGTTATACTCAGAGGAAGGAACCAAACTCAGAGGGGAGACAATGTGGACTCCACACCCACAGCTGAAACATCAACAGGGAATGGGTCCCAAGCACAGAAAGCTCTCCTAGATGAGCTCTAAAGGAACTTTGAAAACCAAATGAGAGAGATAGAAGACAAAATGAATAATTCTTTTTTTTTAAATTTTAATTTTATTCTTTAATTTATTAATTTGTTTGTTTCCTTTTAGTTTACAGGATTCAATTCCACAATTCCTTGAATTTCACATTTTGTCCCCCTCCCTGCCCTCCCCCCTCCCCCCTGGCGGCTTATAATCAAGTATAGGATATGTAAATACTTTCACATTATACAATGGTCAGGTTATAAGGATGGATTGTACCAGCTGGAATGAAAAATGGTAAAGAGGACATCAAATCAAATAAGAGAACGAAAAAGATCAGGTATTTTGCTTCCACCTGGATATAAATTTAGTTCTTTCTAGTTCTTTCTCTGGATGCACGTTTTTCTCTCCATCATGCGTCTTTTGGGATTGACTTATATCCCTGCATTGTTGAGAAGAGTCCAGTCTATCAAAGTTGGTCATCACACATACGTTTTGTCTGTAATTGTGTACAAATTCCTCCTGGTTCTACTCTTCTCACTCAGCATCAGTTCTTTTAAGCCTCTCCAGGTAAATATGAAGACTGCCTGCTCCCCGTTTCTTATAGCGCAATAGTATTCCATAACATGCATATACCACAACTTGTTCAGCCATTCCCCAACTGATGGGCACCCCCTTAATTTACAATTCTTTGCCACAACAAAAAGAGCTGCTATAAACATTTTTGTACATATGGGTCTTTCTCCCATTTCTATGATCTCTTTGGGATATAACCCTAGGAGTGGTACTGCTGGATCAAAGGGTATGAAATTATTTATAGCCCTTGGGGCATAATTCCAGATTGCTCTCCAGAAAGGTTGGATCAGTTCACAACTCCACCAACAATGCATTAGTGTTCCAGTTTGCCCACATCCTCTCCAGCATTTGTCATTTTCCTGTTTTGTCATCTTAGCCAATCTGACTGGTGAGATGTGGTACCTCAGAGTTGTTTTGATTTGCATTTCTCTAATCAATAGTGAATTAGAGCATTTCTTCATGTGCTTATAGATAGCTTTAATTTCTTTCTCTGAAAACTGCCTGTTCATATCCTTTGACCATTTATCAGTTGGGGAATGACTTGTATTCTTATAAATTTGACTCAATTCTCTGTATATTTTAGAGATGAGTCCTTTGTCAGATACATAGGTTGTAAAGATTCTTTCCCAATTTCCCACCTCCCTCTTAATCTTGGTTACATTGGCTTTATTTGTACAGAAACTTTTCAATTTCATGTAGTCAAAATTATCCATTTTACATTTTATAATGTTCTCTAATTCCTGTTTCGTCATAAAGTCATTCCCTCTCCACAAGTCTGATAGGTAAACTATTCCTTGTTTTAGCAGACTGCTTACAGTATCAACCTTTATACCTAGATCATGAACCCATTTAGACTTGATTTTGGTATATGGTGTTAGATAATGGTCTATGTCCAGTTTCTGCCATACTATATTTCAGTTTTCCCAGCAATTTTTGTCAAATAGTGAGTTCTTATCCCAAAAACCAGGGTCTGGGGGTTTATCAAACAATACATTACTGTAGTCGTTGACTTCTGAATCTCGTGTGCCTGATCTATTCCATTGATCTACTCCTCTATTCCTCAGCCAGTACCAAGTAGTTTTGATGACTGCTGCTTTATAGTACAGATTGAAATTTGGTAAAGCTAGTCCACCTTCCCTAGCATTTCTTTTCATTAATTCCCTTGATATTCTGGACCGTTTATTCTTCCAGATGAATTTTGTTACTATTTTTTCTAACTCTATAAAGTAGTTTTTTTTTGGTAAATTAATTGGTATGGCACTAAATATATAATTTAATTTAGGTAAAATTGTCATTTTTATTATATTAGCTTGACCCAGCCATGAGCAATTGATATTTTTCCAATTAGTTAGATCTGACTTTATTTGTGTGAAAAGTGTTTTGTAGTTATGATCATACAGGTCCTGGGTTTGTTTTGGCAGGTAGATTCCCAAATATTTTATAATGTCTACAGTAACTTTAAATGGGATTTCTCTTTCTACTTCCTGCTGTTGAATTTCATTGGAAATATATAGGAATGCCGAGGATTTATGTGGGTTTATTTTATATCCTGCAACTTTGCCAAATTTATTTATTGTCTCAAGCAGTTTTTTACTTGATTCTCTAGGATTCTCTAAGTATATCATCATATCATCTGCAAAGAGTGATAGCTTGGTCTCTTCTTTGCCTAATTTGATTCCTTTGATTTCTTTTTCTTCTCTAATTGCTACTGCTAACATTTCTAGTACCAGATTGAATAAGAGGGGTGATAGTGGACACCCTTGTTTCACCCCTGATCTTATGGGAAATGCTTCTAGCTTCTCCCCATTACATATAATACTTGCTGATGGCTTTAAATAGATGCTACCTATTATTTTAAGGAAGGCTCCATTTATTCCTATACTTTCTAATGTTTTTAATAGGAATGGATGTTGTATTTTGTCAAAAGCCTTTTCTGCATCTATTGAGATGATCATGTGGTTTCTGCTAGTTTTATTGTTGATATGCTCAATTATACTGATGGTTTTCCTAATATTAAACCATCCTTGCATTCCTGGAATAAATCCTACCTGATCAAAGTGTAAGTTGCTGTAGTCTTTTGGCTAGTATTTTATTTAGAATTTTTGCAACTATATTCATGAGGGAGATTGGTCTATAATTTTCTTTCTCTGTTTTATCTCTTCCTGATTTAGGTATCAGTACCATATTTGTGTCATAAAAAGAATTTGGTAGGACTCCTTCTTCACTAATTTTCCCAAATAGTTTGTAGAGTATTGGAATCAATTGTTCTTTAAATGTTTGATAGAATTCACTAGTGAATCCATCTGGCCCTGGAGATTTTTTCCTAGGGAGGTGACTGATGGCTTGTTCAATTTCTTTTTCTGAGATGGGATTATTTAAGTAATTTACTTCCTCTTCAGTTAATCTGGGCAACTTGTATGTTTCTAAATATTCATCCATTTCCCTAAGATTGTCAAATTTATGTGCATACAGTTGGGAAAAATAATTCCTAATTATTGTTTTGATTTCCTCTTCATTGGAGGTAGATTCACCCTTTTCATTTTTGATACTCATAATTTGGTTTTATTCTTTCTTTTTTATCATATTGACTAAGGGTCTATCAATTTTGTTGGTTTTTTCATAAAACCAGCTCTTGGTTTTATTTATTAGTTCAACAGTTTTCTTAATTTCGATTTTATTAATCTCTCCTTTAGTCTTCAATATTTCTTGTTTAGTATTTAATTGGGGATTTTGAATTTGTTCTTTTTCTAGGCTTTTTAATTGGATGCCCAATTCGCTGAGCTCCCTTTTCTCTAATTTAATCACGTATGCACTCAGGGATATAAAACTTCCCCTAAGAACTGCCTTTAATGCATCCCACAGATTTTGGTATGTTGTCTCATTATTATCATTCTCTTGAATGAAATTACTGATTGTTTCTATAATTTCTTGTTTGACCTACTCATTCTTTAGGATTAAATTGTTTAATTTCCAGTTAGTTTTTAGTCTGTCTTTCCCTGGCCCTTTATTGCATATAATTTTTATTGCATCATGATCTGAGAACGATGCATTTAATATTTCTGCCTTACTGCATAGAATTGTGAGGTTTTTATGCCCTAGAACATGGTCAATTTTTGAGTATGTGCCATGAACTGCTGAGAAGAAAGTATATTCCTTTTTATCCCCATTCAGTTTTCTCCAGAGATCTATCATACCTATCCTCTCTAAAATCCTGTTCACCTCCTTAACTTCTTTCTTGTTTATTTTGAGGTTGGATTTATCAAGTTCAGAGAGGGGGAGATTAAGGTCTCCCACTAGTATAGTTTTGCTATCTATTTCTTCCTCTAATTCCTTTACCTTCACCTCTAGGAATTTGGATGCTACACCACTTGTTGCATATATGTTAAGTAGTGATATTGCTTCATTCTCGATGGTGCCTTTTAACAGGATATAGTTTCCTTCCTTATCTCTTTTAATTAGGTCAATTTTTGCATTTGCTTTATCTGAGATAAGGATTGCTACCCCTGCTTTTTTTACTTTAGCTGAGGCATGATATATTTTACTCCAACCTTTTACCTTTACCTTGTGTGTATCCCTCTGTTTCAGATGTGTTTCTTGTAAACAGCATATTGTAGGATTATGATTTCTAATCCATTCTGCTATCTGTCTCTGTTTTATAGGAGAGTTCATTCCATTCACATTTACAGTTATGATTGTTATCTGTTTCTTTCCCCTCATCCTATTCCTGCCCCTGTTAATGTTCATATTTTCCCTCCCTTCTCCCTCCCCCCCCTTAATAGTTTTCCTTTTGACCACCGCCTCCCTCAGTGTTCCCTTTTCGGCCCCCCTCCCTTTTCCTCCCCTTTTCCCCTTACTACTTCCCTTCCTACAAACCACTCCCACCCCCTTTTGTAACCCTTTCCCCCTCCTACTGCCTGTAGGATATTGTTATACTTAATGAGGTATGCTATTTTTTCTTCGCATCAAGAATGACAGGAACAGATCTCATGCGAAGCTCCTCTCCCTCCCCTCTTTCACTCTAAAATGATGTGTGTTCTCCTTGTTTACCTTTCTAAGTCACTGTTGCTTCTCATAATTGGAGGTTGAATTTTCCATTGAGTTCTGGCTTTTTTATCAAGAAGGTCTGGAACTCTGTTATATCATTGAATGACCATCTCTTTGCCTGGAAAAATATGCTCAGTCTTGCTGGGTATGTGATCCTTGGTTGTAATCCGAGCTGTTTTGCCTTCCTGAAAATTGTATTCCACTGCCTCCGATCTTTCAGTGTAGAGGCTGACAAATCCTGTGCAATCCTCACTGTGGACCCTCGATATTTGAATTGTTTCTTTCTGGCCGCTTGAAGTATTTTCTCTTTTATTTGGTAGTTCTGGAGTTTGGCCACAACATTTCGAGGATTTTTCATTTTGGGATCTCTTACATCAGGTGTCCGGTGGATTCTCTTGATTTCTATTTTCCCCTCATGTTCTAGTATCTCAGTGCAGTTTTCCTTAACGAACTCTTGGAGAATGTTGTCCAGGCTCATTTTTTCATCATAATTTTCTGGTAGGCCTATGATTCTCAGATTATCTCTCCTGGATCTGTTTTCCAGGTCAGTTATTTTTTCTTTGAGGTATTTTACTTCTTTTTCTAATTTTTCATTTTTGTTGTTTTGCTTGGCTAATTCTTGGTTCCTCATAGAGTTATTTGTTTCCATTTGTTTAGTTCTGGTTTTTAGCAAATCATTTTCCTTGGTTAATTTTTGAAGCTCCTTTTCCATATCATACACTTTTCTTTTTAGAGAGATGTTTTCCTCATTATAATGTTTTTCGAATTCTGCTATTTTCATTTTGAGAGAATTATTCATTTTGTCTTCTATTTCTCTCATTTTACTTTCAAAATTCCTTTTGATCTCATCTAGGAGAGCCTTCTGTGCTTGGGATCCATTCCCTGTTGAAGTTTCAGCTGTGGGTGTGGAATCCACATTGTCTCCCTCTGAGGTTGTTTCCTCCCTCTGAGGATAGTAGGACTCCAGAGTCTTTGTCTTTGTAGTCTGCTTTCTACCCATTTTGAGGTAGGGTCCTAACCACGCCCTTCCTCTAGGATCCCAAGCCTTTACTGTAGAGGGTTTTGCCCTGGACAGTAGTTACTATATTTTCAGGGTCAGAGGGGGGGTTTGGAGCAAGTGAGGTTCACTCTGTCATCCTCGTCTTTGGAGGTTCTGAAAGGGGCTTTTTTTTTTTTTTAAAGATTTCTGGGCTATGAAGTGGTAGCCCCAGGAGTGTTTGCTGTCCAGTACAGGGGCCCCTGTATTGCTTCTTACCTTGCTCTTTCCAGTCCCAGCCCTTTGGTGATAGGCCTGGTAGTGGACCTTGTGGTTGGTGGGAAGACTTGCCCTCCGAGTTGATCAGGCCCCTTCCTGGCCTGCATCTGCCGCGCCACCGCCGCCGCGCCTTCCCAGTCTGCGTCCGCCGCACTGCTGCCGTGCCTTCCCCAAATAATTCTTTTTTAAAAAAACATTGCAGAATTAGAAAAACATTATAATGAAGAAAACAGCTCCTTAAAAGGAAAAGTGCATTTTATAGAAAAGGAGCTCTAAAAACTAACCAAGGAAAATGATTTGCTAAAAACTAGAATCAATCAAATTGAAACAAATAACTCTATGAGGAACCAAGAATTAGTCAAACAAAACAACAAGAATGAAAAGTTAGAAAAAGAGGTAAAATATCTCAATGGAAAAATAACTGACCTAGAAAACAGATTCAGGAGAGATAATCTGAGAATCATAGGCCTGCCAGAAAATCATGATGAAAAAATGAGCCTGGACAACATTCTCCAAGAGCTCATTAAGGAAAACTTCCCTGAGATACTAGAACCTGAGGGTAAAATAGAAATTGAGAGAATCCACTGGACACCTCCTGAAAGAGATCCAAAACTGAACAGTCCTCGAAATGTTGTGGCCACACTCACGAACTACCAGGCAAAAGAGAAAATACTTCAAGTGACCAGAAAGAAACAATTCAAATATTGAGGAACTACAGTGAGGATCGCACAGGATTTGGCAGCCTCTACACTGAAAGATTGGAGGCAGTGGAATACAATTTTCTGCAAGGCAAAAGAGCTTGGGTTACAACCAAGGATTACCTACCCAGTGAGACTGAGCATATTCTTCCAGGCAAAGAGATGGTCATTCAACGATATAACAGAGTTCCAGACCTTCTTGATAAAAAAAGCCAGAACTCAATGGAAAATTCAACCTCCAATTACAAGATGCAACAGTGACATAGAAAGGTAAAGAAGGAAAACACACACACACACACACACACACCCTGCTATTTGATAAGAGCAAACTGGTTATAGACAAGTAGAGGGTATGAGTATAAAATACACAAAATGACAATTTAAAAAAAAATCTTATTAAGGGCTACAAAGGGACTGCAATGGAAGAAGAGGAATGAAGTGGAAAAGGATAAATTATGCCACACAAAGAGGCATAAAAACAGTATAGCAGAGGAAAAGAAGGGAGGGATATGAGAATCATATGAGCTTTTCCCTCACTTGTTCTGGTGCAAGGAGGGAATAACAATCAGTTAAGCATAGGACTCTATGGAGAAGAAACTCAAAAAGTATCATTTTAGAGGGAAAGAGTGGAGGGAGAGGAGCTTCGCATGAGATTTGTTCCTGTCACTCTTGGTGCAAAGAAGAAATAATATACTTCATTAAGTGTAGAAATATCCTACAGGCAGTAGGAGAGGGAAAGGGCTATGAAAGTGGGGGGGGTAGTTAGTAGGAAGGGAAGAAGTAAGCAGAAAGGGGAGGAAAAGGGAGGGGGGCTGATAAGGGAATACTGAGGGAGGTGGTGGTCAAAAGGAAAACTATTAAGGGGGAGAAGGGAGAAGGGGGAAAAATATGAACATTAACGGGAGGGAATAGGATGGAGGGAAAGAAACAGATAACAATCATAACTGTAAATGTGAATGGAATGAACTCTACCATAACACAGAGACAGATAGCAGAATGGATTAGAAATCATCATCCTACAATATGCTGTTTACAAGAAACACATCTGAAACAGAGGGATACACACAGGGTAAAGGAAAAAGGCTGGAGTAAAATATATAATGCCTCAGCTGAAGTAAAAAAAAAAAGCAGGGGTAGCAATCCTTATCTCAGATAAAGCAAAAGCAAAAATTGACCTAATTAAAAGAGATAAGGAAGGAAACTATATCCTGTTAAAAGGCACCATCAAGAATGAAGCAATATCATTACTTAACATATATGCACCAAGTGGTATAGCATCCAAATTCCTAGAGGAGAAGGTAAAGGAATTAGAGGAAGAAATAGATAGCAAAACTATACTAGTGGGAGACCTTAATCTCCCCCTCTCTGAACTTGATAAATCCAACCTCAAAATAAACAAGAAGGAAATTAAGGAGGTGAACAGAATTTTGGAGAGTATAGGTATAATAGATCTCTGGAGAAAACTGAATGGGGATAAAAAGGAATATACCTTCTTCTCAGTGGTACATACACAAAAATTGACCATGTACTAGGACATAAAAACCTCATAGTTCAGTGCAGAAAGACAGAAATAATAAATGCATCCTTCTCAGATCATGATGCAATAAAAATTATATGCAATAAAGGGCCATGGAAAGAAAGACTAAAAACTAATTATAAATTAAACAATTAATACTAAAGAATGAGTGGGTCAAACAAGAAATTATAGAAACAATCAGTAATTTCATTCAAGAGAATGATAATAATGAGACAAAATACCAGAATTTGTGGGATGCATTAAAGGCAGTTCTTAGGGGAAGTTTTATATCCCTGAGTTCACACATGATTAAATTAGAGAAAAGGGAGGTCAACAAATTGGGCATGCAATTGAAAAACCTAGAAAAAGAACAAATTCAAAATCACCAATTAAATATTAAATTAGAAATATTGAAAACCAAAGGAGAGATTAATAAAATTGAAATCAAGAAAACTATTGAATTAATAAATAAAACTAAGAGCTAGTTTCACAAAAAACCAATAAAATTGAGACTCTTAGTCAATATGATAAAAAAGAAAGAAGAAAACCAAATTAAGAGTATCAAAAATGAAAAGGGTGAACCTACCACCAATGAAGAGGAAATTAAAACAATAATTAGGAATTATTTTGCCCAGTTGTATGCACAGAAATTTGACAATATTAGTGAAATGATGAATATTTACAAAAATATAGGTTGCCCAGATTTACTGAAGAGGAAGTAAATTACTTAAATAACCCCATCTCAGAAAAAGAAATTGAGCAAGTCATCAGTGAACTCCCTAGGAAAAAATCTGCAGGGCCAGATGGATTTACTAGTGAATTCTATCAAACATTTAAAGAACAATTGATTCCAATATTCTACAAACTATTCGGGAAAATTAGTGAAGAAGGAGTCCTATAAAATTCTTTATATGACACAAATATGGTACTGATACCTAAAACAGGAAGAGATAAAACAGAGAAAGAAAATTATAGACCAATCTCCCTCATGAATATAGATGTAAAAATTTTAAATAAAATATTAGCAAAAAGAGTACAGCAACTTATCTCAAGAAAAATACATTTTAACCAGGTAGGATTTATTCCAGGAATGCAAGGATGGTTTAATACTAGGAAAAGCATCAGTATAATTGACCATATCAACAATAAAACTAGCAAAAACCACATGATTATCTCAATAGATGCAGAAAAGACTTTTGACAAAATACAACATCCATTCCTATTAAAAACACTAGAAAGAATAGGAATAAATGGAGCCTTCTTTAAAATAATAGGTAGCATCTATTTAAAGCCATCAGCAAGTATTATATGTAATGGGGAGAAGCTAGAAGCATTTCCCATAAGATCAGGGGTGAAACAAGGATGTCCACTATCACCCCTCTTATTCCATCTGGTACTAGAAATGTTAGCAGTAGCAATTAGAGGAGAAAAAGAAATCAAAGGAATCAAATTAGACAAAGAAGAGATCAAGCTATCACTCTTCACAGATGATATGATGATATACTTAGAGAATCCTAGAGAATCAAGTAAAAAACTACTTGAGACAATAAATAAATGTAGCAAAGTTGCAGGATTTAAAGTAAACCCACATAATAAATAAAATTAATATCCTATTATAAATTATTATATTATATTTTATTATATATTTTATAATAAATTATAAAATTATAAATTATTATAAATAATTAATAAAATAAAAAATAAAATAATAAACCCACCTTGGCATTCCTATATATTCCTAATGAAATTCAACAGCAAGAGATAGAAAGAGAAATCCCATTTAAAGTTATTGTAGACATTATAAAATATTTGGGAATCTACCTGCCAAAACAAACCCAGGACCTATATGACCACAACTACAAAATACTTTTCACACAAATGAAGTCAGATCTAACTAATTGGAAAGACATGAATTGCTCATTGCTGAGTCGAGCTAATATAATAAAAATGACAATTTTACCTGAATTAAATTATATATTTTTAGTGCCGTACCAATCAGTTTACCAAAAAACTACTTTATAGAGCTAGAAAAAATAGTAACAAAATTCATTTGGAAGAATAAATGGTCCAGAATATCAAGGGAATTAATGAAAAGAAATGCTAGGGATGGTGGACTAGCTATATCAAATTTTAATCTTATTATAAAGCAGCAGTCCTCAAAACTACTTGGTACTGGCTGAGGAATAGAGTAGTATATCAGTGGAATAGAGTAGGTACATGAGACTCAGCAGTCAATGACTATAGTAATCTACTGTTTGATAACCCCATAGACCCCAGTTTTTGGGATAAGAACTCACTATCTGACAAAAACTGCTGGGAAAACTGGAATATAGTATGGCAGACTGGGCATAGACCATTATCTAACACCATATACCAAAATCAAGTCTAAATGGGTGCATGATCTAGGTATAAAGGCTGATACTCTAAGCAATCTGGGAAAGCAAGGAATAGTTTATCTGTCAGATTTGTGGAGAGGGGAAGACTTTATGACCAAACAAGAATTAGAGGGCATTATAAAATGCAATATGGATAATTTTGAGTACATTAAATTGAAAAGCTTCTATACAAACAAAGCCAATGTAACCAGGATTAGGAGGGAAGTGGAAAATTGGCAAAGAATTTTTACAACCTATGTCACTGCTAAAGGACTCATTTCTAAAATATACAGAGAATTGAGTGAAATCTATAAGAATACAAGTCATTCCGCAATTGATAAATAGTCAAAGGATATGAACAGGCAGTTTGCAGAGGAAGAAATTAAAGATATTTATAAGCACATGGAAAAATGCTCTAAATCACTATTGATTAGAGAAATGCAAATCAAAACAACTCTGAGGTACCACATCTCACCAGTCAAATTGGCTAAGATGACAAAACAGGAAAATGACAAATGCTGGAGAGGATGTGGGCAAATTGGAACACTGCTGGTGGAGTTGTGAACTGATCCAACCATTCTGGAAAGCAATCTGGAATTATGCCCCAAGGACTATAAATAATTTCATACTCTTTGACCCAGCAATACCACTTCTAAGGTTGTATCCCAAAGAGATCATAGAAGTGGGAGGAAGACCCATATATACAAAAATGTTTATAGCAGCTCTTTTTGTGGTGGCAAAGAATTGGAAATTAAGGGGGTGCCCATCAATTGGGGAATGGCTGAACAAGTTGTGGTATATGCATGTTATGGAATATTATTGTGTAGTAAGAAATGAGGAGCAGATGGAGTTCATATTTACCCGGAGATGCTTATACGATCTGATGCTGAGTGAAAGGAGTAGAGCCAGGAGGAATTTGTACATAATTACAGACACAACGTATGGATGACGACCAACTTTGATAAATTGGACTCTTCTCAGCAATCCAGAGTCATAAGTCAACCCCAAAAGACTCATGATGGAGAGAAATGTTTACCTCCAGAGAAAGAACTGAGTTTGAACCCAGATTGAAGCAAACTACCTGCCCTTTTTCTTTTTCTTGTTTGTTTTTTTTTCTTCTTTCCCATTCTTCATTCCATCTGATACAATCCTTCTTTGTAACCTGACTAATGCCTAATGTGAAAGTATTTGCAGATACTATACTTGATTGTATGCTGCCATGGTAGGGGGGAGGGAGAGAAAATTTGAAACTCAGCGAATTGTGGTAATGAATCTTGTAAACTAAAAGGAAACAAATTAATAAAGACCAAAAAAAAAAAGAATGTATCTTCTACCCACAAGTGTAAGAGGTATGTGATGTTTTCTTCTAATTTTTAAAAATAGCTTAATCTTCAATATTAAAAATCACATATCCATTTAAAATGTATTGTGGAATGTTGTATAAGTTTAATTTCTGCCTTAATTTCAGGCTGCTTTCCAGTTTTCCCAGCAGCTTTTATGAAATACAGAGTTTTTCCCTAGGCAATTTATGTTTTCCACCTGGATTATTGAGTTCTATTGTTTCTGAATCTCCCTTGTCTAGTTTATTACACTGATCTCTTTCTCTCTTTGTTAACCAATGCCAAATGGTTTTGATGATTGCTGCTTTACGATATAGTTTGAGATCTGGAAGTGCTATCCCTGCTCCATCCTTGCTTCTTTTCATAATTTCCCTTGATATTCTAGATCTTTTGTTTTTCCAAATGATTTTTATTATTTTATCAAGTTCTATAAAGTACCTCTTTGAGAATATGGTGCAGCATTAAAAGTGTAAATTAATTTTGGTAGTATTGTCGTCTTTATTACACTGGCACAGCCTAGCCAAAAGCTGGACATTGCTACAGCTGTTTTAGGTTGTTCTTTGTATCCTTAAAGCATTTAAAAAAATGAACAGAAATTTCTTTTATCTCCCTGCCTATAAAGGAAAAAAAACGATGTAAGGAAAACAAATTCCATTTAACAAATCTTCATAGTCCAGCAAAATAAACTTCCTCATTGGCTATATAAAAGTATCTACGTATGTGCACAATATGTATACAGATACATTACATAGTTGCTCAGTCACTCAGTTGTATTCTAGTCTTCTTGACCCATGTGCCAACCATACGTTCCATGGGGTTTCCTTGGCAGAGCTATTGGAGCCATTTCCTTCTCCAGTGGATTAAGGCAAACAAATTAAGGGATCTGTCTAGGGTCACACAGCTTGTAAGTGTCCCAGATCACATTTGAACTCAGGTCTTCCTGATGTCAGGCCCAGAGCTCTATCACTAAGTCCTTTAGTTGCCTTTATTTCTATCTATACCTATACCTATGTATTTATCTATCTATATGTATCTCTCTTTCCTTCTTTCTTCCTTCCTTCCTTTCTTTCTTTCTTCCTTCCTTCCTTCCTTCCTTCCTTCCTTCCTTCCTTCCTTCCTTCCTTCCTTCCTTCCTTCCTTCCTTCCTTCCTTCCTTCCTTCCTTCCTTTCTCTTTCTTTCTTTCTTTCTTTCTTTCTTTCTTTCTTTCTTTCTTTCTTTCTTTCTTTCTTTCTTTCTTTCTTTCTTTCTGGAGGGCAATTGCGGTTAAGTAACTTGCCAAGGTTACACGGCTTGTTTTTTTCGTGGGGGTGTTAAGTGTCTGAGGCCAGAACCGAACTCCGGTCCTCCTGACTCCAGGGCTAGTGCTTTACTCACTGCGCCACCTAGCCATCCCCTATATGTATCTCTTTCATTCTTTACCATAAAACCATTACCTCTCTGTCAGGAGGTGGCTAATGTATTTCATCATTGGTCCTCTGGAATAATGACTGGTCTTTGAATTGGTTTTACTTCTTACAACTTTCAAAGTTATTATTTATTTATTTGCTTTTTGGAGGGCAATTGGGGTTAAGTGACTTGCCCAAGGTCACACGGCTAGTTTGTGTGTTAAGTGTCTGAGGCTGGATTTGAACTCAGGTCCTCCTGACTCCAGGGCCAGTGCTCTATTCACTGCACCATATTTTCTGATTTCTTAAAGGACAATAGTATTCCATCACATTCACATACCACAACTTATTCAATTGATGGGCATCCTTTTAATTTCTAGATTTTGCCACCACTAAAAGAGCTGCTATAAATATTTATATATATATGGAAACTTTTCCTGTTTTTTGATCTCTTTGGGGTATAAGCCTATTATATGAGTGAAAGGGAAAGTACTGTAGTAATTTTTTGTGTATAATTCCAGTTTGCTTTCCAAAATGATTGGATCATTTAAAGTTCCACCAGCAGTGTATCAATGCGCCTTAGCCTCTCCAACATATGTCATTTTCCTTTTTTTGCATCTTTGCCAATTTGAATGGATGTGAAGTAGAATCTTAGAATTACTTTAAATTGAATTTTTCTAATTAGTAGCAATTCAAAGCATTTTTTCTATAAATTACCTGAGTTTTTCCCCTTAAGAATTGCTTGTTCATATCCTTAGACCATATATCAATTGTGGAATGGCTCTCATTCTTATAAATTTGAATCAATTTTTTTACATATTTTGGAAATGAGACTTTTATCAGAGAAGCTTGCTGCAAAGATTTTTCCAAATTAATTATTTCCCTTTTGATACCTGTATTGTACTTGTGCAAAACCTTTTAAATTTTAGATAATCAAAATCACCAATTTTATCTCCTGTAATCTTCTCTATCCCTTGTTGGTTCATGAATGCTTCTTCTATCCATAGATTTCATAGGTATATTTTTCCCACGTTTCTCTAATTTTTTTAAATGAAGTGACCTTTTATAGTTAGGTCACAAATTCATTTGGAACTGTCCAGCTTTCCCAATGATTTTTATCAAACAATTTTTATCGATAAGTGAGTCCTTATTCCAGTAGTTTAGATCTTGGTATTTATTGTACACTAGAATATTAGGTGCATTTACTTTATATGTTGTGTATCTAATTTATACTTTAAGTCAAATACCGTGAGTTTTAGGAATGGGGTTAAGTGAAATTGATAATAGGACAAAAGGTGATATTGTTGATGAATTGCATGGACCTAAATAAAATCAATCTGGTTCTTATTTGATTTCATTGAATGGAGCAATATGGATCAGACTAGATGTTCATTGAGATGCCTTATGACTGAAATTCTGTGGTTCTGTGATTTAAAGATTTAATTATAATTATTAAGCTTTTTATGTATAACTCTGAAAGTCTCATGTGGATGTAAGTTATTAGTTTGGTGATGATAATTATTGATGAGGTTGATGATGGTTATGATTGATGATGTGATAATGATGATGAAGATTATGGTGATGATGATAATAAGATACAAAGCACTGTGCTAAGCACCCTGGAAAATAGTCTCTAGAAGCTCTCTGAGCCTCATTTAAGAGGAGGGTATTCTGGAGGAGTTACTCCACTGGGTAGGGTGGGATAGGGCCTAGGGATGGGGCAAAGTTGAGGCAGATTGATAGACAGTAGATAGAGTGCTAGACCTGGAGACCGGAAGACCTGAATTCAAATCTGATTTCAGACACTAACTCCATGACCCTGGGCAAGTCACTTAACCTCTGTCTCAGTTTCCTGATTAGTAAAATGATAATAATAGCATGTATGTAAATGCTAGCTATTATTAAGTAGATTTAATAAAATGTTTGGAAAATTACTGGCTGTTCTCAAGCATCTTAGAAAGCCCTAGGAACATAGGGCTGTAGTAGGTTCTTCCAAGGGAATAGGAAGTGTCTACTTTATGCAGTTTCTGAGCCATAGCCCTTCAGATCAATATCTCTGGGCTCACACAGGTCAGAGTTCAATCTTGGAGACTTCTGTTCTTTGCCTTATTCTAGCCCTGGCCCATCTTATAGATTTAAGATTCCTCCCAATATATGGAGTACTGAACAAAAGGCCCTGAATGAATATTAACCTGTTCACCACAGGCACTGTATACTTTAGAATCTAGAGATTGCTTCAGGAGAATTGCCTTAAATCAGAAATTCTAGTTCTGAGCCAACTTTGTCCCCTTTGTTCTTTGTGTCATGGATGCCTGTACCAGATAACTTTTCTCAGCAGTCAAGTCCCTAAGAACCAAGGTTTCTATCTCTGTGAGAACTGACTTGATGTTAGCCATGGGATGAATCAGTCTCTCCTCTTTTATCTAATTTTTTCTTCTGTCTTGTCAACCAATTATGATATTTAAAGGTGCCAAAGTGAAAGCAATAGATAACACCTACCAAATGGTGGATTCTCCACCATTCCCTAGAGAATGAGGAACCATCTATAATATGTGTAAGAGGAGGGTCATATCCTGAACAAAAGGGGAAAGGTGAGAAGCCTTCTTTGGAACTGCTATATCCCTCTCTCCCCAACTCACTCCCAGGGGCTCCACATATGCATAGATGAACATATTGACACCATTCCCTTCTTCCTACCTTCCTCATCCCCATCAAAAAAACCTTACTTGAATATGTCAGTTTTACATACGGATTTATTTCCGTTTTCCTTTCCTGGTGCAAATGCTGATTTACCAGAGATTCACTCATGTGGAAAAACATTTGCTTCAAAATGAGAGATTATGATGAATGGTAGGAGAACTTGCTCAATTCTCTTTTTCATTTTAAGAAAAATTCTGGGAACTCTAAAAAGTAGCATTAATTTAAATTGATGCCCCTTTAGTGAAGATTAATCAGCTTCTTAATAATTAACACTTTCTGGATGCCTTATATTTGCCCCCTGTCTGGAAGTTTGCCTGGGAACATATTAAGCTGGCTGATTTCTAGCTTTTGCTTTGGGGGTTTTAACCCCCTTTATAAGCAACCGAGACGACCGAGATGTGGAACATACAAAGCAAAGAAGACAAAAAAAAAAAAAAGACTCAGATCCAAACTACAGAAGCCAAATGGGACTCTTCCTTGTCTCTCTCCCTCCACAGGCTGCCCCACACCCCACTGGGGGCAGGTGAAGGGCCTCAGACAGAGCTGGTGTCACCCTCCTCTCCCCTACCACAGGTTGTCTCAGAACCCATACCAAACCTTCTCGACAATATGCTTTCTCCACAATACGCTTTTTCCACTTTCTCTTCCTGGGAAATGAGGACTTTCTTCCCTATTCCTGCCAGCAGGAACCTAGAATACTTACTCTACCATAAACTTTAAGCCTACTGCTCAGTATGCTGCTGGGCAGTTCCCCTCCAGCATTCCTGCCTGGTAGAGAAGATATCCTGGTACATCCTTAGAACTCCCGAACCTTTCCATTAAACCTCCAATAGAACTTTTCTTATATGAGTAGTTTTCCCCAACTAGTGTGTGAGTTTCTGGAGAGTAGGAAGTCTTTTTCCTCTTTGTATCTTTTCTTCCATAGCATAGTACTTGGATTATAGTAAACCCTTAACAAATGCTTCCTTCCTTCCTTCCTTCCTTCCTTCCTTCCTTCCTTCCTTCCTTCCTTCCTTCCTTCCTTCCTTCCCTCCCTCCCTTCTTTGTTTCTTGACAATTAATAAAATAAACATTTATATAGAGTGTTAAGGTTTGCAAATCACTTTAAATATATTATCTCAATGGATTCTCACAACAGCCCTGTGAGGTAGGTGCTATTATTATCTCCACTTTACAGTTGAGGAAACTGAGGCAGCCAGAGATTATGTGACTTGCTAAAGGTCATATACACTTACGCAAATATGCCTCTTTAAAAGTCAAGAAGGCAACCTCTCTTCTCAGAGAGACCAGTCATTCTTAACCTACAATTCTGTCTAACCCCCCGGTGGGAAAACAAGTCAGAATTTCTGGGAAGTCAAAGAACAACCTGCTCCTTTGATGGTCCCCCTTGGATCCTTCCTTGGAACCTATTGGGTCACCTCAGACTTGGGATGAACTCACACAAGGCAAGAACTCACGGTCGCCAGGCAGACAAGCACTGGTCTCCCTGACCCTCCCCCACCCTCATTCCCCTCTTCTAGTCAGTAGAGTAAGTTTATAAGCTGCCAGTATAAAGTGGCAATAGCAGGAAATAACCCCATAAAAATCAGACCTCCCACTCCTGCCTCATCTCCCCTTCCCTCGACCTCCCATCTTCCGTCCCCATCAGACCCTGCTGCCAAGTCCTCCCAAGTCTAATCCACGATAATGTGAGTTATCTGCCTCTCTCCAGGACCCCATCCTTGCTCTCAATCTCTCCCTGCCACCCCATTCTTCATCACCCCATTCCCCTGGAATCAGCTTGTTGGGCAGGTGAGAGCTGATCATTAAATTTTCAATGTGAGCATTTACACCTTGGAAATTTGCAAATGCTACAAATTAGGGAGTGATTGTTTCATTCTTTGTCTAGACTTAAGAAAATGATGGAGAAAAGACTAATAATTCAGATTAAACTTAAAAGTGTGTCATGTATATCCACACCTCCCCCTGAGAGCCAGTTGTTAAACATATGCCAAAGGTATCCCTGTAACAACCTTTCTCAAGACACACACAGTCACTGTGATTCCTAGGGTCAAGTTGAGGATGGATGGTCTAGGTTTATTCCTCTCCATCATGGCTCTGTATTTTGTTGCTCCTGAGTTTTAGCTCCTTTGCTGGTGCCTGGGGCAAGGTTCACTAACCCTCTGATCTTTCTCTCAATACTCTATTCCTTCTCTGCCAAGGCCTTTAGGTCTGTCTACATGGCATCACTTTAGCTCACTTGCCAGCAACTCAGCATGGCCTGGGCTCTTTCTCCCCAAAGTCTCCATGTTCTTCTGCATTGCCAATATCACTGCTGTAGTTTCTATCAATACCATTGACTTCCTGCTGCTACTGCTGTTGCTGCTATTGCTGCTGCCACTACTTTTCAGGAAAACAGTTACTGCTAGTTTAGAATGAGACAGCTTAGGCCAACATACCTCTGGGCTAGACAACACATTCATTTCCAGCTCTTGTTATAAGAGGCCAACAGCTCTGTGGAAAAAGGCCACCAGGTGGCTATGAAAACATCATTGTCTTATCCATCTCAATGGGTCCCTAACTCTCAATCCTAGCCAGATGAGGGCAGCTGGATTCTATTTACCTCTTCCCTATCTCTGTGTAGGTCATAAGTTCTCTCCCCATTCCTTCCCCTTTGGTCAATATTTTCCAGCAAGTTTTTTTTTTTAAGTTGGGGAAAAACAAACATCCCTTTCAATTCATCTTATAATTAATACCACCCCCACGCTGAACCCTATGATTAGACTATGCAAGTTTCCTTGGGGTTCAGAAAAGACTGAAAAATGGCTGTAGAAACATCAAAGAGGGATGACAAAGTTGGGGAACTATTGTCATCAACCCTGATACAATGGCAGATGCCTAATCTTTATTTTCATCCTATGATTTTAGGAGTTGAAATTTCTAGAGATCACTTGGAATTGCCAAGATTGCCCTGAGGTTTGCTTCAGTTCTGGGTTACTGTAGATCCAATTTTTCCTCTTTAGTCCCTTTCCTTAAGTATAAACGAAAGGATCCTATGCCCCAGAGTCCCTTCTCTTTACAAAGAGCTCTTGTCAGGGAGGCCCTATGATCTCTAGGACTAGATGACTTTTGGGGGTAACTTCCATCTTTCATTCTTTTTTTAAAAATTTTAATTAAAAAATTTTTTTTTGCTTTTTTGGAGGAAGGCTGAGCAATTGGGGTTAAGTGACTTGCCCAAGGTCACATGGCTAGTTAGTGTTAAGCGTCTGAGGCCAGATGTGAACTCAGGTCCTCTTCACTCCAGGGCTGGTGCTGTATTCACTGCGCCACCTAGCTGCCCCAATCCCTCATTCTTTAAAGAATGGATGCTAAGCACCAAGAGTTAAGTGATAAATGTACTAACCTAATAAGAAATGATCCAAGCTGAATTTATAGATATGCAGGAACGGTTTGGAGTATTTCTCTCTTTTCTTTGGAAAAGGGGCAGCCAGGTGGCCACTTCCCCTCTTGGAAGACTTGGTAAGACAGGTCCACTTTCTCTTCTCTCCTTTTTAGGGGAGTGAGCTAGGCTGTGTGTCCAGGGGCAGGGGGAGTGGTGGGGGTGGGGGTGGGAGGAGGTGTTAGGTGTGTCATTCACTTTTCCTGATGGTCAGGGATTCATAGGAATATAGGATCATGGCTTGAAGAGAAGTTAGATGAATTCAATTTCCCTATTTTACACATGGGGAAACTGAGACACAGAGGATTAAAGTGACTTATCCAAGAGTCACACAGTTAGGAAATGTGGGAGGCAAGATTTAAACTCAAACTTTCCTGATTGCAAGTCCAGCATTCTATCCACTATGAATTATGGTGTAGAAGGCCCCCTTCTGAAGAGGCATTTATCTCTACAGGTGCTCTCAAAGCCTTCCACAGGGTTCAGGCTGAGAGCAGCGGATGATGAGAAAGGTTTGATAGAGGTTTGTTTGCTATCAGGCTTCCAGTGATCACACTGGATGAGTAGTACTTCTGGGACTGAATGCATTATTTTTTTTTCTGATCTACTGGAATGCATTAACTTATATCCATAAGAAAAGTCTGGTTACTGCAGCTCTGGGTCTTGTGATACCCAAGAAAAATCTTCAAGTGCACCCCAGCTCTTTCTCCCTGCCCCCTGAATATGTGAATATCTTCACATGAAAGCTCAGGTCATGGGGACTAGTTTCCTGTTAGGAAACATAAGACTTACAAAAGTGTTCTTTGGTCTTGGTGAACACTGGTTCCTTGTTTCCTTTTAACTTAACTCTCTTCTCTCTAAGCCTCAGGAGGTTACTATTTATGTAAAAGTGCCCCAGGGAAGACACTAGGCTCTGCTACAGATTCTGTTCCCTAGGCCTAATAGTTGGGGCTCTATCTAGGGCTGGCCCTGAAAATTAGCAGTTGGGGGAGAAGCTAAGGGATATACAGTCTTATGATCATAGATCTAGATCTGGAAGGAACCTCAGAGGGCATTTAAACCAACCCGCTCATTGTACAGAGGAAGAGAGCGAGGCTTAGAGAGGCTTAGTACAAAACAAAGCAAAAGTAGTAAGCGTCACCAGTGGGATTTGAATCTGGTTCCCTTGACTCTAGGTAGAATTGGTGCTATACCATGCGAATTGTCTAGCATGCACCCTGGCTAAAGTACTTGGCGGAATGACTTCTAGGTAGGTACGGGATAAAATAATCTGGTCCCAGCATAGTGCAGCAGATTTTAGGTTCTAGTCCCCAGGGCAATCTCTCAAACAATGCTTAGGTGTGACTCCAGTCTAGGTTTCTTCCCAGGTAAGTAACAGGGTCCCCAACTGTTGAATGCATAGGCATTCAATCCATGTATACTCTGGGAATCAGCAATAGGATAGCCTTTATTTCATAAAAATGTTCTTGAGATGTAAAGGATTCACAGGAACTTGTGAACAAATACAGAAACGTAATACTCAGGCTGATTAAGATCTATCTAGCCTGGCAGGTGAAGATGCTTTGTATGGTTGTTGAACCATTATCCCCATTCACTTCAGATTTGCACCGTCCAAGCAACTTGTGATATTTTAGAGAATTGGTAAGGTTCAGATCTCCTGTACCCTCATGGCGTGGCTTTTGTCCTATAGTTGCAGCGCAATCCTTTGCTGAAGATTTTCTTCTTGTGTAAGTATGTGATAAGGAAATATGCTCCTGCTAGGAGGCTAGTGTCTAACTTGAATTTAGGAACTCTCCAACTCAAGAGATGGGAGTTTGTGGATCCCCAGTTCTGGGCTGCTTTCTTTTGCTTTTCTTAGCTTGTTTCACGGGTGATCCTGAGTTAGAGAAGGAGCTTATGTTTGGACTTTTTGTTTCTTTGTAAGAGGTGTGGATACATCCATTCAACCCATTCTGGACTTACTGTGAGGATAAATTAGTTGACTCAGACTGCCATGGGACAGGTTGTTGAGGGATGAACCAACTCTTTGTGGTAGGTAGACCTATAAAAGAGATTCTTCACTGCAGACTTAACTCCCTTTGTCCTTTTAGCCCTTCCTCCCTTTCTCCTTTGTAGTGCTTCCCCTCGTTTTTCTTTTTCTTTTTTCAGTTTTTGGAGGGCAATTGGGGTTAAGTGACTTGCCCAAGGTCACACGGCTAGTTTTGTGTTAAGTATCTGAGGCCAGATTTGAACTCAGGTCCTCCTGACTCCAGGGCTGGTGCTCTATTCACTGTGCCACCTAGCTACTCCCTCCCTCCCCCTTTTTTCTGGAGAGAGCCTGAGTAGGGCTGGACTTCTAGAAGGGAAAAGGCAAAAGGGGAAAAAAAGATCTAGTCTGCATTGAAGAGTCCCTTTTATAGACTCAGAACAAAGGATTTAAAGGACCATATGGAAGGGATCTTGGAGGTCATCTAGTTCAACCCTCTCATTTAGGTTCTCACAATGGCTTGGCAAAAGCCAGGCAGGTAGCAAATGGCAGAGCCTCTTGAAACTTGGTCCTCTGGCTCCAAATCCAGCATTTCTCCCACAAAAATCTGTCCCACAACAACTTGAACTAGCCAATTCATTCCCAATCTATCTGCAGAGTCCAGAATTGGACCAAATGGACTTGTCCATACCCTTCCAGAGAAATGCAATCAGGGAAGAGAAATGAGAACAATGCAAGAAAATTATGAAATGAGAGTCAACAGCCTGACTGAGGAAAATAATACCTTAAAAAACAGACTGACTCAAATAGCAAAGGAGGCCCAAAAAGGCAATGAGGAGAAGAATGCCTTAAAAAGCTGAATTTGCCAGATGGAAAAAGAATCTCAAAAGCTCAATGAGGAGAATAATTGCTTCAGAATTAGATTGGAGCAAATGGAAGCTAATGACTTTATGAGAAATCAAGATACTTTTAAACAGATCCAAACAAATGAAAGAATAGAAGGCAATGTGAAATATCTCATGGGAAAAACCACTGACCTGGAAAATAGATCCAGGAGAGATAATTTAAAAATTATTGGACTGCCTGAAAGCCATGATCAAAGTAAGAACTTAGAAATCATCCTCCAGGAAGTTCTCAAAGAAAACTGCCCTGATGTTTTAGAACCAGAGGGCAAAATAGAGGTTGAAAGAATCCACTAATCACCTCCTGAAAAAGATCCCAAAAAAGAAAACTCCCAGGAGAAATGCAATCAAAGCCCCTAACCATAGCTTACCTCTTTAGGGGCTCATCAAGCTGATCAGGGAGTGCTAGTAATTCTTCTTACTCATAAGTCATCATTTAAAAAATGCTGCAGCCTACTTGTGTCCGTTATGTGTCTTTCCATTGTCCTTTAGGTCTTTAGTTTTGTTTCTCTGTCAATTATTTTAATTATGCAACTACACAGAATTATTAGGGAAAATTATGTTAAAAAGATTTATTTGATGGCTGAGGGAAGCTTGAGATATTTTAAAGTGCCATATAATTTCTTAAATAAATCTAGCACTTTTTTCCTGTTTAATTCTAGACACAGCTCATAGTCTGTTTGCAGTGCCTATCACAAATATAGGTACTCATAGAATAGTTCAGAGCCTACACCTTCCAAATGAATATTAGAGTCTTGACAATGGGCATTTTTTATCAATTTTGTTTTTCCCATGTAGATTGGTAGACTAAACTTTTAAGTAGGACTTGTGATATTCTGGAGCTTGATGAAATCATTATAATATTATCTACAAATGGGAGCATCAGGAGGACCTCACCATATATCAGGAATCCATTTTCCATTTGGACCTTGTACACAACTATAGCAAATACCTTTGTTGAACATATAGCTTCCTATTTTATTTTTTGTTTAATGTTAATATTCAGAGGAGACACTTCTTTGAGCATATTTATTATGGAATATTGTTTAATCTTAACACAGATTCAAGAGACTTCTCATTGGAAGAACACTTTTAGATCCTAGTTGGAGGACAACCAGAATGGCAAAGAGCCTTGAATATATGCCATGTGAGATTTGGATCAAGGAACTGGGTATGTTTTTCCTGGAGAAGAGAAGATTTAGGCAAGGACAAGATAGGTGTCTCAAGTATTTGGAGGACTGTCTCATGGTGGTAGGATAAGACTTGTCCTGATGGCAGTAGCAAATGGTGAATTTAGGCTATTTGTCAGGACAAACTTCCTAACAGTTAGAATGTCTAAAAGTTGGAACTGGTTCTCCTAAAAAATGGCAAGTTCTCCTTTCCTGGAGGTCTTGAAGGAGAAGCTAGATGACCACTTGTCAAATATGCAATAATGGTGATTCTTTTTGGGTATAGGTTAGACTAATTGGTTCATGAGGTCCTTTCCAATGCTCAAATTCTGTGATTCATCATTCTGCTATACCTAGTCAAATACTTTTGTTTTTGGTAACCACCAAACACTAATTAAAATAGAATCTTATATTTTATGCACATTTCAGTAATTTGTTTGTAAAAATATTGCTGCACTAGAAAATTATTTACAAAAATGATTCCTTTCTTGTATTTTCATCAAACTACATGAAATAGGCCATGGGGTTTAATGGAAAGAACACTGGCTCTGGAGTCTTTAGTCTGAAGACTTGGGTTAAAATTCTTCCTTTTATGGTTACCATCTGTATGACATTGGACAGTTCATTCATCTCCCTGACCCCTTGTTTCATCATCTATAAATTTAGGGGGTTAGACAAGATGGTTTTTGAGACAGATCCCTTACAGATTTAAATCTATGTCTTGATACCTGTATAGACAATATTCCTAACCAGAAAGTAGACATATAGTTTGGTAGTCATTTATGTCCTTTCAACTACTTTTTTTTTGGGGGGGGGTGGTTATCTGTGTTTTTTTTCCTGTTCTTTTAATAGTTTCTCTCTCTGAAAACTTGTAATGATTTTGTGATTTTATCATCTTCAGCATGTATTTCCTTGATTTGTACTTGATCTGCTTCAGTTGTCTGCCTTACTTTGTTTTCCTAAATGGCAGTTTTTATTCCCTCATATAGCACACGGGAGACACAGATATTATTGCTAGATGTGGTAATTCCACTCTTATTGATGATCAGAATAGGGTCTTATAAAAGTATGACACTCCATTTCCATCTATTTGTATGTATGTATTTGTGGGAAAATGTACTCCACATTTATGTCTCTGTGTGTGTGTAGAATGTTTTGTTGCGGCTGTTTTTATTATGCTATAGTAGTAAATGCGTTTGCTAAGAACTAAGTGTATGCTCTAAATGATTGTTAGTGGGAACACACTGGTGTGGGCTCATGAGCTATAAGGGTAAGTTACAGTGCAAGTACAAAAAGTTTCTTATAGAACCTAAGAGTAATCACTATCCTAGGTATCCATCCCATAAGTACAAGTATGAATTGTTGAATAACTCAGAGGGTGTGATACAAATATTTTCCACTATATTTTCTGGCTCTTATATACTAGTGCCATTCATGAAAGAAATCAAGTATCAATGTATATGTTGACTTGGCATGCAGGATCTTGTGAAATTCCATTACTTTATCTTCTGTAATAGATACTGATATAATTATCTTCATAGTCCTCTTTTTGCTTGTGTTCATGAGTATTTCAGGATGAGGTGACCAAATGTTCCATAGCACATAGTAAACCAATTTTTCTATCTCTTTTGTTTGCTTCTCCAAGAAGAATCTGTGAGTCAGCTTTTCACTTAACTGCAGCTTTTGTCTCCTTGTTTCATTTATTGCAGATAATGTCTATCCTGATGTGGTTCAGTTCTTCCAAGAGTATGCTGATTCATTGTTCATGTTATGTCATGTCATGTCATAGTGTTTACCTATCATTACAAAATGAAAAAAAAAGCCAATAGAAACACAATAACTCAGTTATTTTTACCATTCTCTGTCCAATCTGCTGCCATCTCTGTGAAAGTGGAAAGGGGGCCCTATAGAACTGAGCCAATTTAAAATTTTTGTTTGATGGGTCATCATGGCCAAAGAATTCATTTCCAATTAACCAGCCTACCAGTGATGAGCCCTTATACTTATTTGGGTTGATCCTTGGACACCAGACTCAGTCTGTTATTGGGACTCTCCTTGAAGCCTTTCTGGTATACTAAAACCTGCTTCAACATCTGCAAAGCTTGCATAGATAGCCCTTTTACTCCATGCCATGCAATTTTTCTACAATTTAATACAGACTGTACTGTTTTTTAGAGTATGTTTGGTGACTGGGGTTGTTTACCATTGGCCTTTTGGAAGCTTTGTGTCTCCTTTTTATTTGTCTTTTTCCCCCCTCTGTTTTCTTTGCAGTCAATCTGTCATCCTTTGCTGCTGTGAATGCACCTACCTAACTTCACTGTTATTTTTTGGTAATGTGACAAATTGTAGAGTCATTTGTTAGCACTATGTGTAAAGTAAGAGAAAAAGATCTTGGAATGACTTTCTTGTGAAAGTGTACCTGAGCTTAATGGTAATAGCTATGGTGGCTGCTCGGAGGTCTTTTCTTCCTCCTCTCCAGTTCTCAGCAGCATTCTGGATTAGTGATCTTGTCAAGATAGATGACAGATGAGATGCTGCCACATGAGGTATTTCCACTAAGAGTCTGGTAATAAGGGGTGTGTGCAGTGGAGTAATACACTGAGAATACAACATTACTGCTTACAGTTACTTTCTTTTCCATTTTCTCTGGCATGCTTTGTCTTAGGACGCCTCATTAGGTTGTCAAAGGCAAAGGCAAATACAACTGGATTTGTGTACTGAAAATGATCGGTATTTTCCTTCATTCTGATCATTTTTTAATACGAAGCTTAACTCATGCTTAGAACCACTTAAAGTCTCTGGCCAGCCATACACAGGAATTCCTAAGATACTCTCAATCCCATTCATATATAATGTAAGTTATAAATATGATCTCCCAGGGCTTGCAAGAACATCTGGCATTTTCCTGATGCAGTAGAAGTATAAGGGCCTCTAGGGGAGGTTTATATATAGCAGCATTCAAGGAAGCTAAGCAAAACATAGTCATGGTCATGTGGAAATAGGCACATTCAATATTAATAATGCTGGAAACTTGCTTTGGATGCAGTGTTAAAAGTTGACAATTAAGCACGTAAGAATCAGGAAATTCAATTAAAATTCTCGCAGCAATATTAATTAAGCCACATCCTGTACTTCTTATGAAACCCATTTAGCACCACAAACAATGTTTTCAGCTAGTGACTTCTGTGAGGAAAACAGGAACAGAAAACACTTTGCTTTGTTATGTGGTCAGGGATAATGTTGCCATAGGAAGAAACAACTCTGGGGTATCCTGATACCCAATCAGTCAATCTTTTTGTTGCTCTAACGCAAATGTTGTGTAACTTCTTTAGTTGCAAGCTCTTAGAACCTTCTGTTGGTTTCAGAAAATTACAAAGAGTGAAGGATGGAGAAACAAGTACAAGAACGCTGGCTTCCTCTGTCCCTGCCCAAGGTTTCTGTCTTCTTGCTCTAGGACGGAGAAGGGCTTGAATGCAGCCTTGGAGATGAGAGTAATGGCATCGCAGAGTTCAGAGGGAGCTTAGAGGTTAGTCCAACCTCCATTTGAATCATGAACCACTTCTCCAGAAAATTGTTTCTCGAGAGCCCAGCTCCCCATCACGAGGCTCACAGACACCCGTGTACTCAGATGGTATAGACTATTCCTCTAATACTGTCCCCCTCATGCTAACTAACCTATAGCTACTCTCTGCCCTCTTCACCTCCATATGAATAAGGACTGCGGACCCTGCTAGGACATCTTCTAGAGGGACAAGTCAGCTGCTAACTTCCCTTTCTAGTCAATGAAAAGGACCTTAGAGGTCACCTAGTCTGACCCCTTCATTTAACAGATGAAAAAAAAAACCCTGAGACATAAGGGGTTGTGAAGTATCCAGCATAACCCACATAGATGGGAAGAGATAGGATCTTAATTCAGGTCCTCTGACTCTGAATGTAGTACTATTTTCTTAATTCCAGTGCCTTTCCTCTTTCAAACATTTCTTTATGTCTGCCTTGTATATGGCTTGTTTGCACATATTTGTTTGCATGTTGTCTTCCCCGTTGGACTGTGAGCTCTTTGGGGGCAAGGACAGCCTTTGCCTCTTTTTGTAACCCCAGAGCTTAGCACAGAGCCTGGAATATTATTGTTGTTGTTGTCCAGCCATTCAGTTGTGTCTGACTCTCTGTGACCCTGTGGACCAACTGCCCATGGAGTTTTCTTGGCAAAGATACTAGAATGGTTTGCCATTTACCTCTCCATTTCATTTTTTACAGATGAGGAACAGAGGCAAAGAAGGTTAAATGACTTGTCTAGGGTCACACAGCTGGTAAGATCTAAGGTAAAATTTGAACTCTGGTCTTTCTGACTGCAGGCCCAGTGTTCTAACCACTTCCTCTCCCCCCTCCCCAATTTGGCACATAACAGGTGCTTAGTAAATGTTTATTGATTGAATTTCCACTGTACTGCTTTTTATCAAAGATGGGAGGGCAGAATATATTGACTATATAGACAGTAATTCGGTCCCAGAATATTGTATGGAGGAATCACTAGGCAAAAATCAAGCACAGAAATTCTAAGACATGCAGAAATTCTCTCAGGCAAAGAAAACTGTCACTAATCCCACCCCTAGTCACCATTTCTATTTCCCCCTGTCAACCATGAGTGTCTGATACCCATAAATGAAGGTAAACTGGGCATCAGCCTCTAGCAAATTTATACTGTGACAAATGCAATTTTGCCATATATTTTCATGACACAACTGAATAGACCATTTCAGGGCTGGAGGAACTCTCACAATGGCTGATTGCCAAGTAATCAATCAAGAAAAGTGAAATTAAACCAAGTGTAATGGATCTGAATCAAGAATCCCAGAGTTAGAAGGGACTTCCTTATTCCTGGTAACTATAACTCTATTAGCACAGTCTAAGACTGCATTCATTATTTTGGTTGCCGTATCACACTCTTGGTTTTTACATTGAGTCTGCAGCTCACAAAAGCTCCCAGATCTTCTTACAAACTGTCCCTTATATCTCCCATGTCTTTATTTGGGAAGTCCATTTTTGGAAACCAAATGTAAAAGTTTATATTAATCTCTGTAAATTTCAACTTCATTAGAGTCAGGCCAGTTCTCTAGCCTGTAAAGGTCTCTTCTGAATCCTGACCCTATAATCTAGTAAGTTAGCTATCCTGATCTCTGTGTCAGCTGCAGATGTTGTAAGCAGGTCATCAATGCATTTATCCAAGTCGTTGATCAAAGTGTTGGGTAGCTTTGGCCAACCAGAAATCCCTGGGACATTCCATTAGGGACCTCTTTACAGGCTACATGAAAACTCTGCTTTCGATATTCCTGACAGAAGGGAAAATGCTTGTTCTTTCATTTGACCCACTCTAGACTCCAGGCTCAATGGCCAGTGTCTGTTTTCATTAGCAACTTTAGTAGTGCAGAGAAAGGTCCTAGATTGCCCACTCTCTAAAAGAACTGAAATCCTTCTTATCCCACTTACCAAAATAGATAATAAATTAGAGTCATTATAGATCCCCTATGGTTTAAGATACAGTAATTTATTTCTCAAAAGATGCTCCAGAAATGGAAACACAAGAAGAAAAACTTATAGAGAAATTGGATAGAAACACAAAGAGACAGTAAACAGGGCTGGGATGGACAGTAGAAGGATTAAGGTCAAGGATGGAGATGAAGTTTGCAAGAAAGGTAAAAGCAAGAAGGGGAGGAATGCTGAGCCTCTCACGTTTTGCTCCAAGCCTTGGCAACTAGGTTTTTCTCAGAATACAGTTTTCTTGATATTAGGACCCTGATCGCAGGATACCTCCCTACATAGTAGTTGGGATCCAAGTATCCAGGAGCACGTTACTTTAATCTCTAAAACGAGAGGGCACCAATGTGTCTTCTTCACTGGGAAAAGACCCCTGCATTTCTCTAAGCACAGTGGAAGACAATGAAACTTTACCCCAAAGACAGAAAATAGACATGGCTGTCACACCCAGAGCACACTATGGTATTTCTGGTGCTGAAGCTGTCAGTGTACATAGAGCAGTTTGCATAGAGGACACTGTTGAGCCATTGAGGCAAGGGTAGTGTAGAAAAGGGAATTTCCATTAGATTTAGAGCTGAAAGGGACCACAGTAAGTCATTTAACCTAATGCCTTTAATTTTTTAGAAGAGAAAGTGTTCCAGAGAGGTTGGTCACATAGTCTAAGACAAGGGTGGGGAACCTGCGGGCTTGAGGCCACATGTGGCCCTCTAGGTCCTCAAGTGTGAAAATTAGAAAGGTTCTTAGAGGCTACTTAGTCCAGTCCAAGCATTTTACACTGAAGAAAATGAGGTGGAAGGAAGGTAAGTGACTTACTGGAGGGCCCAATGGTAGTTAAGTGTCAGAGGTAGTATTCGAACCCAGGATCTGTAACTCTGGAGCCAATACTCTTCCCAGTACATCAAAATCAGATAGACTTCAGTGGCCAGCCAGGTAAGCCCCTGTGTGAGACAATTTCAGACATCTTTTTAGGCTTATCTTAAGATCTCAGATGCCCAATATGGGTCTGTCATCATTCCAAATAACTATGCAAATGAACTGAAAGCTGGCATGTACGGATTTTTAATAAAGAGCAGACTATATAGGGTATGGATCTCAGGCATTGCCACTGATGTGTGTGGGAAAGATGGGTGAAGATGTTTTCAGGCTGATTGCATTTTCAAGCTATTTGAAAGGCAAAGCGAGTACATGCCGTCCCTAACCCCGAACTCCCAGTAATTTACATGCTATAAATTTCATCAGTGAAGGTCTCTTAAGCAAAGGGACTGACTGTATGTTCCTATGAAGCTGGCTCTGACCTCTCGATGTAAAACAAACTACTGAGCAAGCTCAGAAACCTAAACTCTAGCCTTTTCAGAATTACATTTTCTCAATAGAGGGTTTTAAAAAACATCTTTGGGCTTATTGCCTTTTAGAAAGACAACAGGGCAGACACAGCTTAGTCTCAAGGGATACAGCCTCTCATCTTTGTTTTGTCTTTAACCCACAGGATGACAGTTTTTCTTGCCTACCTAATGACTTACTTATTCTTTCTCAAAAAACCCATTAACCTAGAAACATTCCAGTCTGTCTAATGTGTGCATGTGTGGATGGGGTGTGTGTCAGGCTGCAGGGAATAATGGGGAATGATGGGGATGGGAAGGGCATGAAGTTATCTGCTGCCAGCTGTTGTTTTGATGGCCTGAGTGTGCGTGGGCTTCCTTTTCTACACACTTGCTTTTGTTGTTGTGGATTTTGACTCATTTTTCAGTCGTATCTGACTCTTCATAAGCCCATTTAGGGTTTTCTTGGCAAGGATACTAGAGTGGTTTGCTGTTTCCTTCTCTAGCTCATTTCACAGATGAGGAAACTGAGGCAAACAGTGTTAAGTGACTTGCCCACAGTCACATAGCTAGTAAGTTTCTGAGGCTGAATTTGAACTCATGAACATGAGCCTTCCTAACTCCAGCTCTATCCACTGTACCACCTACCTGCCCTACATGTTTCCTTGAACCAATGGATTCATTTAAAATCTTGAGCTCCTACCAGATGGGGTTACACCTGTACAAGATGCTTTGTATGGCACCCAGATCAGGGCTATAACCATGGAGGAAGTTAGACCAAGTTCTTTGAAGCACAATTCTCTATCTCCAATGGATTTATAACTTTGAAGAATCTTTTTATCTTATGGAATCTGTCTCAGCTCACATTAGTCCCTCCCCACTTCCTTATCTCCCAGAATAATTATGCCTGCATCACAAAGATATTTGTTAGTGATTATGGTATAGTCTACAATGTTTTGTGTGTTGGGTTTTGCCTCTACAACTAGACTGAGTTTTTGGATCAGGAACACCGGAGCATAAGATTATAGATTTAGAAGCAGAAGTTTTCCTATCTATTCCACAGAACCCGGCCAATGCTGGACACATAGCGCTCAATAATTATGACTTAGAGTGGATTAAGTGTACTCTATGAGCCACTGGATATAGGGTCTACACCAGGGGTAGGGAGCCTGTGGCCTCAAGGTCACATATGGCCCTCTAGGTCCTTGGGTGCAGCCTTTTGACTAAGTCCAAGTTTTACAGAGAAAATCCTTTTATTAAGAGAATTTGTTCTGTGAAGTTTAGATTCCATCAAAGGGCTGCACTTGAGGACTTTGAGGGCCACATGTGGTGTTGAGGTTGTAGGTTCCCCACCCCTGGTCGTTGCATAGGTAGCACATAGGGAGATGAAGGCTCCAAAGACTGGAGGCTCTGAACACTCTTAGAATTTTAGGACAGGCTAAGAAAATGGTGCTATGTGTGGCATAAGTGGAAAGAATGTTGGACTAGGAGGGGAAAGGCTTGGACTCTAGTTCTGAATTCACTATTCACTGGTCAAATAAACTTGGACAAGTCATTCCTCTGAGTCACAGATTTCCCAGCTGTGAAATGGGGATAATACTGACAATCCTGTCTATCTATGAGGTTTAAGTGAGATTATATATATGAAAGGCTTTGGAAACTGCAAAATGCAATGCAGATATAAGATGTTATAATTATTTTCTTTCTACAAAACTGATCAGCTAGTTAATTTTCTTTCAATTTAATTCCATTCAAATAAAATTTGTTTCTGCCTCTTTCTTCCCCTTCTCTAGGGAACACTGGGGAAAATTTCTTAGCTTTGGTTTGAGTCTCCGCACAAAGAGATTGGAAGTATATTTGATGTATAGTGTAGATCACGTACATGACTTTAATAATAATTTAATGATATCTATTTATTTCCTTCACACTAAAGGAATGCTTAAACCACAAAACTATACATTGACAAAGCCTTAAAAATGGGAAACAATAACTTAGAACTTCTGTTATATTCTCCTAGGAGGTTGATACTTAAAACATCAAAGCTTGCAACATTTAATGGTATTGAATCTTACTGTTACCTTTGTCCTGCACTGTTTGAACACCTTCCTCAAGACCTGTATCTTCTGGCAAACCTGGCTAAGACTTGAACTCACCTTTCTGTAGGTAGTTGTCTTCTCCAAAGAAGATATAGCAGCAGAAAGTTCCTCTTGAGTTCGTTTCAAAGTCTAGAATCATCCATCCCAGAATCTCTATTCAGTCACTTATGCTTAGGAAGGAAGGAAGAAAAGAAAAGAAGAAACAAGCATTTATTAAGCATTTGTTATATGCCCAGTACTATGTTAAGTGCTGGAGATAACAAATATAAGCAAAAAGAAAGGCAGTTACTGCCCTCAAAGGAGCATATGTTCTGATGGTGGAAGACAACACGCAAAAGAGAGATGAAAGGCAAGTCAGGGGTGGGGAGAGGGAATAAGGAAGGTACCTGGCACAGGGGCATAGTTTTGAAGTCCAGAAAGTCAGGAACAGGGCTGGGAGGGGGGAAAAAACTTCTCAAGGAAAGAAATGCAAAGCAAAAGAAGTCAGGGTCTTGAAATCTTCACTCAGGTTCATATGAGAGACAGACAGACAGACAGACAGACAGACAGACAGATAGATAGATAGATAGATAGATAGATAGATAGATAGATAGATAGAAAGAAAGGGAAGGGAAAAGGAGGAGGAGGAAGGGAAGGGATTGGGAAGAGAGAATGAGAGAGAAGAGGGGAGAGAAAGAAAGGAGGAGGGTAGGGAAGAAGAAAGAGAAGCAGGGAGTGAGGAAAGGGGGAGAGAGAAAAAGGGGGAGAGGGAAGGGGAAGGAGAGACAGAGATGGGGAGGAAGAGAGAGAAACAGAGAGACAGAGAGAGAAGAGAGAAAGAGGGGGAGAAGGAAGAAGAGAGGGAAGGAGGGAGAGAGAGGGACGAAGGAAGGGAGGGAGGGGGAAAGAGAGAGAGAGAGAGAGAATAGAATTACTCCTTCTAAGGTCTATAAACCACATTCTTCCTGGCTCATGTGGTATGTGTGTGTGTGTGTGTGTGTGTGTGTGTGTGTGTGTGTATGTATGTGTGTAGGATAGGGAGGCATATAAGGACCAAGGGACAAATAGGGGATTGCTCTGTCATTCCAAAGTGCAAGTCCTTAGGTGTTGAGCATATGTGTCCCTGTGATTGGCCAAGGGGACTCAGTGCATGTCCCCGAGATGGTTCCCCAGAGACCCACCCCTAGACATGCTCCAAAGAAGTATGCACTAGTTCAAGTAGATAAGGAAGTGGGTTCATGATTACCCTCACTAAACTATGGTAAAAGAAGATACTTGCAAGGAATCCTGTGCAGTAAGAAATACGTTTGTATTTTAACCTAGGATTCTCACCTTATTTTAGACCTAGGACAGTCTCTCTAAACTCTTAACAAAGCAGACCCTGTGCCTCTCAGGATCAATATGGGTTCATAGTTATCACTGCTGACTCAATTGTGTTAAGTTTCAAACCAACGATCAAAATGACTTAGATTAATCGGATCAGTTTTAATACTGATATTTATAGCGCCTTAAAGTTTAGAAAGTGCTTTATTACACATGATCTCAGTTAAGCCTCACAGCGATTTTGCCAATTAGACTTAACACTTATGAGAAAACTGAAATTTAGAGAGACCACATCATTTAAGGTCCCATAGATAATACCGTCAGAGGTAGGATTTGAACCCAAGTCCCTCTTGAGTCCAGCACTGTACCACACTGTCCCATCAGCCACATTTTATTCATTTTCGACTGCAGACATAGCCTGTATTTAAATGTTGGGTCTAGCATGAATTGAGGGGACAGAGTGTTTTTAGGGATATCCGTTGTTGGGGGCGGGGAACAGACATATGAGCGCGGGGAAAAATCAGCTGTTGCAGCTTGGTCCAAGTCTGTTTTTATTCAATTATTTACTCAATTGGAAAGAGCATCAAGAGACAAAAAGATACCACAAAAGGATCACATGCAGGCTGCAGTTTGTGTGGGGAAGCAGTTAGGGAACGCGGTTGCCAGGCAGCCAGGACCATTCCTGCCCATGACGTGCTGATTGTGCATCCACAGAAGCCTCAGGTCTTTTCTTCTTGTCTCCTTCTCTTCATGAGTCACATCACGGATTGTGTAGGCCTGGTCTTCTGCTAAAAACAAATTGTCCTTCATAAATTAAACTAGCAACGGCTCCCTAATTAAGGGCTACATGAATTCTCCCTGGTTGGTGAGATTTTAGCCCAACTTGTAACATATGTAGTATGAGTAGAGGGCTTTGGTTCTCCTATCCAGCTTAGTTGATGTAATCACAGAAACTAATGGCCTGAAAACAAAGGTCTTGGGGTATTGATATTCCAATAAAGTACAAAGAGTGTCTACACACTATCAGCCCTTTACAAAGCATAAAAAAAGTTATCTGAATCAGAGGGGAATTTGGCATTGGCTATGTGAAGATTAGCCATGGTCCAGGTGGCCCTTAAGAGGAAAGCCTGACAGCTTTGAGACAGTTTGAGAATTCAAGTTCCTCAAGACAATAAGGATCGACTTTGTGGAGATGACCCTTACTCCTCTGACAGAGAGCAGCAGGAGAGAGGATTTTTCACTTGTCCTCCCCCTCCCCTTCATTTGGCCATAGCATTTAGCAGTGGGCTTTTTGCCTGGTAGGGGACACTGCATCCAACATTTTGGACAGTTGAGCTATTTGAGAGGAGCCAAGAAAAAACACTCTACAAGTAGCCACAAACACAGAGAGACAGCATTCAAGGCAGAAAGAAGGTTCAAGGGGTAAAGTCTTTGGCAGCAGAGAAGAGAGATGTCTGTGGATTCTGAAGAGACCCAGCCCTGACAGTTGAGAATAACTGTGGAGAAGAGAAGACTCAGGGAGCTCAGCTGAGTAAGCTCTCCAGCAGAGATGGTACAGTCAGGGAAGAGCAATGTAAGGACTCCGTAAGAAGAGAAAGGACATTGGGGTCCTGCAGTATGGGAAGTATGAATCACCTGGAGCATAGGTAAGCTTTACTGCCATTATGCTCTAAGATGCTACTCATTTTTCTCACAGGTGCTGTGTGTGGGAGAGTATTTCCCAGGTTTTTAGAGGCCACTGCTCTTTCTATTACATTTCAGTAAATGCCTTTGCTTTGAGCTAATTGTATCTATTGGCTGATTGTTAAAGGGAAATGCACTGGTTGGGACTCAAGAGCTAAACTGTGAACCCTTTGAACTTAGGAATAGTCATTTCTTGGAGGACCTAACCTGCAAAACTGTGAGTACTGAGTTGGGAAGGTAGCCTAGAGTGGGTTCTATACCTAAGTATATACTCATGTATTAAGGGGACATGGAATAAAGAGACCAGGAGTGAATTATAACAGGAGGAAGAGAAGAAGGAGGAAGAAGACGAGGAGGGAAAAGAACAGCAACAACAAACAACAGCAATTCATGTATCCACAGCACTGTTTGGTTTTCCATGTGCTGGTGACTGTGGGACTTGCCTATTCATTCATAGAATATAGATTTAGAGATAGAGGGGACTGTGGAGTTTGTCAAGTGCAAGTTCTTCATTTTACATATGAGAAAACCATGGTTCAAGGAAGCCAAGTGACTTCCAAGGTCTTTCAGTTACTAAATAACAGAAACATATTGAACTTGGGTTTCCTGACTCCAAATTTCATGCTAGCTGACTCAGTGGATAGAGTACTGAACCTGGAGTCAGGAAGATCTGAGTTTAAAGCTGACCTCAGACACTTATTAGCTGTGTGACCCTAGCCTCTGCCTACCTCAGTGTCTTTATCTGTAAAATGAGGATAAAAATAGCACCCCTCTCCCAGGGTTGTTGTGGGGGGAAAATGGTGATTTCCAAACCTTGAAGTGTAATATAAATGCAAACTATTATGATTATTTCCATGTTGCTTATTTTGTGGGATAGAATAATTTCCTATTGAATATATGTATTAGCTTATGGAATACATTTTAGATTGTTTTCCTTTTTTAAATAATTTTTTGAGGCTGAGGTTCACAGAGCTTTGGCCTGACATGAGATAGGCAGATGTGAAGGGCTGTGAGGTCACTATTTTGCAAATGCAAGAGACAGCTGGCAACTGAATATTGGTGCTAGTAGGTCCAGGACAGTGATGGTGGTTTGCTACAATCCAAGGGACTTGCTGCTGGGATGTGAGACCACTCTGCTGTTGCATGTGAGTACAGGGTGAAGCCTGGGGTCCTTCCTCACCCCTCCACCCACCCACTCCCACCCTCACCCCTCACCATTTGCAGGTTGCCTCTTGTCTTTTTGTTCTATCCCAGTAGCTCTCTATTGAGATAAATGGCATTTCCAGCAACTTTATCTCTGATAAGTGTTCCTCTGCAGCTGCAAATGGAATCTGAACGTGCTGCACTCTAATCTAATGGTTATCTCAGTTGACTCTTAAAATGGTCACTCTAAGGACCTCCTGACTCCCTTGTTTCCTGTGCTGTTCCTGAGACTAGTTCTTCATTTTAGGAACTTGGACAGGTCAACTTAGGAGGTCCAGAGATTGGGGCCCAGTGAAAGAAACCATGGCTATTGATCTTTTCCTTCATGGGTCTCTTCTCCATTTATATGGAGATGATTCTGTAAGACTACTCATGATCTTCTATTGTTTATAGACCAATTCTTGGAGTCTCGAAGTTCTCTGCTTCTCTAGGGGGCCTTATACCTTTGTGCTGGCAAATTATTCTGACCATTTGTGGGCTGAATTGCTTTGGTGTATGTGGATTGGGGCAGTCATCCCAATAAAGGTGGTATAGAAGGTTGCCAGAAACAAAGCAAGAGAAAGTATTGTTAAACTCTTGTTTATATGGTGACTGGGCCAGACTGACTCCACTCTCTCCTTCTGCTGCCTTTGGACTACGGACCTTCAGATTAGCACAGTATCTATGTCCAGTAGCAAATGGCCTTGGTGGCCATGGTCTTCCTGGTAGTAATACAATTTCAACATGATGCCACTTTCATGGCCTGAGGAAGACTTAATTGTTAAAATTCCTACGTGTTACTATACTGCTCTTCCTGGTCCGTCTGTCCCGCTCCTTCAAATCATGCCTTCCAATACAGCACCTAATGTTGCCATTGTTAATGGAACCTCTCAGTATCTAGAGTGTTACATCTAGAGTCAGGAAGCACTGAGTTCAAATCCAGCCCCAGGTGTTTACTAGCTGTGTGACCCTAGGCAAGTCTAGGTCTGCCTGCCTTAATTTCCTCAGCTGTAAGATGGTATAAGTGGAAGCAAGGTAGGATTTTTGTTGTTTTCCTTTTGGAGTTTAGTTTTCCAGGCTCAGACTAAATTGTAGACATCAAAAGATTAATCTCATTTGAACCCTGATAATTCATAGCTATGCTGAGTCACGTAGCACTGAGGCAATGAGGGGCTGAGTCTTTGCTACATATTCTGGGGGGTTGTCATTTTGCTTTGGGAGTTTGCTTATGAGAAGGACCTTTTGATTCCTTGGATGGGACTCTGAGTAGCCATCTAAGAGCCCCCTGACTACTAAGATGTTATTTGTGCTCCCCTAGTCTGGTGGTATATTTAAGTGGTTATATTACTTTGTTCAGACAGTTGGAACCCTGTCTGTCAATCTTTGTGCTCATTTCTCTGCTTGTATTTTCTCCACATTCAGAGTGCTGACCTTTCCCCTGAACTAGTGAATGTAATTAAAAATAGGATTGTTAACTCCTTTTTGAGCAGTCTTTCCTTTAAAAGCAGATCAAAGAACCTGTGCTAGCAGGCCATCCTGGGTGTGCTATGGTGCTTGCTGTTACAGATGGGAATAATGGCAGTATCTACCTCTCAGTGTTATTGTGAGGATTAAATGAAATAATATTTGTAAAGCATTTTACAAACCTTAAAATACTTCATAAATGCTAGCTGTTCTTAATCTCAAGTTATTGGGGAAAATACAGTTTGTCAAAATTTTAAATTCTATTTAGTGATAATCAGCCTGTCTCAAATTAATTTTCTTAGATTTTCTTCATTTGTCAAAGCTGCAATCAATTTACAAATTACAAATTACAATGCAGCTTTTGTATTTTTTGAATCTGGCTTTTCTTTTACAATTTATGTTTTAACATAGCAGTACTAATGACTGATATGTTTCCATCTTAAAGCATACAATTAAAATGTTAAAACCACTTGTAAATGAGACAATAAACCTGATTTTGATTTTTAAAGCATTTAAATACACTGTGTGTGTAGCCTTGCCTTGTGTGGTATACCAATCCAAGGATGAACAGTAACACATTTTGGAACAGATTGAATCTGGGACAGCTGTGAGTGAAGGTGATTGGGACAGGTCTCACAGAGAGTTCCCCAGGAAAAGACACTGGAAGAAGCTGTGAATGAATGTATGAGATCAGGTCCTTCTATCTTGAGGCCATGTGTGGATTTTGTAGAGTCAAACACTTGACTCTACATGCTATGGAATTTATACTCTGAAAGAAGTAGATCAGTGGCAGCCAGCTGAGGAGCCTTGCATCTGGGGAGTGGGGCAAGAGGAGTATGACTATGACTAATGAGTGCAGAGGCTAGTCAGGCTGGGAGAGATGACCCTTGCTGTTCCTAAATGCAATTACCTTCTCCTACAGTTCTGAGCTGCCCTAAATACCCCTATTCCTCTGGAGTGGGTGCTTCATTTCTTCTGTATAAACTTGGCCAGAAACCCTGAGGGTCTTCCCCTCCCAGATTGATTTTTTTTTTTTACTAGGTTTGCCTTAATTCTTTGCCTCATTTCTTTTTACCTAACCCTAATCACTGAGTGATGTAACCTCAATCAAACTGAGACCTGGGAAAGGCCTTAGCTTGAAAAGACCAAGGTCTCCCCCTTGCATCTGTACCCATCTCCAGTTGTTCTGATCTATATCTTGCTACTGGACCCAGATGGTTCTGGAGGTGAAAGTGAGGCTGGTGACTTTGCACAGCCTCCCTCACTTAAATCCAATTAACTTGTAAGTCATGACATCATCTTCCTGAAGTCATGGTCCTCTTTGAGGTCGAATGATAAATAATAACTAATCATTCTGTGGCAACTGGCTATGTTCAGTCAATATCTGCCAACAGTGGTTTCTCTGTTCCCCAGAGGTTTCTGACCGTTCCTTTTTTATATCAGATAACCTAGTGCTACATGAAAGAATATTTAGTATTTTCTTAATCCTTGTTTGCCTTGTTATAGACCCAAAATGAAAATGGAAAATGGAGAGGGGCCTGGGTGGTGGGATTGGCCCCAGACAGTTGCCACCTGAGAACATAGGACCCTTTGGCCAGCCCAAGATAATAAACAAGGAGGAATAAGAGGAGAGCGAGAAGGAAAAAGAAAAACTAAAAAAGACAGAAAAGTAGAGAGAGAGAGGGATGGAGATAGAAGAGGGGGGAGAAAGATTTTAACCTTTATTTCCTAGAATATATATGTATACACATGTCTATATGTGCATACACATATATTTATGTACATACATATATATTTATGTATTTTATGTATATATACATGTATGTGTGTATAGGATATTTTAGTGAGCCCCAAAGACAAAGACAAAATGGAAATAGAAGAGATGAATTAGGCTACATGGGATTTCTTGGTTTCCTCTACTTTTGGCACTGGACCCTGTATTGCAGACCTGCACAACATATGGCCTGCAGACTGCTTTCGGCCCATCAAAGGATTTCTGGTGGCCTGCAAAAATAATGCATGATTGCTGCTGCACACTCTCCCGTTTGTCATATGACCTGTGGCAACCAACCATCATCAATCTGTCTCTGGTCTAACCTTATCTGCAGCCCGAAGAAGTTTAGCCTATTTTAATTTTGGCCCCTACCTACTGCCAAGTTGTGTAGGTCTGCTATGTTGGGACTTCATCTATCTTCACTGTGATTTGTAAAGAATATTTTATGGTAGTTCAATGTGCAATATAGATTGAATTTTTTCTAGTATGATTCCACAAGGTTTTTTTTTGTCTTTTAAAATATTACAAACTTTGAGGAAATACTCCTGCAGATTTAGTGACTTAGCCCTGAAAAGGGATCAGAGTGCTTCTCATAAAAGGAAATAGAGACAAGTGCTTGGAGATCATCAGCAGCAAGACAAAACAAGGTGAGTGGTGATCAGTATAATTGCCTCAAGTTATCACCTCTGGCAAGTAGTCAGATATCCTTAGAAGTTAAGGAAAAAAGGTTAGCTGTCTAAGAGAACACAAAATGCTGTGAAACTTGCTTCAAGCAAATATGGCAGGCACGTAGAATTTTGTGTGACTTGTACAGGTTTGCCAGCACTGCGTTATCACCTATGCGCTCACAAAGTACATGTTGGTTTTTGTTTTAGAAAAGAAAATGAAAGGGTTGTAGGAATCCATTTTTACACTCTAAGTTATTGGGGAGATTGAAGTATTTCTTGGAAGAATAGAGTAAGTGCTTCAAGGAAGGAATGAGGAAGAAGAAAGATGTAAAGAGTAAGAAATTAATTTTCCCTTTAAAAATTTGGTTTTATAAACAAGTATGAGTATCTTTATGGAGATCCTGGAGTCAGATCATCTCTGGAAGTCTAGGATGTGATGATGTAGACCTCCAGGTGCCTTTGGGTAGAGGTTGTCCAGTCATGGTGGGAGGGAAAAAGATAATAGTGGCCATGACTCCCTCCTGAGGGATAACAAAGTAGTTATTTGTCAACCAGATAGAACAATTGGGAGGTCCTCTGAGTACATGTACCTCAGGTACATGAGGAGATAGCTTATGAGAACTGGCAGATTTGGTGACTGCTATTCACGATTGCTGTCTTATGTGGGGACAAATGATGCCACCGGGAAAAAGAATCCTAGAAAAATTCTCATAAAAGAGATTTAGGCAAAAAACTAAAGACGTTGGGAGCTTCATGGATACATGGATAAGTGTCTGAGAATAGGTTTCCATACTATGGCTTAAAATAAGGAAATCATCCTTTCTTGGCAAAAGATGGAGCACCAATACCTGAGATCACACCGCTAGAAAGTTCCTGAGGCTGCATTTGAATTCAGCTTTTCCTGACTCCAGGCCCAGTTTCCTGTCCACTGCTCCACCTAGCTGCACCAGAGTCAAGAAGACCTGAGGTCATATGGAGTCTCAGGCATTTATTAGCTGTGTGACTGAGCAAGTCAGTGAACCTCTCTTTGCCTCAGTTTCCTCAATTGAAAAATGCATTTAATAATAGCCTCTACCTCCAAGGGTTATTGTGAGGATCAAATAAGATAGTTCTAAAAAGTGATTATCACAGTACCTGGCATGTAGTAAGTAGGTACAATAGAAATACTTATTCCATTCCCAATGCCTAATATTTTATAGTGGAAATAGACCCAAGAGGGATGGGAGTGAAAAAAAAAATGTGATGTTAAATTCTATATAAGAAAAAAAAAAGACCAACTTCTTGACAATTACTGCTATCCAAAAGTGGAATGGGCTACATTGGAAACTAATGGCTTCCCCTTCACAAGAGGTTAAATGACTATTGGTTGAATATGGAGAAGATTTTTATTCAAAGCATGTGCTGGTCTAGGAGCCCTCTGAGTTCTCACCCCACTCTGAAATTCTATGAGATTTTGAAGCCATGAATAGAAATAATTCTGGTGAGAAGGAAAAAAGGTGACACTGAAGTGACTAGTGTGTATGAACCCAGAACTCTTTGAAGACCTCTGACTTAAAAAAATAAGAAAAATCTGTGTAGAAAATGGAAGCAAGGAAAATGAACTGAGAATGAATGTAAACACAATTCTATGACAATTGTTATCAGTAGCCCTGAAAGAACTGATGAATGCTAAGGAAATAAAAGGATTATTTTTAGTTGTGTTAAGGGCAAGAGAAGGATCAGAAACAGGATAGGATTGTTGGTCAACGTGGATGGGACACAGGGAATGGATGATGCAGAGAGGGTTGATCTACTCAACTCTTGTCTTACTTCGATATTTTTTCTGTTAAAGAAAATATCTAAGTCTTCCTGATTCCTGATTCCATTCCCTGTGCTCTACCCACTGTGCCACCTAGCTGTTCCTATTGGGTAGACCCCCTTCTCAAAATTTACAGGAAGAAATAGTGAAGTGTTACAGGTGACGAGAAGATGTGGATATGGATAGAGTTGCAGTATGCAATGCATAGTGAAGTGAATGCATAGAACATACCATATGAAGATCAGTTGAAGGACATAGGTATGTTTAGCCTAGAAAAGGGAAGGTGCAGGATGAATGTAACTGTACTTGAAGGATTTTATTATAGAAGTGTGACTAGGCAATGACAGAGAAGTAGAAGGTGTGACACAATGATGCTTCTACTGCCCCCTTATTTTTATTCATCCTCCCCTCCTTTGTTCCAGCACTCCCCGGGCTGATATTGCCCACTTTGAGAACCCATGGATTAGAAACTAGTCGCTGAAAATCTTTCTCATTCTTAGATTTTATGATCCTGTGTGTGACCCTTTAGAAGCAGCTACGTGGTATAGCGGGTAGGGTGCTGGTCCTGGAGTCAGGAAGACCTGAGTTCAAATACAACCTCAGATACTTACTAGCTATGTGACCCTGGGGAAGTCACAACCTCTGCCTGCCTCAGTTTCCTCATCTGTAGAATGGGGACCATAATAGCACTTACCTCCCAGGGTTGTTGTGAACATCAAATGAGATCATATCTTCAAGGCCCTTGGTGTAATGCCCTGCACAATATAGTAGGTGCTTAATAAAATCTTTTACAGGAGGGGTTTTTAACCTGAAGTGTGAACTTATTTAAAAAAAAATATATATATATATATATATTTTTTGTTAACTATATTTCAGCATGATTTGTTTCCTTTGCAATTCTGTATATATTTCTTTGTTTTTTTAGTATGTTTAAATTTTTTTCAACATTCACTTTTATAAGATTTTGAGCTTCAGATTTTTTTCTCCCTCTCTCTCCTCCCCCTTCCCCAAGACAGCAAGCGATCTGATATAGTCTATACATGCACAATCATATTAAACATATTTTCCACATTAGTCATGTTATGAAAAAAGAATCAGAACAGAAGGGAAAAACCATGAGAAAGAAAAAAAAACTGAGAAAATAGTATGCTTTGATCTACATTCAGATTCCATAGTTCTTTCCCTTAATCTGGAGAGCATTTTATGCAATGAGTCTTTTGGAATTGTCCTTCAGGGGTGGGGAATCTGAGACCTTGAGGTCATGTAGGTCCTTGGGTGTGGCCTTTTGACTGAGTTCAGGTTTTACAGAGCACATCCTTTTATCAAGAAGATTTGTTCTGTGAAGTTTGGATTCAATCAAAGGGCTGAACTTGAGGACCTAGAGGGCTACACATGACCTTGAGGCCAAAGGTTCCCCACCCCTGTATATATCATTGTATTGCTGAAAAGAAAAGTCTGTCAAAGTTGGTCATTGCACATTGTGGCTGTTACTGTGTACAGTGTTCTGCTGGTTTTGCTCACTTTATTCAGCATCAGTTTGTATTATTTTATATTATGCATTTTAAAACATTCTTCTGAGAAGTTTTAAAAAAAATATTTGTATCCCCAGCACTAAAACATTCGCTGAGAAGTCCATAGGCTTTAGCACACTACCAGAGGGAGTCATGAGGCACAAAAGGAAGGGTCTTCATTTGCTCCTGTTTCACAGAACTTTTTCACTGGTGACTCCTTTTCACCTGAGAAATTTTTATGCAACCCTGGGTATATAGGCATATAAAATAGATACAGAAGTCAAACATTTACTGATAATAAGTCATAAAGAAATTTATTTTAAAGCAATTGTTTGGTGTACATATAATTTTAACATTTATTAAGGACAGAAGCAAATTTGTATACTGAAAGGCAGTGTGTTTGTTTATTTTTACATAAAGAATTAAATCTTGGTTTAATATTTGATACTGATATTTTGGTCATTGCTCATTTAGAAACCATTTACTGTTGTCAAATTTTTTTTGAGATCCCCACATTCAGTTAGGTCACAACCAACAGTTTAAGAAAAGCTAAAGAAGATTGTCCTTAAATAACAGTTTTCAAAAATTTTTATTCAAGGACCCACCCGATGAGAGGCTCCTGTTAGCCCTTGTGCAAAATATCACCCATATGTTAAAAAAAAAAGGGGGGAATGGGTAGAGGGGAAAGAGTAAGAATGGTATTGGGGGTTAAGCAAGAATTCTCTCAAGGAAAAAAGAGTTACAATTTAGGTATACTTTGTTCTCAATTACTTGAGAAGTAGAATATTATGTTATGTCTTCTGTAGTTTTATTTCTTCTATTCATAAAAAGAGCCATGAGAGAAAGCGTTCTACATCAAAACAATGACCTTTTCTCAAGTAAAAGGCAAACCAACAAAGTTAGGAAAGAGAGGCCCTTCAACTTTGTGCTGAGGGGTGCATCCCATCCATTCCTGGTGTGTGTGAGAAGAAAACCGAAGCATCCATAGACCCTTACTTTGTGGTTTAACTATTTGAAATATAGTCTATTTTTAGAACATTTAGAACACCTGCTTTTGTTCCCTACATCCAACTCTTCTGATATCCACCTTACTCATTACCCATTTCACAAAAAATAAACAAAAAGAAACTGTTACACATCAGTGGCAGGGCTTGGTGGATGGTGTTGGAATGGGAAGAGATTTATGGACTCCATGGTTATAGTGAGGTTTCTGGAGACTCATCAAACAAATGGATGAACACTTAAAGCTTGAAAATGTCAGTAGTCATAAGATGGAAAGGGAAGAAACATTGAGCACAAAGAGCTTTCTCTTCAATTTAGGACTTGGCAACTGACTACAGGCAGTGAGGCATTGGATGTATATTCAGGAAAACCTGAGTTCAAATGCTGCCTCAGACATTAGTTGTATAACTCTGGAGAAATCACTTAATTTCTTCCAGCAACAGTTTCCTCATCTATAAAATGGAGATAATATTAGCACATTCCTCACTGGATTGGCATGAGAGAATTTATGCATGGTACTTTGCAAATCTTTAAAACACTTCATAAATACTAGCTACTATTATTTGGGTGAATAATGGACGAATTCATTCATCTGTCAATCAACTAACATTCACTTAACACCTACTACATGCCAGAAACTGTGCTGGGCATACAAAGACAAAAGTGAGACACTCTATCTTCAAGGATATTTTCTATATTCTATTCTCTCAGGAGGAATGTGACACATTCACAGATCAGTAAATATAGGGCAGCTATTTGGAGCAGTAGATAAAGCACTGTGCCTGGAATCATGAATTTTCATCCTCCTGCATTCAGATTTGGTCTCAGACATTTTCTAGCTGTGTTACCCTGGTCAAGTCACTTAACTGTTTGTCTCAGTTTCCTCAACTGTAAAATGAGCTGGAGAAAGAAATGGCAAACCACTTCAATATCTTTGCCAAGAAAACCCCAAATTGGATTGAGTCAGACATGGCTGAAAAATGACTGAACAACAACAAATATAGGATATGTGCAAAATATATACACTGAGATTGGGGGTACACTCAAAACTGCCAGAATTAGGCAAGACTCTTGAAGGAGATGGCCTTTGGTCTGATCCTGGAATACAAGCAGGGGTTGGAAGAGGTTGTAACAGGTGAAGACAAGAGGTGAAGACAGTAGGTAGGATTTATATGTAGGGTTTTATAGTTTGTAAGGATCTTTGCAGACTTCCCTGTTAGATTGTAAGCTCCTTGAGAGCAGGGACTGTCTTTTGCCTCTTTTTGTATCCCCAGTGCTTAACACAGTGCCTGGCACATAGTGGGAGCTTAATAAATGTTTATTAACATTATCTCACTCAAGAACTTCTCTTATTCCCCTTTCCCCTTCTTCCCCCCATACTCTTCAGCCTGTAAGAGACTAAGATCAGGCATCATCTCCTTTCCTCCTTTTGGAGGATAGGGGAATGGAGATGATTTGCCCAAGATCATTAAAAGCATCAGAGGCAAGATTCAAATCTTAACCCACAAGTTCAAAACAGTTACTACCCTACTGTGCTGAAGAAGGAGGGTAATCAGTAGGAAAGGGTGTTGAATGCCCTCTGGTAGAAAGAGCTTTGGGAATGGAATAAGATTATTTAGGTTCAATTCCCAATAAACCTACCCCTAGACTCAAGTTTCCTCATCTATCAAATAGGAGGGTTGTTAGAATATAAACTCCTTGAGGGTAGAGATTGTTTGATTTAAAAAAAAAATGGTATACCCAGACCAAGGCACCTGGTATATGGTAGATGACTAATAAGAGCTTGTTTAATGACTTGATTGAGTAGATAACTGAAAGTCTGTTTTAGCTGTAACTGCTATGAGACATTTTAAAATTTTAACTCAGGAGAGGAAAGATGACTCATACTGGTTAGGAGACCTTACTGTGCATTCAAAAGAGACTTAGTAAGTGCTGACGGCTGGCTCTCTGATGAAGAAGGGGCAGCCGGGGAGCAGAAGCAATCTCCATAATAGAAGAGAAGTTTTTAACCACTGGTTCCTGCTAGGCTGCCATTTGCTTCTGCAGATCAGATTTCCACAAGCACTTTGGCTCTTTCTCTTGACCCTTTTTATCGACTGGCCCCAAGCCAGGACTGCTCTCCCCTTCACCTTTTGGTTTCTTTGACTTCCTTGAAGACTTATGGCTAACACAACTTTCTGTAAATGATCTTTCTAGGATTCCCTCCCCTCCTAAAACAGGGGCATGTATCCTCCACTCCCAGTGTTAATGCCTTCTGTTTGATATTACCTCCCATTTTATATATAGATAGATAGATAGATAGATAGATAGATATAGATATAGATATATGATGTATTTAGTTATTTGTATGTTGTGTCCTTTAGAATGTGAGCTCCTTGAGGGCAGGGACTATGTTTTTGCCTTTCTTTGTATCTTTAGGAACTTGCATTTTATAGAGGAGGAACTGAAGAGAACAGGGCTATTGCCCAAGGTCACCCATCTAGTAAGTTTCTGCGGCCAGATTGGTACTTAGGACAAGTCTTCCTGAATTTAAGCCCAGTGCTCTATCCACTTCACCACCTAACTGCTCTATATTTACTGATCTGTGAATGGGCACATTTTCCCTGATAAATATAAGCTCCTTGAGGGTAGGTAGTGTCTTGCTTTTGTCTTTGTATGCCCAGCACAGTGCCTGGCACATATTAAATGCTAAGTGAATGTTTGCTAATTGATGGATGGGATAACTGACTGATCCCCAGAAGTTTCAACCTATACTGAGAAATCTACCATATAGAATAATGTAGTTTTTATAGTATTCTTTTGTGTACATATCTTACCACTCCTACTAATTTGATATCTCTTGGAGGGGAGGAAGTATATCTTATTTTTTCTTCTATTTTTCCCCCTCTTCTCCCCATACCTTTTACAATGTGTTGTATATAGTAGGCACTTCATAAATGCATGTCTGTGAAATGAATGAAAAGTGAAAAGTCATTCCTTGCCTGAAAACAGGACTACTCTTAGACCTTTTTTGACAGTCATTCAGTTGTTTTTCAGTCATATATGACTCTTCATACCCCCTTTAGGGGTTTTCTTGGCAAAGATACTTGGAGTGGTTTGCCATTTCATTCTCTAGATCATTTTAGAGATGAGGAAACTCAGGTAAACAGAATTAAATGACTTGCCCAGGGTCACATAACTAGTATGGATTTGTCACATAACTAGCTGGATTTGAACTCAGGAAGAAGAGTCTTCCTGATTCCAGGCCTGGCCCCCTATCCACTGAAACTACCTAGCTACCCAGAGATACAAGTGTATATCATGCAAACAATAATAATAGACTATGAGTTCCTTGAGATCAGGGACTCTTTTGTTTGTTTTGTTTGTTTTTGGCATCTCTTTGTGTCCCAGTACATACCTCAGTGCATAGCATATAGAAATTTTTTTTAATAAATGGTTTTCAACTTCACTTAAGAATAATGATCTAGATATTTCATCTGTCGGGAAAAGTTTAAGAGCAGTTCCACTTGGAAGCAAATGATGGACTAGAATAATCATTCTTGCCTCCCTTCATTCATTCCACAAACAATCATTTATCTATGTTGTAAGGGTTTCCATAATGCTCTCAGAAGTCAGGGAAATCTCAGTGGACCTGGACTTAACAATCTTCCCTGTCAAGACAGACCTCCTTAGAGATGATCTAAACCCCTTCTCCAGTGAGTGAAGCCCATTTCCATTTCTAAAATACTTCTTCAGTTTGCATTTACTTCCTGTTCTCCTTCCTCAGTGGAGGCACTGAGTCTTTGTCTCTCATCCTCCCCGAGGGGACTCAGTGAAGAGATGGAAAACACTTAAGATAGAAGACTTGCTGATAGTGTAAAGATAAAAATAAAGTTTCATTCACTCCTCCTTCTCCACCCCTCCCCTTCCTCTGCCAAGAACAAAATAGAAACAGAACTCCAAGCCCTCAGTATCTGCCCAGAGCTCTGCAAGACAAGACCTCAGACATAGACTGATGGCTGAGAAACTACCTTCATTTGATGGACAGTGGAGTAGAGTTCATTAGATCTATCCTTCCACCTCGTAAACCTTGTTCTGATTGGTGGAGTCTCACTAAACCCGATGAGAACACTTTGGTGGCTCATATTAAAAAAAAAAGACACATATGTAATCATGCTAGGGGCTCTCAGGAAATTCTAGTGATGAAGTAAGGACAGGTCACTTCCCCTTCTTGTGCATTGCAGGGCTGGGGTGGTGCTGAGAAGCCTGTATAATCCTCTTTCTCGAGACTACAGTGAATATGGACCATGAAACAGTGGGAAATATTGTTTTGCTGGCAATTGTCACCCTCATCAGTGCCGTCCAGAATGGTAAGGGAAATCCCTTGATTCAGGATGATAAATGTTCTTTTTACAAGAGGTAGTCAGAATTTAGAAGTCAGCAGTTACCCAGTTAAGGCTTGTGAAGTAGAGTATGTGTTGTGTGTGTGTGTGTGTGTGTGTGTGTGTTCATGTATTTGTATGTTTCCTTATGGATATTCAGATGTATGGGGTGTTGGGGTTCAGGCTTTCTCACTGTTACTGATCCCCCCCAATATTTCCCCTTTTTATTTTAACAATGATGGCAAATCATGTTTGTTGTGCTGTATCTATAGCCCAGGGATTGTTTCAAAGTACTTAGCAAAGGAGCAGTACTCTCAGTGCTTAATCCAAAGTCGAACAGGGTAGACAGGCAATGGGGAAAAGATGAGATTCGGATGGAGCAGGGAGCCAGGTTCCTCTGCCACTGAAATTTCACCAGTTTTGACCTTAGTACTACTAAGTTGGATTCCAGAGAGCATGACTCTTCCTTTCCAAAATTTATTTAGGGACTAGCTTTCTTGTCTGCTTTCTTCTTGAGGGCCTCCAATAGCTAGTCTGTCTTCATAATAGCATCTCCTTATTGCTGTATAGTTTGACAGTTTTCAGGTACATTAACTGACAGATCCATTCAGTGCTTTCCATATTTATGTCTCTATGGATAGATATCTGAAATTTCTTTCTGGTCATCATACAGGTAGAGGATTTTACAGTTTCCTTGATGATGTTATTAGTATTAAAAATGCCCTAGAATTGAAAATATTAATGACCTCTTATATTTGTATTGTACTTCAAGGTCTGTAAGGTACTTTAGATACAGTATCTCATCTGAAAAACTCTGTAGCATTTGGAAGTGAACTTTTACATCATTAAATCTCAAGTTAGTCTAGTTTTAGTGAAACACAATAAATGTCTCCTGTGAGTTCAGCTACTTCTTGTGGCATAGTATAATTCATAAAGTACTGAACTTGGAGTCTGGAGGACTTGGGTTCAAATCCTGCCTCAACACTTACTAGCTGTGTGACCGTGGACAATCTACTTAACCTCTCTGGGCCTCAGTTTCCTCATTTGTAAAATGAGGGAGTTGGACTTGATTACCTTGAACCTCCAACTCTAAATCTATGAGTTATGCTTGCTAGAGGAAGGCACATGTAAGAGAAGAAAAAAACAACCAAGAGGATTCTGAATTAAATTAAAAAACTGGGTGTGATTTAATAACTATCATTGAGCATTTAGCTGCTTTTTGTATCTAAGAACTGTGAAGTACTTGATCAAGTTTGGGACACTCTTTTGTGTTTTAAGTTTGGTTATGCTTTCTTTATTGTTTCCTGACCAAAGAGAAGAATCTCTCTATGCCTGTAGAGTCCTACAGGGGGGCAAACCCTGCTAACTTGCAGCCACACTGCCTTTTGTAAGGGAGTTAGCAGACAACTGAGACTAGATACACTTAAAAGAATTAATTCATTTCCTAACTATTTGCCACTTTTAGTCTAAACTTTTTTTTTTCTGGCAAGTCTATATGATACAGAGATTATATAGCTCAGTGAAGGAACTTTGCTTATGTTGATTTATCTTCAAGGCTATAACACTCCTCTCAGACACATAGGATAGACTCCCTGCTGTCCTTTCATCAATAAAAGGCTAGCCAAAGCCAGGAGAAACTATTCCTTTCTTCTGAGAAGGGAGTGGTTAGTAGCCAAGTGTTTTTGAAACCTCCTTGCAATTCCCAAGGATGGGAATCCTTGTTTAGATCTGTATTGGGATTTTCTCTATTTGCAGCTAAAAAGTTTAGCTATTGGGGATTAAGGAGCAGCTAAGTGGCACAGTGGATAGAATGCCTGGCCAGGAGTCAACAAGATTCACATTTGTCATCTGACCTCAGATACTTACTAGTTGTGAGACCCTGGGCAAGTTACTTAACCCTGCTTGCCTCAGTTTCCTCATTTGTGCCATTATTATCCCCATTAAACAGATCAGGAAACTGGAGCAGACAGAAGTTGAGTGATTTGTACAGGTTCACGTATGTAGTAAATATCTGACATGGGACTTGAACTCAGGCCTCCTTGACTTCATGTCAAGCACTAACCCATCACATAACCTGTAGTTAATGAAGTTTGAGTATATATACTATTTGGATACTTGTCAATTTGTCTTCTCTGCTTCTTAGTTTGATTGTGAGTTATCAATTCAAACAAATATTTTGCCCCTAAATGCACCTAATATTTTATGCCAAAGCAGCTGATACGTACAAAATACTGCTTTCTATAAAAAATAATGCGCAACTTGTCTGTGCTTTTGCTACCTTATAACAACAATCCTGCTTCCTTCAGTCCTGCTTCTCCCTTATTGAACCTCATGCTGTTCCCCTCTTTGAGGTCTCTGCTCTTGAGGCAGTGACAGGGAAAAGTGACGTGACATTATCGCTCCCTCTGGACAGGAGAGAGAAGGATTTGTCATTGCCCACAGAGAGTTTGCAGAGGAACACCTTTTATATTCCTATCTGGTTTGAGGACAATCCAAAGATCCAATCTCCTCTGCAGGGAGTGAGCTAGACTTCCTCTAGGCATGCAGAAATTAAGAAGAATCCCAGAGGAATCTCTTGGGAGTAGGAAACAACTATGTGGAGCACAGTGAAAAGAGGGCTGGATTTGGAGTCAGGGAATCTAAGATTAGGCTCTATCATTCTCTACACATGTGATCAGGAACAAGTTGCTTAACGTCTGTGGGCCTTGGTCTTATCAGATGGTCAGATAGTCAGATGGACACGTATGGCCTTTATGATTCCATGGTATCCATCTGACATGATTCTATGATATTTAAAAACATTTCTTTGTAACCATGAGCAACCCAATGTCCCACTCATAGGCTCATTGAAAATAGTAAGAGAAACATGCAAAAATGATCTTTTTTTTTCCATGTTCCTTTTCTATGAGTGTATTATTATTTTTTAAATTTGCATTTTGTTACCATGGGCTCTGTTGTCATTGTGGTCCTAGACAATGAGAAATTGTGCTGTTCATATCCTGTGACCATCCTCTGGGTTTACCTCTGGGGTTTAATTCAGTGACACCAGTTCTCTGTCCAATTGAGGAAAGACCTGGAAAAAGAAAGACATAAAGCCTGCCTGACTTCACTTCCCCTTTTTTTGCTGTCAAAGTTCCTTTGGTCATCAACATTTTTTAATTTGTAGCAAACATCTAGCTATCAATGCTGTAAAAAAATCAGATTTGGGGGAGGGAGAGGAATAAAACAACTAAAACCTCAAACTAGAACAAGTTGAAAACTCTTAATTCCAAGAATCAAACCTGTAAGCCTGTGAAACCTGGTTTCTTTTCCAAGAAAGAGAAATACATTGCTTGGATACAGGGAGCCAGGAAGCTTTGCATTGATCCTGCAAAGTTGCCAGCTGTTTTTGACAGGAAGAGGGAGCCAGGAAACACAGACCCAGAGAGAGCATTTTTCTTAGGAAACCAAGCTAATTGAAAAAGCAAGACAAGGATGAAGGAAAAGAAAGAGGGGGAAATGAAGTTGTATTGATGAAAACCTGGCTTTTGTGAAGGTGAAACAGATGTGTCTGAGTGCCAGGAGAGGCACTACTTGGTGTTTAGAAATACTCCAGGCATCAGATATGTATCATCACCTCATCAACCACAGCAGAAAGCCTGATTCTATAATCTCCCTTCTTTTGATTCTCATTTAAAGTCAGACTTCTTTTTTTGATGTATTGGTTAGTTTTCCTGTCTTTCTCCTTCTCTTAATAAGACCTTATTTTTAAAACTTTGTCCTAATGTATTGGCTCTCTCAGAGATGGAGGTAGAGGCAGAGGGATGTACTGGGACATGTAGTTGATATAAACACAAAAATACATCAATGATATTTTATTAAAAAAAGAAAACAGTGCCCAGAACCAGAGAACTAAGAATGTTGGCATCTGGGGAAAGAGGGTAAAGGTATTCTCAGTTGGATGCTTCCTCCCTTTTAGAAATCTGAACATTTCTGATGTGCTTTTCCCATCATCTTTAACTGGGGTGGGGGGTGGAGCATGTCGAAGAGAAACATAGTGATCCTGGCTTGGGGGTTGGGGAGGAACTTGCCTCTTTGGATCACCTAGTAGCTCCCAGTTTAATAGATCCAATTAGCGTTTATTAAGCGTCTACTGGACACTGGCAATATAGAAGACAACAGGAAAAACAGTTCTGCTTTCTTTCTTTCTTTTTTTCCTTTTTGGAAGGGGGGAGGTAGGGCAGTTGGGGTTAAGTAACTTACCCAAGGTCACATATCTAGTTTTGTGTTAAGTGTCTGAGGCCAAATTTGAACTCAGGTCTTCCTGACTCCAGGGCTGGTGTTCTATTCACTATGCCACCTAGCCACCCCTATTTCCTGCTTTCAATGAACTTATGTTCTAGGTTTAGGGACTTGAGTGGGGGGAGAGAATAAGCTTCTTTTTGTGCACTAAATTTTAGATGCTTTCAATAGAATGTAATCTCCTTGAAAGCATTTTTTTTGGTCTAGAACATTATAGGCATTTAACAACTACTTGTTGAACTGAATTGAATTTTGAGACTTCCACCTAGAGATATATAATAGGCATTTGATTATTTATAATTATTAACTGGAGCGTAGGAGAGAAATTAGCATCTGGGAATATTTGAAAATGGATGATACTGAAACCAACAGGGGCTGATGGAAATCACCAAGAGAAAGTGAAGAGGGCCTAGTATAAAGCCTTGGAAGCCAGTCTATAGGAGATGATATGGATGATACAGCAAAGGGAACCATAAGAGTGATCAGACAGGGAGAAGGAGAATCAGTAGACAGTAGTATTATAAAAGCTGAGAGGAGAGAGAATATCCAGGAGGAAGGGATAGTCAGCATTGTCAAAACCAGCAGAGAGGCAAGAAGGATAGGACTGAGGAAAGGCTATCAATGTACCAGTTGAGACATCAGTGATAACCTTGGAGAGGGTGGTTTCAGTTGAGTGGTAAATTTGGAAGTCAGATTACAAGAACTAAGAAGTGAGTGAGAGAAGAAGTGTAAACAAAGAGTGGGGATGACTTTTTCTAGGCGTTTGTGAAATGGAGAAGACATAAAACTTTCTGTTTCAACTTATTATTCTGTGAAGCCAGGTGCTATTTCAGGAATGCCTGGCAGTTTCAGGTTAGCAGATATGTGATAAAAGGAAGACTGATTCTCTTCCCTACCCACCTACCTATCTTCTCAACTTCTACCATCATTCCTATTCACATGCAGGTGGGACCCCAAGGACCCATGATTTTCCATGGTAGTATAAGACTGGGGTCTTCTTGGAGGCATCAAAGTAGTTGGATTGAGAATTTACCTATCAACCCAGATCATGCAGATTTGTGCCTACATGATTGCACCTACAGTGTGTGTATATGTAGATGCATGATGGGAAGGGGGGAGGTGGTACAGAAGGGAGTGAATGACCATGGATCATGTGTGGTTATGTTTCCCAGATGGAGGTAGAAAGAGTATGTGAGGCAATTGGATCTGAGTTCTTCAGACACTGATAAGGGGGCTGGTTGAACAATGTATTCCACAAGGGGCCTGTAGTGTTGATGGACCTACCCTTTCTCTGCATTCTTAACTTTACTGACTTCTGCCAGTAGTCACCCTTCCTTCCAAATGCCTTTCAGGCCAGTTTGGCCCCTTTTTAGTTTATCTGCATGTGGAGCTTTCACTACTGCAGTTACAACTCTGCCCACAATTGAACAAATATTCCTGATATCATCTGATCAATATGGCAGCACCATTACTTTTTGTAATCTGTATAATCTCTCTTTATTAAAGCAACCGGAGCTTCTGTTAGCCTTTAAAGCAACTCTCCCACCTTACTGGCTCATGTTAACTTTGTGGTCACCAAAAACCCTGAAATAGTTTTCACACGAGTTATTGCTAATCCTCTATTCTTTATTTGTGCAAACTTAAACAACAACAGCAACACTTTATACAAGAATTTGTATTTATCTCCGCATTTAATCTTGGTTCCAACTCATCCTATTTAAAACATTTTGAATACCAATTCCATCATCTTCTCATTCAACACGTATTTATTGAAACCTACTATATGTGAAATATTCGTTTTTAATTTAAAATTTTTCTTAATTTCTTTGTGTTTTTTTTACATTTCAGTCATTTTGCCATGTACCCTTCCCCTACTATCCAGAACCCTTCCTTATAATAACAATGAAAAAAATCTAAACAAACCACATACAGCAACTGTATCTGTCCACATCTGCCACATCTGCCATCTATTGTTATCTGACCTGGATTTAGTGTTAGACGTTATGCCAATTGTGAATTTATTTACTGTTTTGTGTTTCCTTTCTTTATATTATTTTTAATAATTGTGTATTTTTCCTCTGGGTTTTGATTGTTTAACTCTCCATAAGTTCATACAATGAACTTCCCATGTTTTCTGAGTTCCCCATATTTGTCATTTCTTATAGTACAATACTACTTTTACGTTTATATACCACAGTTTATTCAACCATTTCCCAATTGATGGACATTCACATTACTTCCAATTTTTGACTACCACATAAAGTTCTACTATGAATGTTTTGGTTTATATTGTACCTTTCTTTTTGTCTTTGACTTCCTTAGGCACATTTACATAGTAGTGGAATTTTGCTGGCTCAAAGACTATGAAAAATTTCATTTATTTTATCCAATAATTTCAAATCGTTTTTCAGAACAATTAGATCAGATCATAACTTCACCACCAGCATGTTAATACATTTCACCTCCTGCAGCCCCTCCAGCATTGACTTTCCACTGTAAGAAGGGTGTTCCATATACCTACCTCAGTAATTATAGAGGACTTGGACTTTCTTAATCAAAGGTATAAACTAGGTATGAAAAGGTCTACACATTTCCATTGAATCCATTGATTAATAATAATTCACTAAACTAAGTGAATCTAATGGGGAAGGTGTGGAATGCTTCCAGCCATTGGAGAGATGAAATGATGCCACACAGGAAAAGTATTGGAATTGGTTTGAGAGACTCAGTCATGCTCTGTGGTGCTCCTATAAAAACAGCAAGCTGGTTCAGAAAGCAGCACTTAATTGTCTGGTAGACTTAGAGGAGAGAACTCAGATTCTACCTTCTGCAGGAGGCCTTTTCCTGAGTCCCCACCCCTACCCACAGAAGGTCTGAGAGGACCTTCTGTTTGCACTGTATATATCTCGAAAATATAGTTATTTGAGTTTGCCCCATTGGAATATGAATTCCTTGAAGGCAGGGACTTTTTTTGTCTTTTATTTTATCTCCAGGGTTTAATGCAATCCCTGACTGATCACCTCAGAGCAGTTCCTGTAAAACTCCAGAGAGGTAATCGCGGAGGGGAAGGAGGGGACAAAAGAAGAGCCTTTCTCTGTCCCTCTCCCCCAAGCTCTTGACTAGAGGATGACCTCATAAACTTTGAAGGATTGGAAAATTAGGACTTTTCATAATCATCTCTTAAAAAAAAAAAGAAATAGAAATATATAAATACACACATATATTTAATTGAATAATATTTAATTTCATTGATATAAATCATATAAACAAATTTTATATAACTGAGATTACATTGTTGCATTAGAATCCCCAGGTCCCTTTATTAGTCATTCAGTTTACTGTCATATAGATACATAACATGTTCTGCACATATGTACTGCGTGCAACAGGACATGGGGCAATGGAAACAAGGGCTTTCTACACTCAATCTCCTAGCACTCTGCCCCTCCTAGGCTCTGTGTAGGAGTTATCTGTCAATCACTGGCAAACTTCTACCTAACATGGTCCCTTGGGTAGATTCAAGCTGTTAGCATTCTCCCTCAAGGTCATAGTTAAACAAACACATTAATTAGATTAGTAAAGACTTGATGATATCATCCATAGTAGCAGAAACTATTGCACATCTCAGTTTTCCCTCCTCTCCCCACCCAGCATGAAGCCTTACTTCCTATTTGCTCCCTCTTTGGTCTTGAACAGCAGAGGAAGCAACTAGCAACTTCTCCTGGTAATATGAAGTTGTCCCAGCAGTTTGTCGGTACTGGACTGGTCACCAGGCTTTCCTGCCCAGTACTGACAGCTGCAGAACTGTTGGCCATTGTCCATCCTGGCTCCCTGAGCTATGCTGACTCTGCTCGCTCTCATCTGAGCAGAACAGCAGCCGCACAGTCTAGGGAATTATGGGACCATCCCTGTGGGTGTAGCCCTGCTAGTCCACCAAGTCTATATCTTTTTACTCCTTTTTTCTCTTTGTTGCTTTCCACATTCTGATGTCCTCTATCACTCTGTCCTGGCCAATCCTTCTGGGTTATAAAGCCAATCACCATACCTCAGTATTGGAAGTCCTTTGGGAAACATCAGTCTGTGACTGGGAGCTGCATTCCAAAGGAAACATCACCTAATGATATTTGTAGACAAAGGTCTTAAAGCCTTATTAACTCAGTAGTTTATAGACATAGAGATGGAACTGACCTTAGAGGCCATCCAGGCCAAACACCTTATTTTACAGATGAGAAAACTGAAGCCCACAATAACTTCTGTCCTTCCTCCCTGTTTCTTTCTCCTGTAAATGGCTGGGCATTTCCATTGATACTCTTTCTAGATCCTATTTGTTGTGCTCCCTCATGTAACAAAGGCTTAATCTTTAATAATTGCTCAGTGCTAGGCCAGTTCACACAGATGTCAGAGGTCAGCAAAGACAACGGGGAATCTAGTCTCCTTGACAAAGAAAATAGGCACATGAAGCGTTTTGATCAACACAAATGTATTGTATGAAGCAGAGTTTAAACACAGGTGGCAAGAGGAAGGGAGAAGTAGGTTTGAGGAATTGTCAGTCTTGGGAAATGTCTTTGATCCAATTATTATCTACTGACCCCTCCTGATCTTAGAGTCCACTGACCAACCATGTTTCAAGTATAACATTGACAACTAACAGGTACAGGGCTCTGCTCCAAAGTGACCCACCCAGACAAGATAGCTTCACCTTTTTCTGGTCTGGTATTTAAAAAAACAAAATCTCCGTGTAATCACTTGGGATTCTTATTGGCAAGCCACCATATAGTGCATTTACTATCACAGATGATAATATATAGTAACATTTATGCAGCACTTTGCAAAGCTCTATATAAATAGGTTTATAAAGCACTATATCTATATTCTATCATTTGAACCTTGGAGCAATCTGGTCAGGTCACTGGCATTATTATCCCCATTTTATAGATAAGGACAGTGAAAGTGAGAAAGTTTAGGTGACCTGCCCCAGGGTTATACAGTTAGTGAGCATCTAAGGTGGCATTTGAACTCAGCTCATCTTGACTCCAAGTCTACCCCTAAATTCACTGTGCTGCCTAGCTACCTCACAGATCATTCTAGAATAAGTGTATGTATGTATATATGTATTCTATATACATACATACATATATATGGAGAGGGAAAGAGAAAGAGGAGAGAGGAGAAAGAGAGGAGAGAGGAGAGAAATAAAGAGATAGAGGAGAAAGAGAAAGAAAGAAGAACAGACAAAGGAGAGAGGAGAGAGAGAGAACCTTTTGGTGTGACTGATATGGTTGAAATTGGCAGATATATTAAGCAGAGATTCAGATGCTGCATTAGTGAAACTTCTAAACCTTCAGTTTGTTCTCACAAGAAATATTTTCTATTTTCTCTCAACAGTGGGAATTGAGTCTTGGAAGACAATGGAAGAGAATGTTTTCCTACTCTTTGCTAAGGGATGAGTTACTAACATCTGAAGCATTTATGTTGAGAATGGTCTATTTCTTTTCTCTTTATTTTATTCCCAATTAAGTGTATGTTAGTGGTCTGGTCTGCTCACCTTGTACAAACTTAGAGGTTCCCAGATAAACTGAGATGGTCAGTCAAAAAACATTTATTAAGTGCTTACTATGTATCAAGTACTGTGCTAAGCTCAGAATGGGGTTTTAAGTTGAGGGAGGCACACTTTGGTGCTGTACATTTAACTCATAAATCTGCATGAATCCAGAGTTAAATGACATGTAGGTTAAGGTAATAGTCACCCTCTAGTTCTAATTCTAGCTTCTAGGACAAGCAGAAAAGCCTAATATCTCAGATGATGACCTTTCAGTCGTGTCTCCACAAAATTTTCTTCTTTCCAGAGTCTCTGTGTCTAGTTGCTTTGATCAGCCCTCACATGATACAGTTTCTAGTTCTTTCACTCACACATTCATTTTCCTTTAGAGGCGCCATAACTTGTCAATATTCTTCCTGAAATGGGGTGCCTAGAATGTAATCTGATCCAGAGAGGGCTCAGAGGAACGATCATGTTTTTCATTCCAGACCCTGGATTTCTGTGAATGCAATTTCAGTCCACATTGGCTTTGCTCCCATCACTCTGAGTTGTCACATCATACTGTTGTCTCGTATTAGGTTTGTAATTTCCCCAAATTTCTAGGTCCTCTTCACATGAACTCTTGCCTAGCTCTATCATAGCATCATAGAGAGGGAAAAGAACTTGGGGATCATCTGGTTCTGACCCCCAATCCCTCCTTTGGCAGATGAGAAAACTGAGATTCAGAGACTTCAGTGACTTTCCCAAGGTCACACAGGCAACAGACAACAGAACTTGGATGTGAAATGAGCTTTTCTGATTTCAAACACAGTAGTCTTTTCACTATGCTATGCTGTCTCACATGTTTTCCTCATACCACACCTCTGTAGTAGAGTTTTAGAACCCATGTGTAGGATTTTTCACTTATCCTTGTTAATTTCATCTTATCAGATTTGTTCCATTTTCCCAGCCTGTTACAATCCTTTTGGATTGAATTAGATTCCAATTCAGTCATCTTCTATATTAACTATCCCTTTCAGTTTTACTTCATATGCAAATCTTCATAAACATGAAATCTATGCCTCCATCCAAGGCATTGATAAAACACTGAATGGAAGCAGGCCAAGGACAGAGCCCTTCACTAGGAATCTCCCTGTTGTTTCAGTTCCACCAATTTCAAATCTACCTAATTGTATTCTTATCCAACCTAACTTTCTCTATCTTTTCCCTAAGGACATCATCATCTATCTGCCAGTCAAGTAACACACACACACACACACACACACTTACGCACGTGCACACACACACACAGACACAAAAAGAGGAAATGAAATTAGACTGGTCTGACTTGTTTTTGGTTTATCTGTGGTGGCTTGTCCAGATAGCCACTTCCCTTTCAAACCATTCCTTTAAGAATTTGTTCTAGAATTTTGAAAGGATTGATTTCCAATTTCAGTTGCCCATGGTTCGAAGGAAACAATTTTCTTTTTGAAAATCAACCCTGAGTCATAGTTTCCTCATCTCAAATGAGGAAGCTGGACTATCATCTGGCTTCTCACCTCCCTTCCAGCTCTAGGCTCTGCCCCTCTGATTTGTTGGCCTCGACCCTGTGACATCTCTTTTATTCTGCAAGCTTTTTTGAGGATCACTGATGAGACAGTTGCATCTTCCAGGTCTTTTTGTTTCTGTAGGGGTTATCTGAGCTTGATCACTTGAAGTCATTGAGGGCAGCTAGCTGTTCTCATCCTGTCTCCTCACACACACATTTCAATCCTTCCGCAGCCAGATTTTTCCTTTATTTTTCTAGTATGATATTTGTTTTTCTTAGCAGAGAAAGCAGAACCAAAATAGGAGTTGAATGGTGGAAAATGGAAATCTGTTTTGCATGGAGTGTATGGGGCATTTAGGGAGGACTCGTACCTCTGGTATGAGGGCTTTCCAAGCCCTTTTCAGGGCTGCTCATCCACCTTTGGTGTCCACATGCCACCCAGTTCTTCTCACCTGTAGCTCCAAGAGGCTGTAGCATGTGCAGCAGCCACACTCTGATAAAACCTCTCAGTCAATACGCTGAACCAGGTTGAGGGCAACTGATTAGCCTCAAACCCAGGGAGATGTCTACTCCAAGCATGTGAAGACTTTCCCTGGTGCAATAGGCAGATGAGAACAGTCTATCCCAGTGAGCACGAGAGCAGTTAGAGCGGGTGCTGTGGAGCACTTAGAGTTCAATCAGACATCAAAGATGCTAAATTCACCCACTGCATCCCGGGCCATTATCAGTCATCTTGACTTTTGTCCTGCCCCTAGATTTTGGAGGCTGTAGAAGAAAGGGTGAGGCTGATGACTTTGTGTAATTCTGCCTCACTTGGATCCAGTTCACACAAGTCAGGACATCACCCTGTGATCTCACTGGTCCTCTTTGAAAATGAAGGACGAACAACAACATTTTGCATGACTTCATATGTATAATCAGCACCATATTGCTTGCCTTCTCATGGCTGGGGACAGGCAGGAGGGAGAGAATCTGGAACTCAAAATTTTAAAAATGAATAAAAAACCCCCCAAAATTGGTCTGTGTTATCTGTGATTATCACCACATAAGATAAAAAAACTAGAAGAGACCTCAGAGATCATCTTGTCCAACCCTCTCATTTTACAGATATGTAAAATGAGGCACAGGGAGGATGGGTGACTTACCCTTAGTCTCAAAGGTAGTAAATTTGAGAGGCAGGATTTAAACTGGGGTGCTGTCACCCCCGAGCCAGTGAGTGATCTTTCTACTGTGTGCCACCACCTCCAAAAAAAACTGGCCGTCTCTTCCTGGAGTATCTTCTTTCTCCTAGTGTATCTTAAAAAGGCTTTTTTGGGTGGTTCTTAGCTTTCATGATAAGTATCAGGCTGACAAGAGTCTTTTCCTGACATTATTCTTATAGGTCTGTGGCAGTCTTTTTGTATCCGTTTTTAGCCACCTGTTCTTACATGTGTCTAAAACAATCTTAATCAATGAATTCCTTATTCAAACACATTAGTGTTTTTATACTCCATTTATCTACTTCATTGGAACTGTTTGGTTCTGGAGAGTTTCATGTCCCTCTTTAGCCAGCTTCTCTTATAAAAGGTGGCCTCCCTGTAGCAGATCTTAAATTGTATCATTAAGCAGCAATTATCAAAACTAGTTGGTACTGACTAAGAAATAGAGTGGGGGATTAGTGGAATAGGGTAGGTACATAAGACACAATAGTCAATGACTATGATAATCTACTATTTGATAAACCCAAAGACTCTAGCTCCTGGGGTAAGAACTCAATATTTGACAAAAACTGCTTGGAAAACTGGAAAATAGTATGACAGAAGCTAGGCATAGACCAACATCTTACCCTCCATATCATGATAAAGTCAAAATGGTTACATGATTTAGATATAAAGGCTGATAATATAAGCAAACTAGGAGAGCAAGAAATAGTTTACCTGTCAGATTTATGGAGAACAGAAGAATTTGTGCCCAAACAAGAGCTACAGAACATTATGAAATGCAGAATTTATAATTTTCATTGCATTGAATTGAAAAGTTTTTACATGAGGGGAAGGTAGGTGGTGCATTGAATAGAGCACTGGCCCTGGGGTCAGGAGCTCCTGAGTTCAAATCCAGCTTCGGACACTTAACACTCACTAGCTGTGTGACCTTGGGCAAGTCACAACCCCAATTGCCTTGCCTTCCCCCCTCCAAAAAGACAAAAAAAAAAGAAAAGTTTTTACATGAATAAAGTCAATGCAACCAAGATTAGAAAGGAAACAGAAAGCTGGGAAACAATTTTTATAGCCAGTGCCTCTGATAAAGGCCTCATTTCTAAATATATAGAGAAGTAAGTCAAATTTATAAGAATACAAGTTATTACCCAATTGATAAATTGTCAAAGGATATGATGAAGCAGTTTTCAGAGGAAGAAATTGAAGCCATCTATAGTCATATGAAAAAATGCTCTAAATAATTGATTAGAAAGATGCAAATCAAATCAACTCTGAGGTACCACCTCACACCTATCATATTAACTAACATGACAAAACAGGGAAATGATAAATTTTGGAGAAGATGTGGGAAAATTGGAACCCTGATGCATTGTTGGTAGAGTTGTGAGCTGATCCAACCATTATAGAAAACAATTTTGAACTAGGCCCAAAGACCTATAAAACTGTGCATATCCTTTGACCCAATAATACCACTTCTAGGCCTATATCCCAAAGAGATCAAAATGGGAAAAGAACCCACATGTACATAAATATTTAGAGCAACTCTTTTTGTGGTGGCAAAGAATTGGAAATTGAGGGGATGCCCATGAATTGGGGAATGGCTGAACAAGTTGTGGTATATGAATATAATGGAATACTGTTGCTCTATAAGAAATGATGAGCAGTGGGGCGGCTAGGTGGTGCAGTGAATAGAACACTGGCCCTGGAGTCAGGAGAACCTGAGTTCAAATCTGGCCTCAGACATTTAACACACAAAAAAAAACTAGCCATGTGACCTTGAGCAAGTCACTTAACCCCAATTGCCCTGCCTTTCCCCCTCCAAAAAGGAAAAAAAAATGATGAGCAGGCAGACTTCAGAAAAACCTGGAAAGACTTATATGGACTGATGCTGAGTGAAGGGAGCAGAACTAGGAGAGCATTGTACACAGTAATAGCAACACTGTGCAGTGACTGACTTTGATGGACTTAGCTGTTCTCAGAAATGCAAGGATCTGAGACAACTCCAATAGACTCATGATGGAAAATTCTGTCCACATCCAGAGAAAGAACAGTGGAGTCTGAATGCAGATAGAAATATTCTTTCTGCTCTCTTTTTTTGTTGTTTTGTTTTGTTTCTTCTTTCTTGTGGTTCCTCCCATTAGTTTTAATTCTTCTTTACGACATGACTAATGTGAAAATATGTTTTAAAAAAAGAACATTCCCAATATTAGCCTTCTTTTTTTTTTTTAAACAATTGGGGTTAAATAACTTGCTCAAGGTTACACGGCCAGTTTGTGTGTGTGTGTGTGTGTGTGTGTGAAGTATCTGAGGCCAGAACCGATCCCAGGTCTCCCCTCTCTGGGGCCCGTGCTCTTACTCACTGTGCCACCTGGTCGCCCCTAATATTAGCCTTCTTACCTATTAGGAAATCTAATGTAGCATGGCTATTAACTCTTATCTGACAAACTTCCTGTGGCAGAGGTGGAATTTTGAGATTGGAGAAAAAAATTTAAATACCTGAGATACTATAACAGTGACTAAATGACTGGGAAACCCAATAAAAGAATTTTATTAACTTCTAAGAAGGATTAGAAGACTAATAGAAGAGAAAGTTAGGAGAGAACAAACATTTATTAAGTACCTGTTAGGCTTCAGGCACTGTGCTAAACTTTAACAATAGTACCTCATTTGATCCTTACAATAACCCTGTGAGTTAGGGAGTGGAAATCCACAGAGCTTATTATTACCCCCATTTGATAGTTGAAGAATTTGAGGCAGACAGAGGTTATATGACTTGTCCAGAGTCACACAGCTGGAATCTGAAGTGGGATTGGAATGAGGTCTTCTTGACTAGGGGCCCAATGCTTTATTCATGGTGCCACCTAACTGGCAAGTGAAATATATTCTACTACCCAAGAATCCTTAGAGGAAACTACAGTTAAGAAATAAAGACAGTATTCAAAAGTTGTGGAAACTTAGTCAAGATACTTAAAATTAACCAAAATAGCTGAATTAACAGTTTCTCAGGATAAATAATAGGCATTCAGAAGGAGTATAACCAGTCACAAAGTATGCAAAAATTTTTCATGGAAACTACTAAAAATCATTTGGCCTAAAAACCTTTACCTTGTCATGGATTCTATATGGAAATGGTTTGGAATACCATATCCTATTATAAGAGCTGTACATTTCTTTGCCATACATTCAGTTCATGTCTGACTGTTTATGACCCCATGTGGGGTTTTCTTGCCAAAGATGGTGGAGTAGTTTGCCATTTCCTTCTCCAGCTTATTTTACAGATGAAAGAACTGAGGCAATCAAGATTAAGTGACTTGCCCAGGGTCACACAGCTAGAAAATGTCTGACTAGATTTGAACTCATAAAGATGGATCTTCCTAATTCTGAGCCAGTGGTCTATCTACTGTACCACCTAGCTGCCCTTAAAAGATTGACCATTTACCTTGTTCATTAGAAGAAACATCATTTCACAGGAAATAAAGGGCTGAATGGAGAGATCTGCATCAGAATTATACTTCAAACAGTTACTGGTTTTGGTTTCATTGGTGAATCACCAATCTACTAGAATCTCAGTTTCCTCATCTGTATAATGGGAATAATGACACCAGTGTTATCTACCTCCATTGTTATTGTGAGGAAAGAGCTATGTAAATGTCAAATCTCTATAGTAATACGATTTGTTATTTTTTTGTTCTTTATGTAGTTAGAAGATTATTATTCTTACCTGAGCATTAATGAAAAAATATTATTAAGCAACAATTATATTACAGGCGCTGTTCTGAGCTCTAAGGAATACAAAGAAAGCAAAAAACAGAAAAACAGACCAAAAAACCGAAACCAAAACCCAGCACCCTGCATCAAGAAGCTCACATTCTAATGGTTGTGACTATGCAAACAACTATATATTCACAAAATAATAACAGAGGAGACAGAAGAGAATCTCAGAGAAAAGATACTTGACACACATAGAATTTGAGTTGAGTCTTAAAAGAGGCTAGGAGGAGGAGGTAAGAAGGAAGAGTATTACAGGGATGAGGGCCACGCATTGAAAAAGCATGCAACTGGGAGATGGGTGTCTTATGTAAGGAATGGCATGAAGGCAGCTATTGCTGGATTGTAGAGTGGGTAGAGGACAGCAAAGTATAAGAAGACTAAAAAGATAGGAAGGGCCAAGGTTGCGAAGGGGTCTAAATACCCAAAAGAGAAATTTATATCTTATCCTGGAGGTAGTAGGGAGCCACTGGAGTTTATGGAGTGGGTTAGTGGGGAAGATGACATGATTAGACCTGTGCTTTAGGAAAATCAATTTGACAGCTGTATAGAGAATGGAAAGGACTAGAGAAATACTTAAAATGGGGAAATAAACCAAAAGCTTATCGAAATAGTCTAAGGAAGAGATGATGAGAGTCTATTTTGGTGGTGGCTGTGTGAATAGAGAGAAGCAGACATATACAAGGGAGAGTTTGAGGGTCAAGATACTGAAATCAGTTTTGGACAAGTTGTTTGAGATGCCTATGGAATATTCAGAATTCAAAAATCAGTTGGCTAAGACTGAAGGTCAGGAGAAAGGTTAGGTCTGGATATATAGACCTGAGAATTATCTGTGTAGACATGATAATTGGGTCAATGGGAGCTGATGAGGTCATCCATCAAGATAATATAAAGGGAGAAGATGGTCCAGGACAGAGCCTTGGGGGATACCAATAGTCAATGGGCATAATCTGGATAAAGAACCAGCAAAATAAATTGAGAAGTGGTCAGAAAGGTAGAAGGAGAGCCAGAAGAGACCAGTGTCAAAAAAAACAACAACCCAAAACCTAGAGATGAGAACATGACTAGAAGAAAGTGAAAAATAATTTCAAATGCTTCAGAGAGATCAAGAAGGATGAAGGTTGAGAAGAGGCCATTAGCTTTGGTAATCTCTAGTGACTTTGGAGAGAACAATTTCAGTCAAAAGATAAGGATGGAAACCAGACTGAAGGTTTAGAATTCACTGAAAGCAAATGGAGGTGCCAATTTTAGGAGATTATCTCAAGGTATTTAGCCAAGAAGGGAATGAAAGATAGAGGACAAAAGCATGAACTGTAGGATCAAGTCAAGGTTTAGTAGGTATTCAAAAGACATGGGTGTGTTTATAGGCAGGAGGGCAGGAACCAGTAGAATGAAGATTAGAAAAAAAAATGGAGATGAGAGTGGGACAATCTGCTAGAGAAGAGGTGATGGCATCTAGGGTGAATGTAAAGGAATTTGCCACTTAATGTGAGACAAGGAGTGAAAGAGATAGTGGTGGAAGCCATCTGAGAGATGATGTAAAATGAGGAGGAGGGAAAAAGAGGAAACTCTGGGCAAAGAGGGAAGCAAAATAGGCGTTGAGTATTTCTGCCCTCACTCTGCTCTCTGTTAGCATTATACTGTCTTTCTCAAATGTTTGATTTGTTTTCCTCATTCTTCTCTTTCCTTAAGACATAATTAAAGCCTATATTATCTTTTGAACTTTTTGTGAGAAAATTAACTTTTGGTATTAGCCTTTTTTATACTATTCTTAGTTTCATTCTATGCGGTTTTGCATTTGCCTTTGACTGTAACCACCTTTTGTCTGACTTAATCAGAAAGCTTCCTGTTGATCCACATTGGTCAGACATTTCCCTGTCTGGAGACTCAGAAGCTCCAAGATGTTCGAATTGGAAAGTACTTTTGAGATGCTCTAATCCCACCCCTTCATTTTGCAGATGGAGACCAAAATAACAACAATTAAAATTAAAGTAAATTAAAGTAGTGCTTTGAGGTTAACAAAGGTCTTCCCTCTCACCTCTGTGGCTCACAATACAAGTATTATTATCCCTATTTTACAAATTAGGAAACAGGCCCAGAAGGGGGAAGAATCTTTTCTCATTTCACATATTTAACAAGTAACAGAGCCAGGATTCAAACCAAGATCTTCTGTTTTCAAGCTTAGTGTTCTTTCCATTATATACACCATGCTTCAGCATCTGGTTGAGTAGTTCTTGGTGGGATTTTAAAGAGGGATTTTAATCCTGCTTAAGGGATGGATTGGACTAAATGACTGTTGAAGTTCTTTATAAGTTTGTGATGGTATCATTTTGAATTTTTCACAATTGTGTAGTCAGAATTTCATTTTTTAGGTGGTCTCATCAGAGTTGTAACTAGGGTAGGGTGATAGGTCTTTGATCCCAGATGACAATATTGGAGCATGTGGACAGTACTTGTAGCCCTTCAGCTGCATAGAGACAGTGAACTTTGTGCCAAGTTAGCAAGAACTATTAGCTAAAATAGGAAGCTTCCAGATGGTGAGTATTTCTTTTCTGCCTCTTGGTGGCTACACCCCACCCCCTTCCTGAGTGAGTTTCTTCCTGGTCTTGCCCCACCATTCACTTTGGGAAGTGGCATCTCTAACAGCAGCCTCTTAGGGTCTCTGCCACCAAAGCCCTCACCCTAGCTCAAGAGAATGAAGGGTCTATCTTTGGCTACTCACTCCAGATGCAAAAGTTGTTAATTCTGATTCTATTACCCTCACTCACCTCACCCAGCCTTAGTTTTGGCTCTGGATGGGAAATTCTGAAAACTGAAATTCTGACTATATGAGTTCTGCAAACACTTTTGGTCCTGGGCTATACTTTCATCTACTTGGAGCTTGGCTGGCACACTCTCACCTGGCATGCATTTCTGTTACCTTTTCTCCCATCTTGGATTCCTCCCACTTAGATCTTCTGTAGAAGGGTATACAGGCCCTATCCCAAAGGCAGGAAAATACTCTTTTTCAGATCTTTTTTTTTTTTTTTTACTTTTTGGAGGGGGAAGGTCGGGCAATTTGGGTTAAGTGACTTGCCCAAGGTCACACAGCTAGTTTTGGGTTAGGTTTCTGAGGCTGGATTTGAACTCAGGTCCTCCTGACTCCAGGTCTGGTGCTCTATTCATCGCTCCTCCTAGCTGCCATTTCAGATCTTTTTTAGTGATTAGTAGTGGCCTACCACCTCTGGAACTTTGCCTGGGGCCTAATATTATGTTTGTCTCAAACCTGTGTCCCTACTGACCCCTCTACTACTTTCGGTGCATGTGAAGTAGCCATCTTTTCTCTTATATTCTAACTCAAGTGAACATGATATGGAAGGAAATACAACACACAAGAGAGTTATGTTAGCCTTTTTGTGAGGCCCATCTTGAGGACTGGTGAATTATGGAAAAAGAATGTAGGATTTCAGAAACTGCCCCCTATTAAACTCTAAACTCAAATCTTATCCTCCTACAGGATTCTTCGCACACAAAGTGGAGCACGAGAGCCGGAGCCAAAATGTCAGGAGCTTCCAGAGAACTGGGACCTTTGCTTTTGAGCGTGTCTACACTGCCAAGTAAGACCCCAGACTTCAGCCAAGTGTTTAAAAAAGGGAGGGAAGCTAGCAGGCCAGGCATGTCATATGCTGTAACTTTTTAGGTGTCCATATCAAGTATATCTGTTTAGGAGATTGGCCAGTTTTCAGGATACCAGAATGATTGGGTGGAGTGGAGTGTCCATGGGGTGGTTCTTTGGAGTCTTAACTCAATCCCAGATGATGTTATGAAAGGGTGGGGTTAGGAGAGAGGAGGAGGCAGTCACCAGTGTACTCCTTATACCGGAAAATTGTGGGTTAGCCCACTAGTCAGGGCAGTCACCCAGCTTCCTGTGAGGTTAGTCCAGTGCTGCTGTCATGGAAACTGGCCCCTACTCATCACCAAAGCCACCAAAAAGCTGGTACAAAGCTTTGTACCCACCTCCTCCTTATACACCCACTCCTTTCCACCCATGGGGGAAGCTGAGAGGGGATTTCAGTTTCATTGGTGTCCCCAATGTTTATAAAACAATAGTGGAGGAATTCTGAAATACTTCATTGACTTTCTCCTCCCCTTTTTTCATTTTATGTAAAAGAAACTGTTGGAAAACACATGATTTGAGGAGTGTAGGAGATAGGTGAGACTGGGGATGTAAATTCAAATGGAAGTTATTCAAATTAAACATTTTTCTTTTGTGCTGATTTTAAATGAAGGTTTCAAGGCAGTTACCCATCTGCCTGCTTCTGCAAAGTCTAAAGGACCCATTAACAAAGCATCCTCCTTCCAGCACTACTTTATAAACTCCTCTCACCTTTCCCCCATCCCCACCCCACCCCATCCCCACCAGACAGATGTTAATTGAACTCTCAAAGTAACTGATTTTCATATGTTCTAGAAAGTCATGACTTTGATGTCCCCAAAGATAATTCAAAAGGAGAAAACCAAGGCCATCTTGGAAAACCATAATGGTAGTCTCAAGAATAATATAAGCAAACAAAGAAGAAAGAATTCAAATCAAAGGGAGAGAAGAGAAGACTGAGGGGGCTGTCCTCATGGCCCAGCAGTGGCTGCTCTGGAATGCAGGCATGATAAAGAAGCATAGTTTGCTTCTTAGTGAATTAAACTTTCTGTTGGGGTTCTAGGCACATGAAGCAGACCCAGTAGCTTCCCATTGCATTCACCAATATACTTTTTCTCAATCCTTCATCTGGTCAGGATTTTCATTCAACTCTAGTGTGGGTTTGCTTGGGAAGAGAGGAGGGCTAGTAGAATTCATCTTTGTTTTTTTACTTTCTGCCTTTTCTTCTTCATTGGATGGTGGAAGGCTTTAGTTTTTTTGCTCAGTTTCTAAATTGAACAGGCACTAAGGACCAGACCCAGGTCAATTTCCAAAGTAAATTAAATTTAGTTTTTTTAATCTCTATCCTCCTTCCTTCCTTCCTTCCTTCCTTCCTTCCTTCCTTCCTTCCTTCC